>NC_079153.1:38367138-38690680 GCF_947563725.1 Argiope bruennichi | reverse complement strand
ATAAACAGTATCCCTTTTTTTTAATATTTGGTACTTTTAATTTCCATACACTTGAACGACAGTTAAATAAAGCAGAGTGGCTATGTGTTGTTTTTTTCTTCATTTTCGTATCTTTCTTTTTATTAAGAGCGAAAGTAAATACGATAACCCGCTCTCTCCTAGATATCACTTATATATAACACAATGGGATGTATCATTGATAAAATTGTCATCAGTTATTAAAAAGCAGCAGATTTTTAAAATTCTTTTTAAACAAGCTACGGATCTTCAGTTTGCGAGGATTGTTTTTCGAGCAATATGGATTTTTCTGGAAAAGTGGCCTTAATTACAGGTGGTGCACAAGGCATCGGTAGAGCTTACGCTAATGCCTTGTTGAATATTGGAATGAAAGTAAGCCTTTTTAAGATAATTTTTGTTTTTATCTAATTTAAAGATAAAAATGGGAGGGCGTATAATCTTGCTTCAATACGTTAAATATTTTGTAAAACGCTTAATTCAATTCCGGAATTTAACAGCTCCATCCCTATTCTTGATTATAGGAGTTAAATAATCTATGTGCAACGGCTATATTGGTTCATAGCTTGGCTTGGGCTTCAAGTTGACGTACATTTGAAGCCAAATATTTGTTGTTAAATTAGTAGCAAACATTTTTAAGAAGTATGAAAATTATAAAAATAGTGGTAAGAACTCGGATAGATTTTTTTTATCCTTAGTTTGCGATTTATTTTACATGTAAACCCTATGATATCTACAGTTTTCTACATATTATATTTATTGAAGTTAATTTTATGAGCTAAAGTAGAGAGATTATTAAAGTAAAGAGATTAGAGAGCGTGTTTCATACGCGCGCATGCACACAAATATGCACAGTTTCAGTCAAGTTGTTTTCAAACCGATTCTTTGAATCAAACCCCCCCCCCCACCACCACCACCACCAATTTAACAAAATATGGCTAAATACCATTATAGTATTGTAGTTTCGCCGTTAAATAGCATCAGTGGAGTCATAGTTGAATAAATGTTTCCAGAACTTGCTAATGTTTTCTGATATCTCATCTGTTGGAGGTACACTATGCGAAGTCTGTTTGTCATGTTTTTCGATTTATCAGGTGTAAATAGTAAAATATTGATGTTATTGATAATACTTTATGTTTCAGAAAAAATAAATTACAACTGTATATACATATATCTTATTACACGGAAGTCTCATATTCAAGAATGTGATATTTTTTATTTAGAATGCTTGCTCTGAAAATTAAAATTGAAATTGTCTCCAGAATTGTGAGGGATTAGGATTAGGTTTTACATGCGATATTGTCCCCAGATTATTGGCTTATTACATATTTCTTTTTTATTTTTTTGCCCATTACATATTTACCTCTTATATAATAAGTTTCAAATTAAAATTTACACTTTTAAAATTGATATTGCTGTTTTATTGGTGTCCGAATAGATGTTCTTGCACTTCGAAAATAAAATAAATACAAAAACTATTTTACACATAACTTATGATTTATACGAGGGTTGCTCAAATGAAAAGTGGACAGGTTGAATAAAAAGAATGGAAATGAAAATGAAAATAAATTACCATACGGGTTATTATGCATGCCCCATCGGTTTGGCAGCAGGTCTGCGTCTTTGTTTTAGAAAGATCGTAGTTCATTCTTGAAGAAGTCCTGTGAAGCTTAATTCACTTCATCATCCAAATGGAAACGTTTCCGTGGAAATCACAAAGTGACAAATTTGGACTGTACAGAAGTGTGTGTGGGGGAGGAGTTCTGACACTTTCCAAAAGAATTTATTTAAGGTCACCTGAGTTTTGCCGGAGAAATGTGGGTGGGCATGTCCATGAAGAAAGATCCTTTGTTGCGTGAGAAGGCCTGACCATTTACTTTTGGCTGCTTTCCGTAGTTTTGCTAGAGTACTATATTAATAGTGCTCGCTTGGGACAGGAAATCAATCAAGAGTGATCCAGGGCAATCGGAGAAATGATATGAATATGAATGATGTCATGTGAGCAGTTTTTTTAGAGTTCTTATATTTCTACAGAATATTTATTTTATATTTATATTATATTTTGGACATTTTCGTTTAACCGATCATTCGGGTAATCGCTTTGTCTTAGATCCAAAGTTATCATTACAAGCAACATTTCCTATGTATTAACTCAATGCAATGACAAACAATTATAAAATTTGTTTCCGTTTAGCTACAACGATGAATTTTATTATAAATAACATTTTAAATTGAAATTTTAAGAATTAATAAAAGGTAAGTAAAAAATTATACTGAAATGATATTTTTTTTTTCAATGAAAAGGTAATCATATCAATTATTAGATGGTATCACAAGCCTTTTTGTACAATTATTTACTCGATAGCATCTGTAGAAACACATCAAAATTACGGATCATTTCAAATTAATTGGATATTTAATTATCTCTCTCTCTCTCTTTTTGAAAAGTTGGTAAGAGAAGAAATAATGATTTGTTCAAGTGAATTTCCATTTCTTTTCTAGGAGTTTTCGTTTCTATTGGTTGTATAAATATGACCCTGGACATTATTTTTAATAGATGGCGTTGGTAGTGCCGCTTGTTAGATAACAACACTGAAAAGTTACATTCGAAAGGTTTGACAACAACCTTTAAAATTAGTAACTGGGATCTAATTAATATTTTTAAAAAAGGTTTTATTTTTAGTTTAGAAAGAAGTTTGGGCCTAATAAACAGCATTTGCAGGAAGTTATGTTACGTTATTTCACTGCAAAGAAAATTACAGAGAAACACAGCATTTGCTGTTGGACATTTATTTTGAACATACTTCATTGAACATAATTCAAAAAAAGTAGTTTCAGCGACTTAAAATCGATTATTCCGAAGTGTATAACAAAGAGCGTGGTAACACACACATACAACCAAATTACTAACTGAATTTTGGAACAAAAAACAGGAACAAATGCTTCTAAATTGCAGTGTAAGAAGTAATACGCGATTAAATCCTCAATATTAAATGATACAAGCAACAAGTGATCAATTTAATCGAAGCACTGAAAGGTAATCTTTGAGAATATAACGAAAGACAAGACAAAGTTGTTTTCCACACGACAATGCTCGCCTATTTGTTGCCAGACCAGTGAAAGAAATTTTAGAATCACTACAATGGGATGTGTAGCGACTTTCCCCTCCGGCTGAATTCCCCAGAAAGCACGGCTTGTTGCCCATTATTGTACAATATTGTGCGATATTATATGATATTAATCAATATTGCACTATATTATGCAATATTGCGAGTATTGATTAATATTATAGGACATTGTACAGTATTTGTGTGCTACTAGGGTCACCAGATGTTAATCCTTTGAAGTACTAATTGTCTCATTTCATACAGAATGTTCTTTTGGAGAGAGATTTATTTTTTACATAGATTTTAAACGTTTGTTTGATAACTGGATGGCTTCTGAACAAACATAATTTTTCTTAATGGTGTTCGATTGTTGCCTAATAGAGGGCCAAATGTTGTAGTTTCTGAAGAGAAGTGATCGAGTCAATCGATCTTAAATTTTTATAACCAACTAGTGTCTTTTTCTTAGGCTTAATAAAGGGCAGAATCATATTTGTACACTTAATAGATTAATGTAAATAATAACAATATTACATCCAAAAGTGATTTCAGTATCTGTATTATATTTTATTATAGAAAGGATTAAGTATATATTCTATGGATAACTATTTGTTAAGAATTTAAACGTTCATGTAATTTTTATTAAACTTCATTAAAACTTTTTCTCATTTTTCCTCCATTTCTAATTCCATTGTGTATTACTACATATCACAAAACTCGTGAAATATTTTATAGTGCAATTAATTCTTTAAAAAGAAATGTCAGCAAATTATACGACAAAGAGATAGAGAAAATATTAGATATGTTAGAATGTTTATGAAAAATAAAATGTATCAACAAGTCAATTCATTTATTTTTATGAAGCTATTGTTCTTTCTAACTTCGCAGGTATGCATCAGTGATATCTTAGAAGACACAGCCAAGGAATACATGGACCGTCTTCCGGAAAATCACAAAAATAATGTTATTTTCCAAAAATGTGATGTCTCTTCGCTTGCTGATTTCAAAAGTAGGTTGTTATAAACTATTATTTAAAAAGTTGCTTTACCGTAAATTCGAATATTTATTAATTTTGAAAAAAAAATTACACTAACAAGTACATATTTATATACATAAACATTCAAGGAGAAACATTCTAGAAGTTTTTTTATTAATTAAAAAGTCTTAATTAATATTTTATTAATTAAATCTGGTGTTAACTGTTACAGACGTTGAGGCTTAAAGATTAAGTATTTAGTAAAAAAGTACCAAATTAAGAAAATAAAAAAAATTCGTCTCTTTATAGCATACTATTTTTAGCATACTAAAAACGTCCTTTACTGATTTATTTTATATTTTTCGACCTTTAAATTAATTACTAGATTCTTTATAATTAATAATTTGAAATCTTGAAATAATTTCTTTTTCAAATATACTGTTAGGTTACACCATTCTTACAAATACAATATTAATTAAATTGTAAAATTCAATTGATTTAATTAATTGGTGGCAATTAAATTGTAAAAATATTAAAATAGTGTGTTTTTTTGAGAACATAATTAGTATTCAAAAGCCCAAAACCATATTAAAGGGGAGAAAAGTCAATTACAAAATCTGTTGCAAAATTTCATTTCCACGAACATGAAACAAACCATGTAAAGTAAAAGTGTGTTATAAATATATTCATAAATAAGATGATTATATATATATATATATTAAATCAATGGCTCCAAATTATTTTTAAATTGGATAAAATGCAGTTTCCATTTCCTTTACTTTGTAAGTATGTATCGCACGAAGTTCCCTAAACAGCAAATTTTTTTCTATGTTGATATATTGGTTTTTGGCATTTATTTGGCTGTATATGGTCATTTTATACTGATTGGTAATTAAGGGAAAGTAGTTCAAAGAATATTTTCATTAAGTAATTTAGAATAATGATTTTAAATATTCTTTTGAAGAGATTGAAACATCTTGTTAAAAATATTATAGAAGTTTTGTTCTACAAATTATTGCTAAAAAATGGTGACTTACTAATATTTTTCAGTTTGGCATTTGAAGAAAACATACAGGAGTTTTTCAGATGGAAAAATATTCCCTCTGAAAAAGTATTTAGCAACAAGATTCCGTATTCAGCAACATATCACTGCTAAATGTCAGATTTCATTTATATAATGTAGAATAAGTAAGTTTCATATACATTCCCTTTCAATTAATCACTTTATTGATAAAAAGGGAATTTATTTCTAAGGCAAGGCCAGAAAAATTGTAAACAAATATGAAGAAGATAATTCAAAAGGAGCAATGCTAAAACGGTTCTCGAAAGTATACACGAAAAAGAAGATCTTAAATTTAAAGTTAGAAAAATAATTTTAAAGTCAACAATAAACCATTAAAGAATTAGTTATAAAATTAAATTATTTTAAGGGCCTGTAAAGTGATTTGGAAATTTTTTGTTGGTTTGAATTCTGAAATAGGCGAAGTTAATTTCCAGTATCTTCTCAAAATAACATAATCATACAATACGATTTTTTTTTTATCTAATTCATATAAAGAAAAATATTAGATAAGTAGGAATTACGGAAAAAAGTGGTATGATAAATACGAATTTCGGTTCTTTTCCCTATTTGAATTATTTTGTAAGCTGATTTGAATTTTTTTCGATCAAATTATACTATCCTTTTGTAGCGTTCTTCTCTCGAGGAAGTTATCTTTGTTGATGTTCTAGATATAGCGGCGTCCTCTACAAAGAAGCAGATGGAAAGCAAAACTTTTGCGATATGCTTGAAATTCTCAATTCTATTTTTTTTAACAGTATTCGATAGCAAAAGTTTTAGCAGAATTTTGTAACAACACAAAAATAAAAGTTTAAGCGATTCACTCTCTTAGATTTTAGCTCATAGAATTATATCTTTTATATTATTTTTTTTTTTTACTGGTTCCTATTAATCTATCTTCTTCTTTTTTACACTTTAGTCTTTTTGTTTATAGTTCATTTATATACTGTACTCTATATAAAATATTTTCTTTCTACCAAATTGTGGATTTTATGTAGATAATAAAGATTAGAGTAGAGTTATATAAATAATAAATGAGAAGTTTTTCATTTAAAAATAAATCTAATTCCATCTGCTTTTATTCTTTAAAATGGTAGTATAAAATACCAAAAGAGCGTACTGGAACTAGAAGGGCACGTTACAACAGCATTGCTCGAATTCTACAAACTTTCTTTAACATTTGGCTGTGAAGGGCACCTTTGTTTCGCAATGACAGGTTCAAGCTCATAAATTTCTTTACGTGCATATAAACAATTATAAGTGTTCCTTGTTTCGCCCAGGAGTATAAATTTGTTGAAATAATACATATTGTTATAGATTGCCCTAATATGGGAGATTACAAAAATGAACAACATTGGTTAGAAGACTTGATGAATGAAATTCTATGTCATGTAGTTTGTTAATAAATCGCTCGATCATTTTTAGTTTCCCTTTTTTTAAAGGACAAAAATGTAGTGGTATATATTTAAAACCAACATTTAGATCCATTGCTGTAATGTTAAAGTATGTTGTTGAAATTATTTATATATAGGTTTAGTTATTAAATCCTGTACTTTCATTATTTTTAAGCACTTCAGTTTGGTTTTTAATCGCGGGTCAGCTATTCAATCTAACACAAGCATAATTCACCTAGAACTTAGAACAAATGTAATGTGATTCATATTTGACTCATACGACAGTCAACATAGTAAAAACAGAAAGAAAATTTTTTTAAAGCTGGACGAATCAGCTAATGTCAACAGTATTAATTCATATATTTTATGAATTTTACTTAAATAGATGCATTCGATCGAGTTATTTCTGAATTCGGAAGAATAGACATGCTGATAAACAATGCAGGAGTTTTCAACGAGCAAAATTACATGAAGTGCATTGAAGTGAACTTTGTAAGTATTGTTTTAATGTATTTTCAGAACTCTTTTTCAAAATTACTTGGCGTGTTACGAATTACTTATTAAAAATCAAATGTAAGATATCACGTTGACAGTTTTCCGGAAGTTAAAAAAAAACTTAATGTGTCATAAATTAAATATGTATTTAATTAATTACATTACATCAGAAATCTTTAGTTTTGGAGAATTTATGAGTTTTCGAGCCAAGAAATGATAGCAGCATTACCGGGATGTAATTTAGTTTTTCTTAGCTTACAAATATTTACGTCCTGTTTTGAATCAACTCTATGGTTTTTTGAAACTGTCCATGTAATTTCGTACCAACATCAAATAACGAGAAAGACACTTGGACTAATTTCTTTCTAAACACCCAGGCCAAATCAATGACCTTGACTTTTTGGTGCGTGGTTTAACACGCATTGCCAAATTTACTTTAAATTAAAGTATTAATACATTTTTACTTAATGAAAACTGCCAGCCATGTAAATAACAAAAATAAATTTTAATTACATATTAAATTAACAAATATAGAACATGATACATTGGCCGTAATTCCATCGACCAGCACGAGGCAGAAGTTCGGAGTAAGCCGGCGAAGGCAGGAAGTGAGTCACTCGTATACGTTGGAGAGCAAAGTTCATCTCCATAGGTATGATTGATGCTTATCGCCAGTTGGCGAAACAAACAGTCATTTATCGCCGGTTTGGCCGCTACAACTTGACCCAGACATTGGACTTGACTTAAGGAGAGGGTATTAAGGCTCAGTGTTATATTGAACTTTCACACCATATACATAGCAGACCTTCCATGGAAATTGGTTTCGAATCTGAAATTGTATAGTATCTAAGCCGAGATCTTACTAATTGATTACAAAGGCTTCAAGTTTTCAGAGATAGACAGTTGTATAATTGAATAATTTTCTTTTTGAATTGAAAATAATAAATTTTAAAACAGCGAAATATTTATCGAATTTATTAAGAACTTTGTAAACGAAACAATTTATAAGAGCGATTGTGTTTTGAGAAAAATTCTAGCTTAGGAAAAAGAGAGATGTTCTGCGTTTGGAAAACCAAGTTGGAAAAGAGCAGAAAAGAGAAATAAGTTTTATTTTCTGCAATCTAATTCATATTTTCTCGGGATTTTCAAATGCTGAACTTTTTCTTTAAATTCACCAAAATTCTTTATTTTTTTTAACTATGATGAAAAAAAATTAAGGATATAAAATGCATTTTGTTTTGAGAATTTTTAACAAACCCAGGTGGAGGAGGTCAAATGGAGGTGCTGCTATTTCAAATGAAATATAGAATACAGTTCTTATATGAACGTTACGTTAGATCTGTACGGAAATTCACATAAAAATAGTAGATTTGACATTTTTCAGAAGAATTTAGCACAATATTTGATAGAAATTTATAATTTTCATATAAAGGATGCATAACGAAATTCACTTGGCGTCTTTGAGCTATCTTATTCGTAGATGGATAACCATAATACGAAAAATGGTTTTTCAAAGTCATTGAGCTTTGAAATGCTGATTTTCACCTAAAATATAGAGGTCGAATTTTTGCTGGATTGTCGTTTATTTTTGCGGAATTGAGAAGTGGAATTTTAGCAAAATTGTATACTCACATTAAAAAAAAAAGATTTGAATTTTCAGAATGTAATATAATGCTTCATGCAGTTGCTTTAGTTCTTTATGCCACAAAAATTAAATAAAGATGAAATCAACAGCAGTAATATTATTCTATTATTCATTGCAAATGATAAATAAATAAAATGGAATCGCATTGGGACATAGCTTATTTATGAACGCACACTTTATTAAAACCTATTTTTATTAGGAATAAAGAATTTTATAAAAAGTAATTTTCTCTGGAGCATTGTAGAATATATATATATACATAAACCTAATTTTTTAAAACATAGCCCGAAGAGACACTTTGAATTTTAAATTTCGTTTTTATTCAAACCCTAGAGACATAATTTATGCACAAGTAGCAACGACGAGGCACATCAACACAGAACGACACAAGAGCGGAAAGAGGAAAAATAATGAAATATTTATTCCCATGAATATATACTATGATATTTTGATAGGGATTTCTTTTCTTGCCGATTTAAGCAAAGGAATTATAGGGATCTTTTAAAATAATGTGTCAGATCGACACATTTTTATCCTTTCACTCGGAGTGTGGGAACTTGTCGATCTCACCAATTTAACAGAGCTACTGTCTCATTAATTAAATAAAAAAAGGTGGAATTGGATCAGGAAATAAGAGAATGTTTTAAAATGAAGTTAATATGGGCCGAATTTGTATAAAACATTGAAAGTTAATTAAATCAAATTTTAATATATATATATATATATATATATATATATATATATATATATATATATATATATATATATATATATATATATATATATATATATATATATATATATATATATATATATTAAAAAATTCAATTATTCTTGTTTAATCAACCAGAAATTAGATATCACTTCTTTTTTGAAAATTTTCTGGTCGATATGTTAAAGCATTGTCATTTTCTGAAGTTTCACATGACGTTTTCATTAATATCATTTACAGATTGCAGTTGTGAATGGAACACGACTTGCTTTCGAACATATGGACATTAACAAAGGTGGGCATGGTGGTCATGTCATTAACACATCATCCGAAGCAGGTTTGCTTACATTTTTATACTCATTTTGTCTTAATGCATTTTCTTTTTGACAATGTTTGATATGTAGAATAATATATAATTTGGTGTTCTATAACTCTAACTATATTGTTCTGAAAGAATATCTAAGAATTAAATATTCTTTCTCACTAAATGCTAAAAATTTTTTATTTCATGAAGATTTATTTTATCTCGATTCTTTGACTCTCGGCTCATTTATTGGGCTTTTTTGAGGAGGAAAATAAAAATATTGCAGCTAAAAATATATTAACTAGGTAAAGATTTTATTTATCTTAAGATGTTAAAACTGACTGAGATGCTATTTATTTTCAATTTATCTTTTAAAATTAAATACTTTATGGATAAATAATATAGCAAATTGTTATACGAGCATTTTAATGCAAATAAAAAACAAAACAGATATGCAATTTAGTGATAACTTTTTGTTGAAAGCATAAATCATTTATTGATCATTTCAGTAGAAGACACAGATGTATTCATGAAATACTACGGGTGAATTTATGGAATTCAACTTAATTGAAGAAGACAGTAATTGTAGTGCATTATCAATTAATCTATAGATAATCCAATACGGAAAATTTAAGATAAAAAAGGCAAGAATATTCCATACATAGACAACTAACTGTTTTTAACATAAAATATTAATTTTCAAATGATAGAGCATTCTAATTAATGATATTTATTTTCCATTTTACTTTATTTATTTGTAAAGGAAGCATAACTACATCTAATTTTAAAGCTGATTTTAAGGAACTATCGAAATATTTCAATAGTTTCTAAGCACAAGTTTGGGCATGAATATTTTCTGCATTCGTTTTGTTTTATTTAAAAAGATAATGTTCAAAAAAATTTATAATATCGCTGCAGATCTAATTAATGCACAAACCTTGCGAGTGTGCTGCCATCTTTAGCCAATCACATCATTTAAAAAGTCAAATTATTTTACTAATTTGGTTAAAATCAAATAAAATATGTCTTACTAAACAAAATTCCTATTTTTTTAAAAAAATCTTTTGTTAAATTTACAGTAAAACTCCTATTTATTATATCTGTCTACCGTTAAATAAAATAAATAAAGATTTTTTTTGTTATTGATCGCAAAGAAAGTCAAAGCAAAATAATACAATAAATTGCGTTTTGAAAAGAAGAATATGTATAATTAAAGAATTGAAAATTAAACGATTGATTGAACCTATTTCATCTTTTGTATCATATATTAAACTAATGTAATCAATATCAGTTATTTTTTCTCATATAACAAATCAATGTATATTTATCAAAAATTTTATTTAAGCACCATCCAGGTTATATTCTTTTCATATGCTTATAACACTGAACCACAGTAATAAAACGGTGTCGTAAATGAAAGATGATTTGGCTTTATTTCATCATTATTGTAAATGAAAGATGATTTGGCTTTATTTCATCATTAGAACGATATCTTCTTGAGTATACTACACAGAAATCCAATCTATTAGTTGAATGAATTTTTCATCTCCGAAACACAAATATTTCTAGAGCTTCCGCTGTTTGCTCAAAAGGAAAATCTGATTTGTAGGAACATAAATATCACTTAAGCTTCTGTAACTCGTATTTCATAATTTATTTCGGAAACATAAAAAAAAGGGCTTTTAATTTCCTCCAAATATAAGATATTGAATTTTTCACAGAGACGGAGGAGAGAGAGAGAAAAAAAATGTGAACATATGCAAGATATATATTTTTTTAAAGAAATTCATTTTGCAATTCCCAAACGTGTTTTTTTTTTTTTTTTTTTTTTTTTTGCAATTAGGATTTATTCAAAAATGAAACAAAGTACTGCTAAAAATATTGCTACAAAAAAAAATCTGTCAATTTTTTCTTAAAAGCATTTTTTAACAAGAATTTCTGAATAAAAAAAATATTTTGCTCAAGAAATGGATGAATATTCTTATTAAGTCAAGCGAAAAATATCTAATCATAAAAACGATGAATTTTGAAATTTATTTAGCATTATGCCCATTTTATTGCATTTATTGAGGAAAATAGTTATTCCTATCAAAAGGAAAATCAAAGTAATATTTTTAGATATGGTACTGTTTTTAAAATGTTACAGTATTATAAAACTAGACCTGCATATTACTCTAAATACATACCAAAATTCATTTTTGTTACATCAATAAAAGATACAGATTTCATTTTTTTTTATTCAAGATCAGTTTGATATGTTTAAAAATTGAATTAATGAAAAACTTTCAAAATGTTATTTGAAACCTAAATCTTGAAATTTATGACTCAACAGATATAGTTTCATTAGTCGCTTACTTGATTAGCTGACAATTTTATTTATCTTAGGTTTGGATCCAATGCCTTTAGCTCCTGTATATGTTGGAACGAAACATGCTGTAGTT
Source organism: Argiope bruennichi (assembly GCF_947563725.1). Classification (NCBI taxonomy): domain Eukaryota; kingdom Metazoa; phylum Arthropoda; class Arachnida; order Araneae; family Araneidae; genus Argiope; species Argiope bruennichi. Next base: position 38,678,534 of record NC_079153.1, on the reverse strand, counting down.
GGATATACCAGGAGCATTGGAGTAAGCAATTAAAATTTAAAAAAATTAGAATTTTTTTAAATTTTAAATTCAAACTGTATAAAATTATTTATTATTATTAATATTTGCAGTTCTTTAAAATTACTTATTATAGGAGTAAAGATTCTTATAAACTAAGCGATGGATTTTAAAATGGTACAGTAGGCACGCTTTGATATTATTATTCTTTCAGAATATTAATAAGTGAATTCAGGAATTTTCGATAGAATGCTTCCAATCAACAAGCATTTCTGCATTTGAAAATCTGTAAGGAATATCTATTTCTATCAGGAAATTTGATGATTTACTCAGAAAATCCTATATATATTAAACAGTGTATTAATATTCAAAAGTCTTGATGGAAAGACATCAAGTTCTTTCTCTTGCCTAGATTTTTTGACGGCCGTTGTCATTATTTGGACTATCTGGCCTTAATTCGCAAGTGGTAGATTTTGATTACCGTGTTAACTGCATCTCATCCCATGTGATTTCTTCCTATGACGATATTTAGTAAATGCTGTGTTATCTCAAAATTTTACATTACATATGGAACCCATATATCTAGAATGCATTGTATAAAATGCCTACAATGTAAATCTGCGACTTTATAAGAATTTGAGAAGAAAGATTGTGTGGTAGAGAATAACTAAGATTTCAGTTTTACAAATCTACATTAGAAAAAACTTTAAATAATATGACTTTTACACATAATTAACATGCACATTTTTAAACCTTTTGGAAAAAGTTATCTACAGCTGATAGGTTTTTTTTTTTCGTAGGCTGAATACCATTTTAAAAAGACTGGCATCAAGGTGAATGCTATATGTCCTGGACCGGTCGATACAGGATTCTTCAGAGTTTTTCCGACGAAGTGCGTTGATGTCGAAGAGGCCAAGAAACTAGCCGCAGAAATGAAGCCTGTCAAGTAAGTTTATTTGCAATTGAAAAATATTAGAGCAATATTAATATTAACAATTAGTTATAAAATACAATATTTTAAATTCAACTTTGCATTATCTCATGTTAGTTTAAATCCAAAGCTGGGTTAAATTATCATGTGTTTGACATAATAGTTGATACAGATACGCACGCACACACACACAACAAACACTATACTGCATTGAAATACTAAATGGCAAATTTTTAAAAAGCAACAAAATAAAAGATTTTTTATGAGTTTATAATCTTAGGCATTTAATAACAACTTATTTTGATAGGCATAGACAACATGCCATATCTGAAACTATACCGCAGAAATTTCTTTGCATTAAAAAAATGTATAATAATAATGATAATGATATGGACCGAAAAGATTAATTTTTGAAAAGTGAAAATCGTGACTCCAAATTGAATCAAGAAGAAATACATTGAAAACAAAATTTCCCATTGGATCATTTTTTTTCACTTTCTAAACACTTTTTTTTAGCAAAGCTAATTATTAAAAGAAGAAAGATAAAAAAAAAGTTCATCTTTAATTAAAATATTTAATTAAATTTGTACATAACTTTTTAAACTGAATTTTATTTTACTTATTATAAACTAATGTAATATGTAACATCTCCACTACTTTTTTAACAAAAGGTATCTTCTTTTCAATCTTTTGAACAAAAATCTTTAAGGATAAATTTTATACATTTAAATGTTTTTATAAAAATTTTCTAAATAATTACTTTTGACTGAATTTCCTTTTTGTTTCTTTTAATTAATGTAAAGAGAACTCGATCTCCGCAACTAAGAAAAAAGGCGAGATTTCAGACACACGTTAAATAGCGAAGTTATTTACTGAAAGTACTATGTAAAGAAAGAGTATGAGATTATACATATGAATTACTGGAGTAGTTTTCCGAAACTTTTGCTCATATTCTGCCATAAAGGTCTAATGTACCCCCTCCCCCCCTACGTACGAAATTGTGGAACGCTGGGGAAACCCGGTATTGTCTTGTATGGTACTAGCGAACAATAATGTATAGAATAATTGGCGTGTATTTAACATTTTTACTGGAACCATAGCGAGAATATATATTTTGAACGCCTACTTACCGACCGACTGAAGCCAAGATGTGACATGGAATTACAATTATCGTCAAAAGATCACATATCTAATTTCACTGATTTAAATCATTTCATTTATAAGTTAATGCGTTTACACGTATGCAAAAATACAGACCAACAAGCGGTCAACCCTTTACGCATTTGGTTAAAATTTGATAAAAATCTACATTTTAGATGCTGAACCTGTATACCAAATTTTATGTATTTAGCTCTCTATGTTTTGTAATTATTGGATTCTCTTGTACTCAAATAACCATACAGATTCTCACTGAATGAATTTTATTTAAAATTGAAAGAAATCTACAAATTTAATCAAAAGTCCATATACCAAATTTCATTTGTCTTCATCTCAGGACGTTTTTGAATTATCTTGTAAATAGTTAGACATAATGTCGAAAATGCGTCTTTTAAAACGCAGAAAAGTTTAAAACGTGGAAATTTGTTAAAATTTCGAATTTGAACTTTTGATGATTAAAATACTTTCTCGATATTCCATGTATTACAAAGTGAAAAAGAAATATACACAGCACCACTTACTCATTCTGAAGTTATAATACTTAATATAATGTTTCCTTTGCTCATTTATTTTTCCATTTTTGTGAATTTGCCCATAGTTTCCACACAAAAGAAACCTTGATGATTCGTCGCAACATGATTTAAGGAAATTGATACTAAGAACCAAAGGATGCCTAGCTTCAAATACTTGATTATATTTCTTCAATTATAAAATAATAAAAGAATAGATGTAGCAATTTGTTAAATCAAGGGTGTAAAAAATTAGACACTCCTTTTCAATTCATGGACATGAACTGAATTCAGAATTATTGCGTGAAAATTTAAAACTTCATTAGTTACGGTTTCAGCAGATAATTGAGTAAATTAGTTCCGGTAAAATTTTCTTTTAACTTTTGTCATCCTTTGATAAGTTATAAAGTTCAATGTTTCTTTTATCATGGAGGTAACGCATTGCGTTTTGGAATGTGTATCAGAAGGATTGATCCATTTTGTTGAACTGTTTTAGGAACACTTAACACATGGATTCATTTTGACATGCCGTAATTGCTTTTCTTGTATCATCCTAATGTATCAGTAAAAATCAGTTTTCTATAAGACATGAATGTTATTTTTGTTACTGGGAAATTCTAAATACTTTAATTTATCTGCCATTCAGTTCACTAATTTTTACATTATATTGAGAGTTCAGGATATTTAAGATACCTGTTTCTCCTTTTTTTTTTGGATATCTGAAAACATTTTTTTCTCTGATCTTGTATGTTTTAAAAATAGAATAAGTAAATTCAGAAGTCTTAAATAACAAATAAAAAAAAGGAATTAAATTTAGAAATAATACTTTAATTAAGTGCTTTTTAAAAATATTTAGTTTAAAAGGCATTTTTTAAAAAAATTCTTAGTGGCTATAGAATGTATATATTAAAATTCACATTTCTAAATTTTTTTGCATAAGACAATTAGGGGTGACAATTTTTTCGAACAATTTTCTGTCCTTTAAAATAGTTTGCTATATCCTACCAAAAATCAAAGTAAAAATTAAAATTTTAACTATTTTGATTTAAAAAAAGCCAATAAACATTTTAATACCGTTAAAAATTTATTTATCAAAGATTAAATTGTTAACTGCTAAACTTTATTAATAAAAACTAAAATCTACTTTAATTGTTAATGGACAATGAAAATATTTTAATGCCTAAGAAGATGAATTTATTCGGCGATAATATGTGTAACTACCGAATTTTGGAAGTACTAAATCCTAAATATTTTGATTAAAAATAATAAAAAAATTAACATGCATCTATTATTCTATATTTTATCGTTAATTACCAATTTTGGTTTTAAAGATAAGTATTTTGAATAACAATGGTAAGTGAAAATATTTTAATGCCTTTAAAAATGAATTTATTCAAAACTGAGTTCGTTACTTGTTAAATTTTTGGAATAATTAAAATGCTAATAAAATATTTTAATATTTTTAAAAATACATTTATTCAAAGATTTATCATGAATAGTTTATTATATATTTAGATGAAAATAGAAATGGGCTTAAAAACGAAAAGAAAAGCAATTAGAAATACTGACTGTCTACATGCTAATACATTAATTAAGGGAAATTAAGCTTTTATTTTTCAGTAATGAAGGCTATTTTGGAAATAAATGGTTCCACTATTTTATTATTATTGAAATAGGATTATTTATAAAATGTAATTTCACGTAAAAAATGGATAAAAATTTTATTCATTCAGTTCCATGTGTATTCTCTTTTTTATTTTACTTAGATGTCTTTATGATTTCTTTTTACTTGACAATGTTTAAATGTCGAAAGTTTGATATATAATAAATCGCTATACATTTATTATAAGTCATAACAACAATAAACATAAATTAATTAATCAAGAAGACGTTCAAGCATCTTTAAGAAATAAATAAAGGATATGCAATTGCAATCTTAATTGGATATAAATAAAAACAACAACAACAAAAATAGTGGTAAAAGACTGGAGGTTGGATGTTAACTTTCACCTGCGCATTTTCGGCAAATGAAAATGAATGTTTTTCTGGAATATTCAAAACAAGAGAAAATGGAAATAAAATTTAAAATAATGCTATTAAAGTAAATAAACAGAAATTTGTAAAAAAAGTACATCAAAACTTGCCAAATGACAAGTGCATCTAATTTGGCAAAAATTAAAATAAGAATAGCGCAAACTCATTTTCGTTATTCTTTATATCAGTATAAACTTTTTATTCATTTAAATTGTTGTTATTGTAATTTAAAACAAAATTCAAGACTATAAAACCAATTAAATTGCAATTTTCCGTCGTATCCACTTCAAACATATTAAAACTGCATCCAACGGAAGGCAAAACTAAATATTTGTAACAAAATAAGACAAAAACACAACAAACACCAACAAAAGAATTATTAAAGGTAAAAGAAAATATTTTGATAAATTTTTAATCTGGTCCAGATGGAACAACAGAAAACTGCTAAAAAGGATAATGGTATGATAATAAATAGATCTGTTGAAAAAATAAATTAAAATATATAAAAAAAATCAACCCAAAATAAATTTTATTTTTGATAAATTAATGAAAAAGCTTCTGTTATTAGAGAATAGTGTGCCCCTTTATAATTGAAGAAAGAAAAGAAATACTTGGATTTAAACGAATGCTCAAAGAACGTATGAACGAAGATTTTGAATTTTAGATTGAGCAATGGGAAAATAATTTTATAGAAATGTTAACGAATAAGTGAAAAATAAGTGAATTGTATTAGAGTATTGAAAATTAAAATCTTTTAATGCCATTGGACGATAGAAAATTTTGTACATTAATCAAATCCTATCATTAAAATTTTTAACTTATAGAAAATACAAATGCATATTTTTTTCTTATAATAATTTTTTTAGGAATTAATTGACAAAAATTCATGGAAAAATTTCAGAACTAGGTAATTTTTAAATAAAATGTAATCAAAACTTTGAAAAATAAAGCTTTGTTTTGATATTTAATTTGAAACTATTCAAAGAATACCCATGGAAAATTCGATGGTTCTGGATCGAGCTTATTCCATAGAACAGAAAATTTTAAACTTTTTCTACTTCTCTTCCTTCCTAAAATCTCATCTTTGAACAATTTTTTTTTTTTTTTTTTTTTTTTTTGCACAGCATTTTATTCAGGAAACAATTAATAAACCGCAAATTAAGTAGGAAACAAAATGAACCAATAAAAATTCTTTAATGAATAAGAATGTAATTTATTGAATATTACTATTTGAAAAATTCGATGTACAGAGTAGGCAAAAATCTGTAAAAACTTTAAAAATTCATAAAACCACAAAAAATATTCAAAATATAAAACGGTTTGTAAGTTTAACATTGATAGGTTACGGGATTTTTTTTTAAGATATGGAAAAAAAAACAGCCTACAGATGGCGCTGGTACGAATGACTTAAATGGAAATATGCAAATGAGACAGGTAATTATAATTAGATACTCTCTTGATCCAGAATCTGTTCCCGTTGCATGCCAAGTAAGTGAACAAGGAATCAGCGACTACTGCACTGCGTAAATTCCAATTTCAGAAATGTGTGACGACTGGAAAAGAGCCTTCAAGAATGGCAAGCCTCATAAAGCTTGTTCAGCAGTTTTGAGGAAACTGGAGGATCGTGTAAGGTAAGGATAACAAAATCTAAGGCAGATATGTTCGGCCCGCATTGCAGCCAGAATGGAAACATTAGCGTCAGGATCCGCTGCAGGGTTTAGCAATGCACAGAAAGTTGGCAGATGCTCGGGCTTACCACCATACTCAATACGTAACATTCTTCATGAAGTTCTTAATCAGAATCCATACAAATTACAGTCTTGCCATGTACTTTCACCGTCGGATACCGTAAAGAGAGAAGCATTTGTGAGATGGGCTCTCTCCAAAATTGGACAGAATCTCTCCTGAGTCTTTAACATCTTGTGGCCAGATGAAACTCATTTTCTGCTCCATGACAACATTAGTTAACATTAGCAGACGTTGCAAGTTTCTATGTTTTCCTCGATTGCCAGATATGACACCAGCATACTTTTGGCTATGGGGAAATTTGAAATTCCGTGTGTATCAATCTCGTCCATCTAATCCACCGAGAGTTGTCACGTATACAGCCGGACATGCTGCACTCTGCCGCTGCTGGATTCGTTACACGCCTGCAATGTGTTATCACCTGTGGTGGTGGACATATGGAACACATATTGCTATAATAAACGATTTGGTATCATTATTTTTGTCATTTATGTATCTTTTCTTTCACTTATGTACAAAATGCTACCTATCGGCTTTTTTTTAATTAATTTTTTTTCTTATCTTAAAAAAAAAATTCCGTGACTTATCGATGCTAAACATACAAACCATTTTTTATTTTGCTTAATTTTTCGGGTCTTATAAATTTTTAAAATTTTTACGGACTTTTTGCCCACCCTGTGATATTTGAAATCAGGATGTCTTTCCTCTTTGTTTCTGCTTAATAATATTTCAAAATTTGATAGAAGTGAGTTACCAATATATTCACCAAAATGCTATAGAAGATTAGAAACACTCTCGCATATACACTACTCTGACGATTTTATCTAGATATTTTTTTGTAATAATTGTCCCAAAAATAAACTTGATTTAGTTATAAATTATCTTTATTTTCATTCATTTGTAGTTTGAATTTTTCATTGCACACATTGAAAAAAACAAACCAGTGGAAGTGTTCTCCCCACGACTTTCTTGCATACTCCCTAATATACTTTTCATATCAGAGAACATCTTATATGACATTGGGTTACAATAGTTTCGAAGTATTAACTTTTGGCTGGAATTTACTGAATCTATCAGTCAACCCTGGCGATTTTTTGGCTATTAATTCCTGGCATGCGATTAATAGTATCCAAAAATCGAATTTCTGTTTCAAATAAGTTTTTATGAACTGATTGAAACAAAAATTTGACACAAAACTTCACTTGTAGTTACAAAATCCCAAACCAAATTTGATATAGTTGAGTCACTGGGTTTTCGAATAATCGCGTTCACATGTTTCTGAAAGTACAGACCGACAGACGGTTAACCCGTTGCTGGATTTGGCTCAAAATTGATATATCTAGCTCTCTTCGTTTTGTAATTTTCGTGCTGACATATTCACACAGCTGATCAGATTTTACACAAAATTTGAAGGAAATCTGCAAATTTGGTGCAAAGATCGTATACCAAATTTCAACCGCCTAGCTCAAAATGTTTTTCAGCTACCTTTGTCACTGAAAGACAGACGGACATTTTCTAAAAATGTGTTTTTCGAACTCAGGGATGTCTAAAACGCAGAGATTCGTCAAAATCTCGAATTCGAATTTTTCGACAACTACTATATTTTTTCTATACTATGTATACGAAAAACTAATTATGAAAATTTTCCTCAGTTCGTATGACTGAATGGAATCATTACTTCATCTGTTGTTGTTTCTTATAGCACTTGCCACAGACAAGCCCGCTGTTCAAAGACAGCCGATTTAAGTCTAAGGAGGAGCGCCTCTTGTTTTTATCGCAGAGCCAACTTGGGCGAAGAGTAAGGCTTGACTACTCACGCATCACTCATTCGCTTGCACAACTCCTTTTTATAGGAGGGCACATTCACACATCTCACAGATAGAACAGGACGAACAACCATGCCCAAACCGGGACTCGAACCTGGGACGCCCAGATCACCGGGAAAATGCGCTACCCCTATGACAGGACGCACGCATTACTTCATCTTCATCTGTATTACTTCAGTTGTATCTTCCTCATATTTTCTTTATTTCACACGTGTTTTTTTTCCAAAAACTACATTTGAAAAATCAAATGATAAATACTTTTTGCTAGCTTGAACCTATATATTCAACAATCAACATACACAATGGATAAATATCATGAAAAATTCCTCTTTTTTCCTTTAAAAGGCTGCTTGATTTTTATTCTACATCATACGAATTAATAATATTTTATCTATGCAAAATGATGCCACCGTGAGTTTTGAAGTTTGATTCAAAATTTCTTTGCGTATAAATCTCATTTTCTTTTTCAGGCCTGAGGATGTTGCCGGAGCTTTGATTAAGCTACTTGAGGATGACAAAAATGGAGCCATATTGAGAATAGATGTCGATGGATTAAGATATGTTTAGAAGAAAAAAATATATTTTCAAAAATTAAATTCATCCACTTCAGAAAGTGTTATGCTATTGGTGTAAAACTTGACCAACATTTAAAGAAAATAGAAATAGTTAGCAATTTATTTTTCTGTCTTATTTTGAAATTTTTTCGAAAAATATAAGAAATATTCTGATTGTCGAGTTCATACAAAATATCCTGTTAAGTAGATATTTCTATTATTTTGTTGTAGATAATATTTTGAAAATTAAACAATAATCAGAAAATGGTAATCTGATATTTTTTTTTTCTGTCGAGTGTTATAAAGAAAACGTGTGTTCTGTTTCGTAGTTAATACTTTAATAAAAAAATTTATTACTATTTTAAGCAACCTTTTTATAAAAATATTTAAAAAAATGAAAATTATTATAAGAAAAATTGAAATTTACCACTCATTTTTCTGTATTTTGTGGCAATTAATAAATAAAATGTCTTTTCTGTTTTTGTTGAAATTGCACTTTTTTTAAAGAATTTATTGTTTTAGGTCACTGTTTCCAAACTAATAAAAATGTATGTGACGAATTACCGACTCTCTTTTGTCCTTGCCCAAATTTATTTATATATATATATATATATATATATATATATATATATATATATATATATATATATATATATATATATATATATATATATATATATATATATATATATATATTTAAGATTCAAATTTTTATATTTTTGGCATGAACCAATCTACAGAAACGATTTTAAAAACATTTATAAGGCAAACGTTTCAGCGGGAGTTATTTTATGTAAACACCATGATATAAATATATGTATAATCATATGAACATGTCATATCAATTTTCATGTAAGCCACAATTAAGTGGCTCAGCAAAGCTTCTTGACTTCTAACCTGGACTGCTATTTACAGTCAATACATTTGATATAATTTATTGGAAAAGAAGGCAAGGAAGAATTTCAGTCTATTTCTATACTTCCCTCGACTTTCTTGTATACATAGACATATAACGTATTTTGTACTACTTAGCATAGTGAAGAAAATTGCACATGTATCGAGTATATATTTTGCATTCTTTCCTATTTCAAATTTGATACATACTTAAAATTTTCTTATAAAAAAACGATATCAAACTTTATCCTCTTAGTTTGTTGTGCTTTTCAATTATTACATTCCTGCCGGAGTCATCCCTTTAATTAAAAAATTGCCACAAATTGAGACATTGAGGGAAGAATATTGTTTGTGAAATATTATTCATTTAACTTGCCATGTTTTTCACCTATCGCACATGAGGGAGTAGATTGGCAGACTTCCCTAAAAAGAGATTTCGTTCAAGTTTAACAGAAATATGGAAATGTATTCATGAGATCACATAGCAAATTTCATCCTTCTTGATTAATATATTTTTAAGTTATCGCTTTCACAAGTAGACATATAAGCGCAACGAATACCCATAGTTATAAAAATGCGTTTTTTAGTTTTGGTAGCGCTAAAATCTTGAGGATTTATCAAACTCTCAAAGTGAAATTTTTCGACGACTGCCGTACTTCCAATACTTCTTAGAGGAGAAGAAAATGCGGCAAACATTTTGAAAGTAGTATTTCGAACACACCAACTAAATCAATACATAAACTAATTATGTATTAATTATGTTCTGGCGGAACAATCCGGATTTTTATTTGTCTGCAAATACGTGCACAGTTTAGTGCCATGTTTATTTATCTTAATAACTCAAATATTTTACCTTTCATGCATTTCTAGTTATCAACTATTTATTGTGAGTGGTTAGTCATTTAAAATTACATAAAAAAATAAATTTTGGAAACCAATAGCTCAAACATATCATAGTACATAGAAATAGCCACACTATTATTACATTTTTAACTCTCGTTTTTGAAATTACAGTTGAAAATCTTTAATGAGCCATATAATGTTCACTTCTGCCTGGCACTCGGTCGTCCGATGACCGACTACAGTGAACAGTTACATGGACATTAAGGTTAGTTATAAAATAAAGTGGGACCTTGCTTAATAAACATAATTTGTTCCCGAATCTTATTCGTAATTCGAAACGAATCTATATAAAAAAAATAGGAATCTATATAAAAAGGACAATGTGTTGCATTCCGAAAAAAATATATAACAGTGTAATTTATTTACTATGTTTTTTTTAACAAGAAAATTGTCTAAAGACCTTTGTCTTTGGTTACGCTTCGTTAATTTGGCGAAAACGAGACACAGCGTTATTACTAAATGAATTTTTTGAGCGTATCGCTGCTGCCCGATTGCTTCTAAACATAATATGCAATAATTTCCTAGTATACAATAATATGCAATACAATAGAATAGTAATAGTGCAGTACAATAATATAGTAATAGTACAAAGTATGCAATGTATAATAATATGCATAGCAAGCTTTCTGTATTTTCCTTATTTAAGTGGAAAATTGTTACTCTGCTGAGACTATTATTTCCTGCTTTCGTGACCAATCTCATCCGTAACTTTTTGCTATGATACAGAATGTAGTTCCAATGATTGTATCCACCTATCATGACCTCCTGAGTATTATCTCTGGATAAATAACTTAGTAATTTAGAGAGAATTGGTTACAGATTAGACAAATAACTAGATTAGATTACAATAAAGTTAAATAATGAAAATTCCTTACAATATATTACCAAATAATATATAAGATAAAATACATAATTATTCTTTAGTTTTCAATGACAGCAGAAAAACACACATATAAAAGTTTGTTATAAAAATTTTATTATAACTATGAAAAGTATCGTGGCGAATTATGCGTAAAATATTTTTAAACAATTAAAATTAAAGCAAACATTGCAGAAAACTCGCTTCCAATGTTCTTCCTGTAAAGAGCTAATCGAAGACACGAATACGTTCATTTTTGTTAAAAGAAGGCATGCATTTTCTATTATGAGGAGAATTTCAGTTCTTTTTTTAATAGATAAATGCAATGCACTAAAGTGCAGTTTTTGTTGGAGATTCTGAAATCTATAAAATGACAATTGATTTTTTATTTGCATAAATACGCCCAAGTGAATTCATCTCCAGATATTAAACTTAATTTTATGGAACAAGTTTTGCTTTCACATTTTCTTAAAAAAGATTTTTGATTGGTCGTTTCTCAATATTATTCATAATGAAATCTTCAAAAGAACAGCTCATAATGGTAATTGAGTAAAAAATAGGAATCCTACTATTAAGATATCTTGTTCATTCATAATATCTGATCACTTGGGGCAGAGGGAATTTTTTTTAGCCTATGAGTTGTGCAACACTGGTAATATAATAATGAGTTGTGCAACACTGGTAATATCAATAACAAATATTTTGGTATTTTTTAAAGTTTCTTCCAAATTTCAGAAAGAATTTAAAGACGTCACCATATGAGTTTCAAAGCAATGAAAGTTAGTTTAGTTGTATTAACGTTTCATTTTTAAAGCATGACTAAAGTCCTTTTGGGATTGTCCTCATAATTTTGAACCGCAGTCAGGTAACAAGAAATACAACTAAGCTGGCACTTCCCTCTATGGACTCCCGCACTACACTAGTGGGAAGACATTCGATTTTCGACGAATTTAACGCGCATCAGAATCGCTTACAGGAATGTTCTTTAGTGAAAACAGGTCTCAAACCTGGAACATTCCTGTCTCGAAGACACCTTACCACCATGGCCTCTCGATACTATGAAACAAATGCTTTTATCGACTTCCCTTTACATAATTCTGAAAATTTAAATGTTCATATAGAGAATAAAATTCTAAACTTACTTCTGAAAACTCATTTGAGATTATTTTACATCATAATCGATTCTCAATCATTTGAACCCCACCTACACCCGAAAAAAGAGAAACAAAAAAGTTTTCAAAATGTTTTTAAATTTTAGAGCAAAAGTAAAACTCAAACTGAAGTTTTCAATATTAATTTTATTCAGATACCAAAGTTATTGAGATAAAATTTCAACTTACTGCCGTACATTTGTTAAATAAATTATTGATATTTGAATGAAACAGATTAAATAATTGCTTGGATTTAAAATATTTCATTTAGTTTTTAAAAGTGCATCTTTTATCAATTTATTTAATTGATAAAAATTTTACTTTGCACTTTTTTTTCCTTTCCCAATCTGATTCAGTAAATTTTGAATGCCTACTTTTCTACTTAACTCATCGGTAGTAATAATTGGTGGCAATGGTATTTTGAATCTTATAAATTCTCCAAAAATTAAATAAAATGCTGCATTTAATATTTTTGCTTAATTACTATATATTACTTCATTTTTTTCTTAATATTTCATATGCTTCGTATGTTTTCCTACCATTTTGAACACTTAAGATCATAATAATAATCGTCGGGAAAAAAGAATGCGATACTATATTTATTATTATTATTATTATTATTTAACTATTTAATAGTTTCGAACTCTTCTGAAAATACGTATCTAAATAGAGTAGTAAAAATTTAGCGATGACTAGTATTGTAATAGTAGTATAGTAGAGAATGTTACGAATCAAACACAGAGTAAGTGTACTATAAAATTTTGTTGTAATGAAATGACTTTTATTTTTTATTTCAATAATCACATTTATTTATTTACTTAAACTAGCTTAATTTTTTTGCATATGAACGAAAAGAAACATAAGAAATTAATATATTATTTTAATTTACTGTTAGAGAATGGTATTAAGCAAAGCCTGGTACAACGCATAATAATTTTTTATTTGTTCTTTTGATTTCAACCTGGTTTTAAACATCTTGAAATTTATGAATAAGTCTGTGTTTTTATTAAAACTGCAAATTATCACTATTTAATACTCCTGACGAATAAACTCATCATAACGCAAAATATTGTACTTTTTTCATGGCGCGTATACTCGTCTAAAACAATTAATTGGTTAAGAAGTGTTAGTGTATAAATATCCTCTAATATCTCTAGTATAAAAAATTCGATGAAATTTTTGTTCGTAATGTTCATCAATGGTTAGTTTTCAAACAAATTTCATCATCGAAAGCACTCAATAAAATGGCATTATTATTAAAGCACTATGGCATTTAAAGTTAGTGAATTATTTAATTGTAATAATGGTAAGTAGAATTTAATTATTCCAATAATTCCAAAACTTTTCTGCTTTGGAATTCAATTTGTGGAGGCACACCTGAAGGTAAAAATAAATCAATTAATGAAAATGAAAATCAAAAACTCGTGTAACCAAATAAACACCAGTTTGTTGATCAACTTTGCGGTCATTATCAACTTTCGGAGCGACTTTTTTTTTCATAAATAACCAAACGAGTCTGTCGATTTGAAAATAACTCACTTTAAATCGAAATGAAACCAGTTTCTTCCTCTCACTCTTGACTTCAGCCGATATTGCACCCACCTGTGGAGTGCCCGAAAAGGTGGCGCTGCGGTGAGACAATTGGGGTAGAATTTAAATGGTTCTGTTCTTTTAAAATGGAGGAAGAGCTGGTTTCGCTTCTTTCCGCTTCAGACAGAGCGGAATGGATGGGAAATATAAGGGAAAAGAACCAGAAGATTTGTTCCAAGACTTATTCAACAAGTGTCAAAAACTCGGAATCTCTCCCCAGGAGTTCGCTCAGTTACCGGCTGTTAGAAAACTCAGATCGAAACAAAACAGCTTCCTAAAGAGCATCTCCGTTTGGCTTTTTTCGGCCTTTATTTTGGTATGCGCTTTGGTGCTTTCTTTTGGTTTTGAGCCCATCGCAGTTGTGTTAGCCAAAATTTGGTATCACTTTCGCGACTATGACATAGAGAATGAGTTGTGCGTTTTAAATATGCCGCCAGAAATGCAAAATATATTCATGCCGCCGGTCGATTGTTCGATTTGCAGAAATCTGTCAGAAGTCGAGAGAGTGAAGAACATATCGCCGCAAGAATTTGAAAGAAGGTAACATTTATCTTTCATATTTTTTGACAAGGCAATTATTTTGGTATTGAAATATTTAATAAAAATAATGCTAAATAACAATTAGTCGGTGATTAAATATCAAGCAAATGATTTATTAAAAGATTTAAATTATTTTTTGGTTGGACCAGAGTATCTCAAAAGTACTTTTTACAAACACCATTTCTTCATTCTTTACTAATAATAATGTAAGGCATTTTGAAATTTCATAATCATAAAATGTAACATTATCTTTTAAAATCATTAAACTGTGTTAAATTGGAAAAATGATGGTCACTGTAGAGTAATTTGAAATATATGATTACTATAAATGAGTTCTAGATATGTGAATAGTTTTTCACGTTTATAACTTCGTGTTTAAAAGTACTTTTATATCAGCAAAATTAAAACAGGAATCAAAAAACTAATTTATGAAGACATCAAAATAGGAAAAAGTCAATTGAACGCTATAAACTAAACTCAGTTGTTTTTTTTCATTTATATCAGTAATCATGATTTAAATAATTTTTCTATTTGTTATCTGTCTAAAGATGAAACGATATTTTCGTCAAGAAAAAAATTAAACAAATTGCATATTTTAAAGTTTAAATTTAAATATTAGATTATAGGAAAAAAGGATATTTATATGTTCAAGTTGCTTCATTTAATTTGGATTTCTTAATGCTTATCAATCAAAGCCATAGTATTCATATTTTGTACCGCCTATATAAGGATTTTATAATAATTTACTACATATTAATGTGACATTTATATTTTTAACAGTTTGATTTTGTACAGAAAACAACTATTGTTTTCAATGAAAGGGAAGCTTCAAATAAATTTTTTCTACAATAATCATTTCCTATTAGAATTCAATTGATCTTCAGTGTTTTATTTAAGGGGAGGAGGAATTAGGTTATCCCGTTCCAAAAGACATATGATGTTTATTTTGGAAAATTTTGACATTGAATATTTTATTGTAAGCAGATATCGAGTACGACACTTGAACCTGTATCCTGTTCTTCAAAATTTCACACATGAATCGAGGTCGCAATTGTTTGACATTGAGAGTTTTAAAGCGCATCACGTTCATGTATATAGTTAAGAAGTATAAGTTGAAAAGATATTCTTAAACATTCTTTGTTTAAATTGGAAAGTAAATATTGTGTATATGCATTTAGAATTCTTAAAATTTAATCATGTTTTTATATCAATGAAACAATGGTAAGACATTTTTTAATGATTTATAGCAACATTTCTAAAATAAAAAAAGAAAATTGCTTATCTATGTGTATCAAATAAATCGTTAGCATCTTCCTATGATTGAGTTTTAAGTATAGCTTAATGTAAGTAACATAAATAAAGTTTTAAATAATACGGTTTAATTTGATATTGGATTTGCATATCTAAAATCTAATTCAGAACACGTTTTCTTATACAAAGTATCATGGTCCCAAATAATATCAGATATATGAATTTCGAGAGAAAATCTCTTTGGAGCTCTTTTTTTCGTCAAATGTTCAGTTTCGAATTCTTCCATAAAAGTAACTAAAACAACCATCTTTAAATATTTTTATCCATCTCTTTTTAAGATCAAATACTGAGCGAAATTTTTTTCATCATTTCTATTTATCTCATAACGCAACATCAACCTTTTGATTTCAAGTATTCTTTTTACATATATGCATATTCTTGAAACATGAATAACAAAATTTTTAAACAAAATAAGTCGCGAAACTTTTTTCAACTTCTAAAATTTTGTAAGTAAGTTTATAAATTTAAAAGTTAAAAATTTTGCATTACGGAGTTGGGAAAAAAAAAGAATATCTCTAAAAATAGTTGCATCGGTTCTTAACAATATGATGATTCTGTCATTTTTCGTTTGTTTAAGATAGTTTGAAACAATAGGTTTCAACTGTATTATCTGATAAGATCACTTAATTCTTCAATGCTGGGAAACGTGCTGAATATTTACAACAAAATGTTGTTATCAGGAAAACTTCCTACTTAATACCGGTGCAAACCTTTCGACAGCGTTCACAGAAGCAAATTATCATCTTCCATCTTATCAAAAATGGGAAGAATTGCATTACATATTTTATAGATGCTTATTTAGAAAACTAAATATCTGGAAATCCAAACTTCGCTTGCCAGTTTTTTTTTTTCGGAGAAAATATTTAGATGTGAATCACATACTGCTTACGTATGAATATTTTTAAATCTTACCTACATATGAACTGATCATTTAAATAAAAAAAAAAAAATGCACTTGGTTTAACATGTTGCTCGAAACAATCCGCTATATTACAGTATTCTTTTTACAGTTATATTTTATCGTATACTTTTGAATTTGCACTCAGTTTTACCGTGATGAAACCGAGTCTGAGATGGCGCTATATGACGTCGTCAGCATGAGAGCAAATAAAAAAAAGATCTATCAATTAGTTATAAAAAAGTGTGTGTTTGTAAAATCACGTTTTTTCAGGAAACACACACATATATAGATAAACTTAAAAAACAAAGATATTAAATATAAATACATAAGTAAAGAATAAAGCAAAATGCGCTACTCGAATCGAGGACGCCCAACACACGTATCATTCATGTTGTTCTGACCACTATACTTCACTGCCCATACCTAGAAATAGTCCAAACGTCTTTCCGCTGGTATGGTATGGAAGCTTGGAGAGAAGGGTGCCAGCTCAGGTGTCGTCTTCGTCTTCTAACCGTGGTTCGAAATTACGAAGTCAGCCCCAAAATAGCCCTAGTGCTGTTTTAAAACGGGACGTTAATATAACTAAACTAAACTAAATCAACATGAAAGAATTTAGAAATTTCAGTAATTGTTTTTTTATAATATTATCTCTTAGTGAAGTCATTATTTTAACGATATTTAAAAACATATGTTAATGTAGAAGAAAGTTAAAGAATATGGTATTTGTGCATTATTATTACTTTCGTATTGATTACAAATGACCACAAAAAATTTTTAAGTTTGCTAGAAATTGTTAGTTTCTAATCCACAAAAATGTGAAGATTGTGTCTCTTTTACTTACACCATATAATTCGTTTCATACCATGTAAATGGAATCTATAGAATTACTCTTTGATATATATATCTCCTAACATTTGCTTATACTGAAATATAGAAAAATAATTAATTATGCGATACGTGTTGCTTAGAAAAATTACTTTCATACAATACGCCTGTAGACTAAAATATTTATGTTCTTGCACGAACTTTGATCTATTTAATTCTAATTAATTTACATGTTTTGCTTATAAGATCATACTCCAATTTATGATTGGTTCGGAAATGATAATTAATTCAACGGATTCTTCACAGAAAAACCTATCAGAGTTTGCTTTTTGAATGTTTTGATTATATTGACTTCATTGCAAATTGTGATAAAAAAAATAATTGTTAAAATGTTATAGTAATAATAGTAGTGGTAAAAAAAAATATGTCTCATTATAATCAGAGACAATCGAAAGAGAAAATACAAAGAAATCTAATGTTTATTGTCGTTCTATTAGTCTAAAATAAAGCAAGTTAAAATAGTTTACATTCGTTACCCTGCAATAACAACATGCATAACATAATTTCCCCTAAGGAATGCAAGCAGCAAATTGTTAGTCGACAACCAATTTCTGGATTTTGTTTTTACTACTTTAAATTGCAGTTAAGAATAAGTAGTTCATCAAGGAAAGTGGAACTAAATTCACAAATTATGCAATAAACTCAAAATGTTTTGTAATTAAACTTTGCCAAACAAGTCACATATTAAATATGTTATAGCTTATTAATAAGTTAGCATTATTATTACGAATTATCTTATCATCGTTATTATTATTATTTTATCTTTTTGTTTTCATTGAAGTATCAATATCATATTTATTTAAATACTGAAGTACTTTTTATATTTTTAAATTTATTGGTATTTTCTAAATTCTTTTATATTTTTAATTTCATACTTTCTACATTCCCATTTAATAGCTTTAAATTATGTATGTAATTAATTCTGTTTTTTTTTATATACTGTTGAAAATTGTAAGAGCTAGTTAATCTGAAAATTTGTTCTATTCGCCTTGACTGACCCGATTGCCATCCTGCTGTTTGTAATTTACCCACATATCCGCCGTGAATTGGTTGGGTTTCTTCTCGAATTACTCAAAATGCAGTGATTAAATGCCAAACAGTGTTTTTCTAAGGTTTTGTGTAAGGAATGGTTTCTCAGAATTGAAGCACTAAAATTGATCCTTAATTACAAATTGCTGCAATTTGTGTTTCCCTTGTAATTATTATATCGTCTCTAATTACAAACTGCTATCGGGAAAGCAGCTCAGTTTTTTCTTATTGTTTATATTTAATTTATAGTATCATTTATTCGAAAGGCTGACAAACTTAATGCCCTTTTCAACCATATACACAAAGTAAGTGGCTCATTAACTTTTTATTTGCTGTGATTATAGATTTGGTGTATCACACACAAGTATTCATATAGCAACAGTAACAATTTTTTAAAACAAGAAAAATGTTATACAAGAAACCAAACCGAACAGAGACGTTTTCACATTCCCACATTTTTTAATTAAAGTATGTTACAGATTTACCTCTATTTTAAAATAAAGTAAGGCTCCTTTTCATCGTTAATTATTATTCTACCTTAGCCTTCTCCTTTCTTAAAAAAAAAAAAAAAAAAACCTTAGAAAATATCTTTTATTTAAATGAAATTTTGAGGTGTTGTATTAGCATCAAATTATATATTAAAAATAGACTATAATTCATACAATGAATTTTTCACTTTAATCTACATAAGCGAGTATTTGGCTCTTTCTCCAGTTTTTCCCATTGTTTGAATCTATTGTATTTCACAAAAAAATGAAATATCAAAATGCGAAAAAGCAGTAAAATACTATATATATATGTGGGGGGGGGGAGCATAAAAACATAGTCCCAATATCGTGAAAATTATTTGGATATTATTTGTACAATCGTAATGGAAATTAATAGAGGAAGGAAGGATTCAGTTCAAAAAATAGTTTCAAAAATAAATCAGTTTAAAAAATAATTACAAATAAATAAGAAATGAGATTTCCAGTTTTTTTTAATAATTATTTTCAATAATTTAACTATAATACATTGTTAAATCTGATAAAGGATAAAGCAATTGAGTAATACCATACTTCCAAAAACACTACCACATCCTACACACTATTGAAAAAAAAACACTACATTTTATTTATTACTAACGTTTTTAATATTTGCGTAATTAAAAATTCAGTACAGCATTTTGCATTGTACAAAAGTAAGTCTATGATAAAAAAAATGATGGGACTTTTCAAATTTACTTCATTTGGTGGAAAAATATTTCCTTCAAGTACTTATAATAAACGTTCGATTCTTTTTTTTCTTCGATTATAGTCAATATTATGAGATGGAAAACGTTGTTAATAAGGTACTTGTCGATTGTAACGGCGACCAAAAAGCGCCAAGAAAATATCACGCCCAATTATAAAAATATTCTGAAGTGCACACACACACACACACACACACACACACACACACACACACACACACACACACACACACACACACACACACACACACACACACACACACACACACACACACACACACACATATATATAATAAATATGTGTATCAATATATATAAAATAAATATGTGCATAAATATATATAAAATAAATATGGGCCTAAATATAGATCAAATCCCATGCTATATAGTCTGACGATTGAAATCGCCAAATTGACGAAATTTTTTCTTGGCGCTTTTTGGTCGCTGTTACAACTGACAAGTACCGATAATAAATTTGCATTTTGTAGCTTTCGTTGATTTTCAAATGATTTTTTGCTACAACGTTTAACTCCTCGGAAGAATATGCAAGAATATATTCACGAATTCTATGCCTCCTTGAAATGTCAACAGTTGCTCAAAATTTCTTTTGCTTCTAACTCAATTAATCATTTTTCTCAGTGACAAGCTGGTAAAAAGTTATAAATGTAAGACGTGTTAAAATTCTTAATTATATTTTATGCATCCTAATTTTAATCGCATGTAAGTTTAGAATATATTAAAATATTCATCACCATTCATCATATGTTAGCACTTACTTAGTCTTAATTTTGTAAAATGTGGAATCCTTTTTAGATTCAAGTTTTTTTTTTATTTTTAAATCCGGTTTTCTAGTTTTGTAATTAAAGTTTTTAAAAAAATTGAATCTTCAGTAAGAATTTGTATTGTCCTGAAATGGGAATTTTAAGATTATTGTCACATATAAGTATTTGTTCAAATGACTTGCTTTTTCTTTAGTGCAACAGCAACTTAATGATAAAGTCGTAGATATTGGACTTGGAGGTTTGAAGTTCGAAACCTGATTCTTTTGAATATCTCTATATGTAAACTTTGGATGCGTTTAAATTCGACTTGAAATGCCAAACGATCAATAGCTTATATAGAGCGGGAGCTTGAAGAAGAGAATACAAGTTCAAGTCTTGTCCTCCTTATTTGATCGTATTCCAAAATAGCACTTGCGTTTTTTTCAAAGCAGGTCGTTAGTGTAATAAAACTATATATTTATTGTCAACAATTTCCCCATTGCTCCTATAAAACAATTCTACAAATATTAAATTGTCAATAGCTCTTCTATTTTAAAAAGAAATTACGCATGTGAGCTTGGGGTAAGTTTAATTTGACTTCGAATGCCAAATGACCAATAGCTGGTGTAATGCGTGAGCTTGGTAAAGAAAATAACAGCTCAAGTCTTGTCCTCGTCATCTGATCGTATCTCAAAATAGGGCATTTATATAATTAAAATAAGCATTTATTTTAAACAATTTCAACAATTTACCGATAAAACAATTCTGAAAATATTAAATTATCAGTAACTATAAGATTTATTGAAAATTTAATGTTATCAATATTTGCGGGATTTATTGATAATTTAATATTTGCAGAAGTATTAAACAAAACTATTACTCAAAAGTACCATGATATTTTTATGTGTTTTCCCAAGTCTCGTATAGAGCAATTTAATAATTTGTTTGTGGGTAATACAATTCTCAGAATTCTCAGACTTCTCCTTGATGTACTATCTACTGATTCTCAGCTTTCAAATTCTATTTATTGAAAGAAATGAATAAAAAGTATTCGGTTTCTTTAACATTTGTTAGTTATATATATATTCTTATTCTTATATAAACTATCAATAATTGTGGGATTTATTGATAATATTTATAGAAGTATTAAACAAAAGTATTTATACAAAAGCACCAGTATATTTTTATATATGTTTTTAAGTCTTGTATACAGCAGTTTAATAATGTATTTGTAGTTATTACAATTGTTTCACCTCTTTTTGACGTACCATCGACTGATTCCCAGCTTTCAAACTCCATTGAAAAAATAAATAAAAAATATTCGGTTTCTGCAGAATTACACATATTGTACTAAAAACGTTAATATATACTAAATGGATTTAAATTTTCTTTATCTTTTGAAAGTATAGACCCATTTAAAAACTATACGTATAATATAATATTCCGAGAAACAATGCAAAAAAAATATTGTTGAAACTATTAACGCTACACATTAAAAATTTATAATTATTTATACTTTCTTCAATGCATTTTCACCTATTCACGAAAAGTCCTTCAAACTGTTTGTCAGGTGGTTTCTTTCGAACAATGCATACAATTTCATTCTCACCAAATCAGGTTTCTTTGGAAATTTCTTTAAAAAATAATCTTTGTTTTAGATATTGGTCAAAAAATTCACGAATGAATCAATTGAAATGGACGAAGTTTCAAGGATTCGTTCAAATAATTTTCATTGCGGTTCAATAGGAAACAAAGATATTTGGCCTCATTCGACTGATAATAATATGGTAGAGGAACGAACGGCAAAATAAATTCTGAAGTACTCACATTTCAATAGAAAGTGTTTTTCAAGAAATGATTGTTTAATTCCTCATGATAATAGTTTAGAGCATCGGAAGACTTTTTAATTCAAAAGGTTCTTTCTTTTCTTGTAATTCTAATTGATGGTTATAGAAGGGTTTGGGTAAGACGGTTTCTTTGCAAGGGAAAGAACACTGGATTACAGCTTTTAATAACACTTAAGAGAAATATTTTACCCTTATGAATCCAAAATTCCATTTCAATTAACTTATTATTTCTTTATATACGAAACATATAAAAAGATTTTAAAAAATTGAGATACGGATTTTGATTAATCTCCTTGTTTAAAACTTTTATGACAATATTAAAAAATTTATATTAATTTTTAGACGAAATTCATCTAAAAGAAGTCTATCTGGCCGCCCTCGTGAATGTGAACAAAATAACTTTACACCATAACTAGCTAATGTTCGCTTCAGTATCCCGAGATTACAACCTTTCGATGATTAGATCTCACCAAGGGGTGAGCCCTGGAAGTATGAGAGTATTTCCGGAATTCTTCGTCATTATTTGACCTTGATTTCCAACCTATTAGATACTTTTTCGTTCATTTTTTCTCACGCTTATGTGAGTGTCATGTCGCGTCTGAGTGTATTATTTTATTTTAATTAAAAGTTTATTTATTTTATTTTGGCGAGTAATAACTTTATTGTTAAATATAAGCATCTCCTTCTTTTCTCTAACCTATCACCACTATTTTTGACGAATTAAACCCATCCTAACGCATGCACAAAACCGCGAAGGGTTTTAGAATCCGTTGGCAAACAATAGACGGATGGCATTCGGTATTTTGTTTTATCATCAGAAACTTAGATATGTATCATTTTTGAACCAAATACATCGAAGATTGACAGCTTGTTTGTCTATCTATTCGTGCAATATGAATGCAATAATTCAAAAATTTTAAAGAGCAGATAAATTAATTTTGGTATGTATTTTTACATCAACTTTCTAAATCTGTGCCGAATTTTGAATACAGTTGTGCAAAGGAAAATGAAATACAAATGCATACACGATAGCTTCATTACATTATGAAACTTATAAACAACATGAACTATACTGTATATTTATACTCACTGATTTTAAAGGGATTTTAATATCTTACAAAATAGATTCTTTAATCAAAATCATTATAACTGAATCGACAAAAAAAAACTTTTTAAAAACATTTCAGTGCTACAAACAATCGTTATCGGTTCATTTTTTTCTATGCTTCAATTAAAACAGACGAGAATGTGGTTCAAACAAACAAATAGTTAAAATCAAATTTTAACTAAAATCGTTGTAAATGAATTTACAAAAAAGACTTTATTAAAATATTTCAGTGCTACAAACATTCGTTATCTATTATTATTTTTTTTCTGGCGCATCATTTTAAACAAACAAGAACTGATAGAGGCAGATATGCACTAATTCAAATACTTCACTCCTAAAGTAGACTTACTATTGTATTTTATTGAAGAATATTTTTTTCTTTGAATTCTTACTTTAAAATCATGGAAGTATTTTCTGCATTTGAAATATATCAAAGTTATTCCTTATCCTTTTGATTTGATTTGATATCTCGATTTGATTGATTTTGATTTGAAGCAAACAAGAATCGACAGTGGCAAATCTTCACTAATTCAAGTGCTTCACTTCTGAAGTAAAAGACTTACTACTGCATTTTATTTGAAGAAGATATTTTACTTCTTTAAATAAAGTGTAATATTAAGTTTTACATAAAACCATGAAAGTATTTTATGCATTCAAAATGTTTCAAAGCTACAAATAATCCTCAACATTTCGTTTATTTTTTTTTTCTGAGGCATTAATTTAAGCAAATATTCACTAATTCAAGCACTTCACTACTGAAATAGAAGAGTTATTGGAAGAAATTTTTTCTTTGAATACTTAAATTTAAGCCGTGAAACTATTTTTTGCCCTAAAATACAATCCCGGATGCAATAAATTTTAGAAAAAATTTAGTCTCATTAAAAAAATTTAATTTTAAAATTTAGTCTCATTTAACGAAGGGCTGTTGCTTTTTGCAATAAATATGCAGTTATTAATCTAAGGAAAATATTTTTAATTTTACAATTTTTTAAAGCCTATAAATATAACAACTTTAAAATAAGTTATAAAATAAAATTGCTTGGAAAAGGTATTCACCCGATTCAGCCCCCAAAAGAAATTTATACTCCAAAAACTGTAAAATATGAATCATTGCTTTTTTTTATTGGCATTCTCTTTAAACATACTGAATTAGTCTTAAAGATTAAAGAGCCAGTTGCATCATCGCATGCAAATCATTTCATTCTAAATTGACCTGTTAAAAAGGCTGCGCTTGCGTTGGTTACAATGAAGAATATTTTTTTTTTTTTCGACTTTCCCCATTTTTCTAGTTCAGCCGATTAAAACTCGTTTCAGAGTAAGCACATCTGTTTATAGGGGTCGAAGTTCACAAGTCTTGGAAAAGCTTCATTAAAATGAGAAACTTAAAAAACCTTTGATTTAATGCTTTGTATTTAGAGTCAAGATCAAAGGGCATTTAAAATATTCGTACTCTAAAAGCTATGTACGCATCTGTGCGGATTTTACAAATTAACCCATTCTGAAAACCATGACGAATTTTAAATTTTGTAAAATCTTAAAGTTAACCCTTTAATGTTTAATGCTCTCTTTTGAGGACGGTCAGCATTTCATTTCTATGCTGAGTTGATCGCATTTATTTATTCCTTTTTTTGAGGTGGAGGAAGGGAGTTGACTAACTAAGCAATAACTGTTTTCAGACACCTACACAGTTATATGGTACTCTTTAATTAAATTTTATAGCTAAATTTTTGCTGTTTTGAAATTTCTATTTATTTTAATCCTTGATATATTTCCGGTAATATTCAAAGAAATCAAAAGTAATCATTATATTTTGATATCTTACTACATTTAAAACTATTTCAATTCTTATTTTTTTAAAAATATTTTATAAAATGATTTTCTACGGGTACTATTTTTTCAAAAATTTGTGTTTTTGTGTGTGTTTTTAATTTTCTTGTATACGAATTATAAAGAAAGTAGTATAGTAACCTTCAGAAAATTCATTCAAGATTTTGAGGAATCTCCATATTTCAGATCACCCTGAACTCTAAAAATACATTTCTGGAAACCGTTTGTCTGTCTGTGATAAAGATAACTCAAAAACGCTTTGAGCTAGACGGATGAAATTTGACATAAGATTTAAAACCAAATTTGTAGATTTCTATCAAATATTGAGCAAAATCTGTTTAGAGTATGTCTGTCTGTCTGGTTATTCGAATATGTTAGCACAATAACTGCAAAATGGGAAGACCTAGATATTGTGGTGAAAGCTTATAAGCCAGTTAACAGCTGCGCTAAGCGGGCAATTGCTTTTGTATTGTGGTCTTGTTACTCGACTGTGAACCACAAGGTCCCGGGTTCTATCCTCACTCATTACAATTCGCCGCAATATATAAAATAGTACACAGATTTAATATCTTAAATATAGACGCCTACCACATTCTGAGAGAAATCCAACGAGGGGTTTACTGTCTGGCAGTCTGTACTTTCCGAAACATGTAAACTAACTCAAAAAAAGCAGTGACTTAAATGATCGAATTTGGTACGTGATTTTGACTGCGAGTGCAGTTTTATGTCAAAATTTTTGTTTCAATTGGTCGAAAAAGACACTTCCAAAACAGAAATTCGATTTTTGGATACTTTTGACCGCATGCAAGAAATTTATCGCCAAATAACTCGCTATAGTAAGCGAGTAATGGCAATATAATGGCATAAGCTGACTGCAACAGCTATAGTCTGTTCTAACCTGTAATGCCGAAGAAGTTTGTTCTTATCTTAATCTTTGTATTTTTAATGCATTTTGAAAGAATTTTAATGTTAAATTCACGCCAAAGTTTAATATTTTGTATTTATTGTACTCCAATGTCAAGCAATGAGCTACTAGGATAACATATTTATTAAATAGTATACGAGAAAGTTATAGGGAGACCACTCCCGCTGATTTTAATAACGATTTTCTGGTTTGTTGTTATATGTGGAGCTGGATTGGCAGCAATGGCGTAAGCTGACTGCAACGGCTGTAGTCTGTTCTAACCTGTAATGCCGAAGAAGTTTGTTCTTATTTTAATCTTCGTACTTTTAACGCATTTTGAAAGAATTTTAAGAAAATTTATGGATACTAACGGTTAAGAGAATTAAATATCCTCAAATAATTTAGGCGAAATTCCTTAGAAGGACGGAATTATATATAATTTGAGAATGGAATTTAGAATTTATTCATCATTTTTAATAATTAGATGATAGAAACATTAATGAGTATTAATCAAGGTAGGAATATTATTTTTTAAAACTTATCTCGAATGACAAAAAAAAAAGTTTTTGTGAATGAATGATAAACTTTATGACATAAAAAATTTCCATAATTCTAAAATATTCAATAAATTTCTTCTGTTACGAATAATACAAAATTTTAAAAGAAAATAACCCTCCATTATTTTTTCTTATAGCATTTTAACTTTTATTTTAAGTCACTGAACCACCAAATTAGTGATTTTAAAACGCAAGAAATATTAACATATTTTTATCTCAATTTTTAAAACCAGTTTGATTCAAATCTTTTTAGCGGATTCAAATTTTTTGGGAATATTCATTCAAAAATAACAAACAAAAGATTTTAAAAAAGGAGGTCTAGGTGAAAGAAATATAAATAATATTATCAACAATTTTATGCAGATATTTTATTATTAGAAAGTTTTTAAAGTATTACATCAATGTGGAACCTGAATTAAAATTCGAAGAAATTTGCAATATATTGATGGTGTTAAGATATTTTTTATCGAATATATTCAAGTCCCATGATATCGTCTTATCACTTTTTAAAAATTATTTAAATTGGTTAACATTAGAAGAAAAAGTATACTTATTCTGCTATATAACACCACATCACATTCCATTTCTGGAACGCAGATTGCTTTTGATCAGTTTTTAGTGAAAATGAATCTATATGAAATTATTATTATTTTCTTTTTATGAGTAGAAAAGAAGAGAAATATATAAGATATATCTAGTATATGTAGGGAAAAAAATTGAAACTGTTAGAAGTTTATGATGAAAAAAAGTTAAATTAATCTAATTTTTCAAAAATCAAACCTTCGATTGAAATTCTTTCATCAGCAAGATGAAAACATCATGATTCTTATAAACTTTTATACCAAAGAAAAAGGCGTTGCTTCATATAACTTGATTAATTGATATTCTAGAATGAGTAATGTGCATCTCGAAGAATAAATAAATGGCTTTCAAAATTATACAAGAAATTGCACTTAAGGCGGGTCATCAACTTTGATATGAAACAGCCTTTTTCTCTCCTATTTTTAAGATTTTTTTTTTTAAATTTGAGCTTATTTAAAAGTGTTCTTGAAAAAAAAAGGGAGAGTGGAGTTTTATAAATGTTAACTAAATTAACGTGAAATAGTGTTATTATGTATGAAATATAAACTTTAAAGTTAATGGAAAGAATGACATGCAATTATAAAAATTTAATTATGTATATGTTTTTTCACAGCAATTACCTTAAAAAAATAAGTTTATTGAAATTGAATAAAACATTAAAAAATCATATTGTGTTTGTAAAATCAATTGCTTCAGAGTTGATAATGGATGAGAACCATTTTCCAAAATTTCTTAAATATAATATTTTTTTTTAAAGTTTTCAATAGGATATGCTTCAGTTAATTTCCTTTCCTATTTCTTTCAAATTAAGAAAGAACTATTAGTTTTTAAAACTCGTTGCTAAATGCTTGCTTTAAAGGTTATTAACTCAAACATTAAAAGAAACTATTCCTGTTACAAATAATATGGATGGTAGTTCACTTTTTTTAACTATTTTTTTCTAATAGTTACGGATTAGTCGATTACGTTTTCCTTTTAAATCGTTTTTGCACTGAATTATGTCAATCGAAGATCCCAGTTCATAGACTTGAGAAAACAACCACCTGTAAGGCATGAACCTCACTCATCTTGATTGCCCAGACGGTGTGAGTTAACGAAATCACGTTTCGTGCAGAGTGTACGCCCTCTAAAAAAACGAGACGCCCAGGCCTAGAGGATGTCCTTCAAGAGTCTCGATCACGAACTGGATCACAGCCGGGAGTTTATCTTTGCCCAAATGGTGCTTTACACTTCCGTCTTTAGATAGCAATCGAAATGACGAGACACAGGGTGGTTCCCCATAATTTGATGCTTAAGATAGAGACCCCCTATTTCTTCTATTCATCCTGATGAGGTCTTAGCTAATATTTTTGTTGTATTTTCTGTTAAAGCCATCATACGAAGATCTCTTCCCCCCCCCCTTCAAACAATTGTTAATCTACTGAGTTGAATGGAACAACTAGTTTGCAACATGGCTTAAGGAGAGAAAATTGCTTGTTTTTGGTTGTAGTCAGATTACTAGTGATTTTAAAAAATTGGTCATGAATTATTAATAGTTTGTTTGATTTGCAGGTTCAGTGGCCTACTTTCATTAAAACCCATTAGCGTCTGTTTGCTGGTATCTAATTCATGCTTACTGGCCTGACGGGAGTGTTATAATTAATTATTTTTCAGAAGATAAACTAATATGTAACGTTCTTCCAGACTAATAACGTCTATTACTGCAATCACTGAAAACTTCACATCAGTACTAAAAACAGGAGAATTCAGTAAAATCTGACGTCTTTTCATTTAATTAATATTTTACTTGTTTCATAGAAACAGATCGAAATTTGCATTTAATATGCGACTAATCTAAAAAATATTTGTAATCAACTTATGAGGTTTATGAACAACGACACTTTTTATAAATTAAAAACATTTTTGAGTTAACAAAAACTAACAATTTTTTAATTAATAGGAAATTAGATTAAATGCCGTCATTAAATAAAATTAATCTTATGGAATAAATTGGTTTTAAAAGTGAAGCTTATTTGAACATGCATGCATTTTTTTAATAAATAAAATTTGAAATCAACCGGGAAATGGGTATAGTTAATGGGAAAAATGCAACAACATAAAAATTGTTTTTAATTTTTCAAAAAAAAAAAAACAACATATTGTTGTATTTCTATAACATCATGAGCAATCACTTCTCGAGTTCTACAAATTTACTGCTTACTGTAATATAATATTTCAAGCATAAATAATACCTCTCATTACATTACAAAACAGAAAATTCAAGAAACAATTATTTTTAGCATTTAAACATAAAGGAACATAGTATTTGCGTCATGACCACTAAATGGTACCCTTACATAGTGAAATTTTACACCTCAATCTGTTTTCAAAATATAGGCCAATGACCACAGCCGTCTTTTCATACATCCACAGACGACAAAGGATGAGATGACCCTCTAAGTTTAATGAACTTATATAGAACTGATTTTGCATATTGATGCATTTTTTGATCACAAAAAAATCTTCGTAATTCCTAACACACCTCGAAATGAAATTGTACTCAGATAGCGCGTCAAAAATGAAAATTGCCACAGATAAAGAAATAAAATTAGATTTTTTTTTTATTTTAAATAGTTTCACCTTACTGCTTTTAACTTTCTTCAATTCACTGTTCTTTATGTGCTTGAAATAAATTCAATTCTTTTTTTTTTACCTAAAACTGATTAATTTTGTAAATGGTTAGTTATTTTTATGTAAGAATAAGCCTATATTATTTGTAGTGTATAAATTAAACATTAAATTGGATCAATAAAAAGAACTAGGCGAAATATTGCAAAAGAACCTTTTATTTTGTTTCAAACTTCTGTTAATTTGACTAGAATACAATAAATCTAGAAATAGAGTAATTTAAATAGTGTAATTTATAAATTGATAAAACTAGTTTAATTGATATCGAAGGGTAATTGTAATACGGCTTATCATTTTAAAGAATATTTTAGTGTAAAAAATAAAACACTTTACACCAGGTTTCTTCGACTTATTTCCCATTTTAAGCCCCTTCTTTTACATCAAGATTTTTTACAATTCTGTTTCGTCATGAAAAAATGTAATGATTCCAAACGTAAAATTCGCTAGATATAGATAGCACACAATAAAAGGAACGGGAAAATTGAGACTATATTCTTGTTGCTACAAAATGCTACTTCTGTGTCAGATAAAGTCATGTATATCAGTATTTAATATGTAGACAATAAATGCTTCACATAGATATTTACAATTTTTTCTGTGAAAGAGATAGAATATTTAAAATATAAAAGAAATGTAAAGATATTTCAATTACAAAAAAAAAGAATTAGCTTATTTTTCTTTTGATTTTATCTCTTAGTTGTATACTAACGCATATGAAAAAATGCGCATTGAATAATGGATTCATAGAAGGGAAAACTAATTTTATATATTTATTGCAAATATTTTATTGAAATGGATAAAAACCAAAATGGTTTTCATGATTATTACTTACTCGTATACAAAAAGAAAGAATTATAATTGTCAAAAAAAATGCGATGTTTTTTTTTTTTTTTGATGAATCTCTACATTTCAGACCTGCTTTATTCTGAAAAACAGAGTACACGTACATTTTTGGAATTTGCATGTACGTTTATCTGTGGACACGATAGCTCAAAAAAGCTTCGAGCTAGACTAATGAAATCTGATTTATTGTCTCTACTCCAAATTTTTAGATTTCTTACGAATTAGGACCAAAATCCATATAGAGGAAATCTATTTATTCGGCTGCCTGAATATAAGTGAACACATTCTTATATTCGAGCATCAGGACTAGATTCTTATATAAATACAAATTAAAGAGAACTGGATGGGTAAAATTTGGCACTCGGATATAATATCTAAAATGTAGATATGCATTAAATTCGGAACTCAAATATGTAATCCAAAATACATAGTCGATTTTCTGGTAGTGTATTAACTGTATCCCAATGATTAATTGCCGAAAAAAATCACCAAATATCGCTTTCTAACAAGCTGTTTCATAACTATTTCTCGCCTATGGCATATAATTAATAATTAATACACATTCTGGGCATATTTATTTCAGACTATGTGA
The DNA here is from genome assembly GCF_947563725.1 of Argiope bruennichi. Classification (NCBI taxonomy): domain Eukaryota; kingdom Metazoa; phylum Arthropoda; class Arachnida; order Araneae; family Araneidae; genus Argiope; species Argiope bruennichi. The sequence continues at coordinate 38,646,797 of NC_079153.1, read as the reverse complement.
AAAAGTTTAGGAGAGAATGTGCCCACTGTTTTGTCTTCTACTGTTGAAGAATTCGATGGAAACTGATGGATTGCTATAAAATTTCTGCCTTCACCAAATTTTTTACCATAATTTTTTCACTGCTCCTCTTTGGAATTCCACCTGAAATGTAGAAACATATTTTAAATTTTATTCGGAAAGTTTTCAAATCAAAAATAAAATTATCACGGAATATGAACTATGTGTTAATAATGTGCTAAATAGAGCAAAAAACTTTTAATTAAAAAATAAAAATGCCGTATAGCAAAGTTAAGTGATTTCAATCGCTTGAGTTACTGGCTCATCCGACTGTAGCTGGTAAACTCACTTGAATCGGTCTAAAAATATCCCCTTTTATTCTTGAATCTCTATAATTCCTTCGTCGTGCAATTTGCTCGGATATAAAAGGACCATTTAAAATGCTTGCGCTCGTCAGGGTATTGATTGTTACAGGAATTAATCTACGGATTTGTCGAAAGGATTTGGGCAAAAAAGTGAATGAGCCATTGTGTGGGCTTAACAAAAGAGACTTTTCTTTCTTGAACTAAAGCTCCAAATCATGCGTGCCTTGCTGAAATCAGCGATGAGTGCACTCAACACTGTAACATTTTATATTCTTCTTCTAGATAATATATTTAGAGACGTTTTATGTTTTATTATATTTTTAAAAATCGGATTTTAACCTTTTTAAATCGAGCTGATGCATCACAAAATGCAAAGTAGCAATTTTAAATAATGTAATGATTAACTATTTTAACTATTTTTTTTAATAAACCTTTTTTTCTAGATGATATTTATTACACCTAACTGAAGGTTTTATCGTGCAACTTAAAATGAAGCATTCAATTCTGAACATATATTTCTTTTTTGACATAATTATTTTATAATAATGCTTTCTTAATGACTCTTATTACTCTTTAGTGGTAAAAGTTTGAATGCTCATAAAATATCGCCATATTTAGAAAACATTAACATGTCTTAGATCGATCATTTTTAATAATGCTAACAAACACGAACAGTAAGAGATATCAGTCCAACACAAACAGTAAGAGATATCAGTCAGAATTAAATAAAGTTTAAAGATTGATAAACACAAATATTTAATTAAATTCCTAATAAATGATCCGGTCAAAGAAAATTATGAGCAAAAGTTAGATAATTATTTCAAAGTAATGTTAACGTTTTTTTTCAATAACTTTAAAAAGTTTTTCATACAAAAATATTGTTACGAATATTTTACCGCACGTTTTCTTTCTTTTTTAAAAACCAAGGTTTGAAGATTTTCTGTATTCTTTGCAATATCAGATGTTTCTTCGTAAAGATGCATTTATTGTAATTTTGAGTTTCTGTTAGATTTTAGGTATATCATTCAGTTTTTACATAACATATAATCATTATAGTTTTTTTAAATAATTTGTTAATAATTTTTGAAAAATAATTCGTAATAGAGAGATTTTTTTTTTGATTCTATAAAGCTCTTTTTAGTCATTCTTGTTTTCTAATTATAACTCTCTACATTTTTACTCAATAAATAAAAAAATATCCTTTCAGATACTGCTTAAGTTATGAAATTTATTTAGTAAGAAATACAAAGTTCTACGATGACTTTTTTTCCATTTACGATCGTCATCGTTCATCTGAGAATGCATAGACTCAGTCAAAAATTTATTGAATAAATTGAAATTGTATCATTTCTTATTTCAAATCAAAGTCCAAATTTTAAATGAAGCATCGAAATCCGGGAAATGCATAGCGTCGTGGGAAAAAAAAGTAAGGTTTCAAAAATAATGAGTTGAATTTCCTTCAAATTTAATTTAAAAATGATTTGCTAAAGGAGTCATTAGAACAAAACTGCGAGCATGGGGGGGAAATTAATTTTTACTTTCTCATGTACATACCATAGTATAGAAAACGTATAGTAATTGTCAAAAAATTCGAACTTGAAACTTTAATGGACCTCCACTTTTTAGAACTTGAGTTCGAAAAAGCAGGTTTTTGGAAAAACGTCCGTCTATCGATCTGTGACCAAGATAACCCAAAAAACGCTGTCAGCTAGATAGATGAAATTTAATATACAGTCTTCACACCAAATTTGTAAATTTCTATCAAATTTTGATTAAAAATGTTCAGAGGAAATCAGTCCGACCGGTTGTTCGAATATAAGTCAACATGATAACTACAAAACAAAAATAACTAAATAAATAAAATCCGGTATATTAATTTAATGTCTATAGTACAAATATTTATCAAGATTTAAGCCAAATCCGACAAGTGGTTCACTGTCTATCAGTCTATACTTTCAGAAACATGTAAACATGATAACTCAAAAACGCAAACTCTTGAATATATCAAATTTGGTTTGGAGCTTTGCAACTACAAGTGTAGTTTTGTGTCAAATTTTTGTTTCAGTCGATTGGGAAAAACGCATCTAAACCACAAATTCAATTTTTGGATACTATTAACCGTATGCTCGTGAGTAACTGCCAAAAAAAAATCGCCAAGGATCAAATAAATTCACGCCAAAATTATTTTTTCTTTATTATTGTACGCAAGTACCATGGAAGGCATTTTCTGGGATGAAACTTCATTAGAGAGTATCCGAGAAAGGTTTGTGGAGACCACTGTACCTGGTTTTGCACCAGTAATTTCGGCGAATCAGCTGCTCACTAGTGATGATTGGTTATAAGAAAGGTCATTCTTGAATATTTTAAACATTTTACGAGCGGATAAAATTGATACATTTTTTTAATTTACTTTTGAGTATTTAACAAAAGCTAAATCTTTGTTAAGCCTTTCATGTGTTTATTATCAGTGTAAACATACCTTTTTTTAAAAAAATCTTGAATCTTTGCATTAGGTAACTAGAAAAACTTATGTCGCATTAGTAATGACGATGCATGCATATATGTTTTCGGAATCATAAATAGTGTTTTTTTTATTTATTGCTCTGATCTTGAAAGGTTTGTTTATCAAAGCGAAATCGTATGCTAATGGTTGACAATATATTGCCTGCAAACTGGTTAGCCATGGCCTTTTTAAAATGTGCTCTTGTTTATATCACCAAAAGGGACTGAAACTGTGCTCAGTTTCGATTATATCAGAGTTTATTTATTTTGCTGAAAACTCCAAATTGTTGAAATTTTTAAAAATATTTTATAAAAACTCTGTATATTAGCATTAAGACTTTGATGCATTCACAAAGAAGAAACTTTGAAACATTACTTAGCCTTACTTGACAGTTTATGCTCTACTTTGCAAATATTTGTTAGCGGGCTAGTAAAAAGATTTTAAAATACTAATTATTTATAAAAATGGACAAATGTGTAATAACTCTACTATAAAAAATTCATTATATTGGATAATGATAAACAAAAATTACATTTTTTTACAAAAATCTCATAAATTCAAATATACATTCTATTGTATCAATTCATGTCCATGTAATAAACTTTAAATGAGTAGAACCAATTACAATTTGCTAGTCTTTTCGTCTTTTTTAAAAGAAAAGCGCTGGGACTCAATAGATTACGATAAAGTATAGATTGATGTGATGTAATATGAGCAGTGTTATGTACAATGTGATTGTGATATATAAAGTAATATGATTGTGATATCATATTAGTTAAGGTATTGCTCTAACAAATTAAGTAACAAATAAGAGCAATTTTTAAAAAAATATCCAGAGGGAAAAAAAGTACTTTGCTTTAGAAATATTCGATATTCGAATAGATGGCCTCATAAAAAAAGAAAAGAAAAATTAAAAAATAAGGAACTTTATATTACTGAATTTGATAGTTTTTAATTTAATTTAATTAATTTATTTTTTAAATTTTTTACGTGAAAGCTATAGAGCGATAGAGACTTATCTAAGGGTCACACATGTAGAGAGGTTACGTCATGCATAAGGTATATTTAACACGTCGTTCTTATCATAAGAAACTTGGCAAGTTTACATGTCGCCGCTGCATGATAATTACCCCGATTTCGTCCTGTCGCTGTATTTTTCTTTTAAATGACATAAATACATTAAGTTTAGACGGCATGCCTCTCCTCCCTTCGTATGACTGACGCTAGAGATTTCTCGGATCGTTTCTTTTAACATAATGGACACAATATTTGATACAACTTTATAATTTCGGCATCATACTAGATTTCATTGCTTTTGCTCTTTGCATCTTTAAATTGCTGCATTTAATGCAAGCGAATTGATAGATTGATAAACATTTTTCCTTGCAAATTGATAGAATAATAAACATTTTTCCTTTTAAACAGTTCAATGGCTGGTCAATCTTTCGAGTGATTTTTGGTTCAGAATTTAATAAAAATCTTTAATTCTATTGATAAATAGTTTGCTATGATTCCTACATCTCTGTCATTGTATTTTTAAATTAGTGTCTTCGCATACAAACGAGCAGATAAATAGTGAGATTTCTCATGAATGGACTTCATCAAAATTAAAAAAAGAATCACAGACATAAAGTTAACATACCAAATCTCATTTGTTTAAATAGTTCAAATTTTAAGCTGTTTATTCATAGATTGACGTGAGATACAAACATAATTAAAAAAAGTTTTATTTTCGCTCTTTCAGGGAGATTTAAAATGTAGAAATAAATAAAAATCTGCAGGTTGAAATGACAATCAAAATAAACACTCTTTGTATACAAGAGTATTAAAACAATAGACTAAAAATTATTGGTAGGAAAATTCTTGGACCAAGAAATGTAGTTTAATACAAAACTTTTAAAGCTGTTTTCTAATTACAATTATTTTATCAAAACATATCAGAAGACGGCAATTCAATAAATAAATATATAAAATCGAATAAAATCTAATATACGAAATATTGTTCTGATATCAAATAAAAAACAGAGAGCATTAAAATTAGTTTTGAAGTATTAAATGCTTCAAATGCAGCTTGACCCGGAACTCAATTAAGAATTTGTTATTCACAAAAACTGATCTAAGAATTGCTTCATCAAAGAAATTCAAAGCTTGCATTGAAATAAACAAATTACCCGAGTTAAAAAAAAAAACTATTTTGACTAAATTAACTTTTTGATTCGCGCCTCCTCATAGAAGTCAAATGTCGCAGGCAGGTATACAATGGTGAATACATAGCATATATTTCTGTAGATAACTACAATGCAAGATGTGGTAAACCACAATGAACGCGTTCACAAAGAAAAGCGTTCAAAAAATTGTTGAAAGCGTTAAGTATTTTACGGATTTAGGACAGAGTTATATTCCGTTCACGAATGAATTGTCTGCGGTAACATACTTTCCTTGATTCGGAGAAAATTCCATTTTACTTTTAATTCTCAATTTCTAAAACTCGTTTTACTAAAGAAAATGATTCGGAATGCGTTTGGCGTGAATTTGAATGAGGTTTGAGACGGGGAGATGTAACAATATTTATAAAATGATAAAGAAACTTTTTTAAATTTGTATAATAACTAAAGAAGCAAAATATAAAACCCTTTATCAGTTATATTATGTATAAATAAATATATGAGAGGTTTTGTTTTTTTCACGTTTTATTTCATGCGAAATATGCGAAGTATACAAAAAAAAAAGCATTGTATTCGTCAAATATTTCGAATTCGTGATTTTAATGAATCTTCAATCTAAACCTCCTTCTGTCCGAAAACAATTTTTTTTTTGAAATTATGTTTGTCTGTCTGCCTGTGAATGCCATAAACCAACTACACTTTGAGCTAGACGGATGAAATTAGGTATATCATTTTTAAACTACATCCGTAGATGTTTATATAATTCTGAACGAATTTTATTTAAAAGAAGCCTGTCAGTCCCTCAGGTCGACGGTAACTACAAAGGCAAGACAGCTAGATGGATAAAATTTAGTGTATATATTTAACATCTAAAATGAAGATCTGTATCAAATTTGGTACCAAATCCGTAAAAGAATTGATCATCTGTCGGTCCATTGACCATCTGTCGGATAAATTAACGTGATTATTAAATTCAATGACTTAAATATATGAAATTTCATACATAATTGTATTTTTGGTATTTAGTTTGGTATATAATATAAGTTTCGCGTGTGATCTTTTTAATAAAATTATAATTCTGTTTCAAATTTTGTTTCAATTGAGCCAAATAAATGCATACACATTCGTTGTATTATAAAGAACAAAACTCTCATGTGCTGGCACAAATTTGTTGTGTAAGAGAAAATAAAAATTTGAGCACTTGTAGCACCCATGGTCTTGCCCAAGTTCCACAGTTTTGTGAGGGGGAAGAGGGTAACACCTTTATTAAAAAGTATACGAGAAAGTTTCGAGGGGACTACTACCACTGGTTTTAGATGATTCATGACAAAGCATGATTCAGCAAAGTATGATTCATTCAAAGCATGATTCATTGTCAGTGACAGTTAACCAAAATTGCATGTCAAACTGCTAGATGTTAGGCATTATATAGCTTGAAAATGTGACATGATATTATTAATCAGAATATTTAGAAAATTTGGGACTTTTATACAGAGGATTTGTAGACATTTGAAATCGAATTTGGCGATTTATTCCCGTTTTGGCGCATAGCGCAATTTTGTAATTTTACGTAAATACATAATGTAACATTCATAATACATTTACATGAATACCTAGATCACCATGAATTAAAGTTAAATGTAATAAGGTAAGGTAAATATATCTCAACAAAATACCTTGTTTGGACAAAAACAATATGTCCCATTATTAATATTATTAAAATTTCTTTTACAGTCGCTTTGATTTCTTAATGATGGTATTATTTTTAGTACGCAAGCATTTTTTCTCGTGTTAATATTTGCACAACTTGATTAAATTTATTAGAAACTTACATACATACATAAACGTATTATTAGAATGCATTTATTAAGTATATTTTCAAATTTTACCACTCTTTCTATGTATGCATTTTAATTGAATATTATTTTCAAACCCAGTAAACTTTGTTTATGAGTAAGAAAAAATGGCAAATAGAAACCGACATCGCTCCGCAATGTAAACAATAAATATGTAAAATAGAATCTAGAAAATGCCATCACTTTATGACAATCGTGTCCACAGTCATTTTATGGCACTCGTGATACCTAAGCTAGTTGAAATGAGCTTCAAATAAAATTTTCATTTGATTATCAATTATTTAGTTCATATAAATTTATAGACTATAAATTAAAATAAGCTGATTGCTTTTAAAATATAATTTATAGGAATGTTTAAGAATGCAACAACATAAAAATCAAAGTTTAAGTAGTTGAGTTTAAACATAATTGGCTCAAAACCCAACCACCCATTAAAAAATAGCTACTTTCTCCATTTAAAACAAAGCTTATATTGCCACGTAGGTACTTGAGTGTGGAACTCAATGAAATACACATGGAGTAGAGTTAAACCAATTTATTAACTGAACACAGTGGCTGACAAATCTTCTGCTTTTATACTACCAGGGAAAGTTCCAGAATACTTCTCTGGAGACAGTCAGAAAAGTCCAGAACACTTGTCTGGTAAATTAAAGAAATGTCCAGAATCTTCTGGAACATGAAATAAAGAGAAACATAAAAACAATTAGTTAAATATTTACACAAACTGTGAATCGCGGGATACGAACTCACAATCCCTTGATTATGAGATCAGTTCTATGACCATTCGGCCAGGAAGAGTCGACTTATTCGTTTCAATGCGGCAATATTAATGTATGCTTCTTCAGTTGAGATCATTGTTAATATTTGAAAATTATTGATAAATATAAAGTAAATGTTAAGTACCATAGTTTAATTATAACGCAGTATTAGGAACTCAAGTCCTTCGTTTAGAATATTTATTACTATTTCTCGTCGGAAATAATATAGATCTCTGTTTGCGATGCTGTTAATAATATATGAGGATTATTGATAAAGCGGATTAATAATAATTAGATTCATGGGAAAATATCTGGTAGGTTGTTTTTTCAAAGTATTAGTAACCAGATTATCATTTGAATTAGACACTGGAATAACATAAAATCGGATAGAAATATAAACAAAAGATATTCTTTATTAAATATTTATGAGAACAAAAAATAACACTTAAGAAATTTTCCCACATAAATGGATGATTATTTCTACTCGTGATGACTATTAAATAAATAAAATAAATCCATTGTCTTTTCCACTTCCTTATGAGAGGAAGCAACTATTGTTTGATTCTCAACACAATCAAGGCAAACATCAGAGTACAGCAAAGACTAAAATGTCACTATGTCAGAACTACAAGAGAACCAAACGTGGAAAAAAGATTTCAGAATCAAAAAAATAAATGAGAAACCTAATTCTTTTACGGATTCATAAATTCTACCGACAAGAGGCCTGTTCTTACACATAACTGTTACTACCCACGTACAAAGAAGCCTTGTATTGTTGTGGTTGACCCCAGAACTGGTCCTTTGTGACAGTCGAGTTCAAATCGCAATAGATTAACAACTTTCCTTCTTTATTTTTGGGTGTGTGCCGTAAATTCGGGATGTGAAAGACATTTTTACCGTTGAATTCTGCGGAAGGTGGAGGCAATTTTAGGTAATTCAGGGCAAAAAATGATTCACTCTTTTGCGAATATTGTCTGGTTTATTTAGATGAGATGAATTTGCGTTATTGGTTTTTCTCAAGTGTTAGAACAGAAGAAGTATCCTGTTGGTGACCTGTATATCTAGTTTTTCGTTGCCTTTAAAAAGTAATTCTAGTTATTAAAGTAAGATTTGTTTGTTTATAAAAAAAAAAAAAATGGTAATTTACTGGGCGTAAATGTGGTTTCCATTATTTTGAAAATAAAGAAATGGAAATTTGATTTATATATGAGTTTGATTTTGTTCTTGTGTTGTTTATTTTTATTTATGTAAAAATAATTTGATATTTTTAAATAAAGTTTTCTCAAAAAGGTTAAAATGCTTTTTATTAAATCGACCTTAATATTGATAAAAAATATAAGATACTGAATTTTTTTCAAAAATAATTGACAATTAAATGATAATAAATTTTTTAGGAACATTAAATTTTGTTGTAATAGCGATTTTTAAAATGACTGCTATTTTTTGGAAAAAATGGTTGAATCTTGCTATTGTAAACATTTTATAATGAGTTAGAAATAATGTTGAGGATAGCACTGGTACATGTTTTTTAAATGAATAATTTTCACACTAAATTACATGAATTTATAAAGTTATTGAGTAAACGTCACCATTAAAAATCCCTCAATCCAAAGAAAAGTTGTATATATTTTAGTTTAGAAAAGTTGTATATATTTATAATATATTTTACAGTTTTATCAAATTATGTATATTAAGATATTCGCAATTTCTTTCTGAAAGTAAACAAAAATAAAAATTATGATAAAATATTTTTTAAATATTTGTACTGCCTATTAATAAAACAACATAAAAGACTTTGTTATTTATATGCATATAATTTTAGAAAGGGAAGCATGAAGCAAATGGACAGTTATCACTTTAACATTATAAAACGCAAAATTTCTGTTATTTTTCTTTTAATCGCAAAATGCAATTTAATAGAAAAATAAACAGATATTTTAGCAAATTCATTTTCACGTGATATGTATTAAATGCTTAGAGAAATTTAATTTTGAAATCTACTATGCTCCTTACTTGCAAATTAAATAAATAAATAAATGAAATGATGTCAGAGTACATAATTTAACTGAATGCTAAATAATATGCATTTTTGATGTTAATATTTTTATGCTTTATTATACATATTTTTTATGTATACATACCAAATTTTTTAAAAATATTTATATTGCCAGTTAATAGAAAACATAAAAGCTTTGTTTTTGCATGCAAGAAAACTTTAACAATGGAAACGTGAAACAAATGATCAGTTATCACATTTGACATCACAAACACAAATTCGATTTAATCAAAAAAATGAAAAAAACATTTTAACAAATTCATGTTCAAGTGATATATATCACATACTTAGGGACAATTCAAATTCGAAATCTATCGCGCAACTTACACTGAGCAAAAAAAAAAAAAAAAAAAAAAAAGGACGCAATGACGTCAGAGCATATTCGATTGAAGGCTAAATATTATACATTATTACGATGTCTACTAATTGTGACATCACGAGATATATCACTATAAGTCAAAAATAAGACAGGATTGAAATTTTTAAAAGATTTATTAAAATGTTAATGAAAAAGAATTAATCAGATTAAATATGACAAACAATGTTTTAAAAGCAATTGTAATTACAATTGAATTCCATAGCACGAAAAAATAGCATGAAATTTTTACTTAAACTCCATGTTATGCAATGTAGAAAATAAATCACATATGAAAAATATTTTATTCAAACCAGTATTACAGTTTCATGTATTCGAAATATTTCTCAATCTGAATTTGATTAAAATATTTAAAATGCTTTACTTTTGAACAACAGGTTTTCTGCCAAAGTTATTTCGATTTGAGTGATGGGTGCGGTCTTAAATTTTTTTAAATCTTGACCTCGATGTGCCCTTGCTCAATTTTTTGTTGTAAATCATTTGTTGATGGAATTTGTTACAATAGAGGAGCACACCTTCTCCTCGGAGGCTAGGCGTGCCAAAAGACAATGGCTAGTCTTATCGCGACGTTATTTTGCTCACAGGTAAAATGCATTTCAGAAGCAAATTTTTACTTTGTACATAAGAGGTGAAGAAATCGAACGTTTAGGGCGGTGATAGTAATTGGTTTATTAATCTCTAGAATCAGAGCTATTAGATTATTGTGAGAGACTGTGTAATTTATGAAGTTAATTGACGCTAAGTACAAGGTTGGCGAGAAAATTTTTAAAGCAAGCATTCGAAAGTTTCTACGTGACACAGAACCAATAAGAAAATAGAATCATCTACGGTGCGATTCATATATTTACATATAAATTTTTTTCCTTTTTGTGAAATATAGGTTATCTACACAAAATTTGGTGCGCTTTCTTAAGAATCTAATGAAAGCAGACAAGGAAAAATTCTTATGATGATCGTGACATCTTTTTGGTTGAATTTGTTTACATATAGAATAAAAAAAAGTAAAAGTAGCGGATATTTAAAAAAAAAAATGAAATGAAAAAACGCACTTGATTAAAAAATAATGGTAGAGATTTCATTTGTCGATTGAAACATAAAGATGCCTAACGTATGCCCTTAATTTTTTTTTCACAACATTTGCATTCAAAAGAAACCATTTCTTTGACTAAAACGGAATTGATATTCGAACGGAATCAATATCAATGTATATGTTTTTAAGTTTAGAATAATAAAGTCGGTGAAATATATCAACATACTTTATGGAGAGCTAGAATGGAAGGATCATCAGTCAATATTTGAGATATTAAGCAAAGTTTGCAATGCTCCTTACGGCTATCTAGGTTTTAAGTCAAAATTTGAAAAGTACAGCTTCAGAAACAGCGAAAGATTATGATTTTGGAAATCCCTTGTTTTATTTTTACTTCAAGTATTTTTGCTTCAACCAAGTTTATTTTGGAAATTTTTGTCCATGTACTATAAAATATCAGCTTTTGAACAAGAACAACACAAATAGTTCTGTCAATCGTTCAAATACCGAACGACCATACGTTTTATTATATTAGTCTCAATCCCAGAGGGATTGCAAGTTAAAATCTTTCACTGTCGTTTGAATTGTATTTGAAATAATGAAAATATCAATCATTCGTAAGTTGAATTGCAACACTTCTTTCAATAATACAATATTTTTACACTTTGCCAAAATGAGATTATATGAAAAATGTGCGTTTAGGGGCCTTTAAAGCTGATAACAGAAAATGAATGTTACCAAACACTATTCGTCCCTTCCATAATTTATCATATGTATTATAATTAGATATTTGCCAATGCAACTAATGGATGCTGCAGTTCACAATTCTATTATTGTTTGGTGATATCTTATTTCTAAGCACTATTCCTTCAATGAATCGAAAAAACTGCACAATTTTTCCTCTTCCTGAAATAAAAAGAAATCTCGTATAAAATACTTTTCAAATTACACTTATTGCTTAAATATGTCTATTATTCCCTGACTGAAAATTTTTTCTAAATATGAGGCCATAAAAATTCCTACTTCGAAATAGTTTATATGTATTGAATTTGGTTTGAATATTTGAAGAGAAATAAAGAATGTCTTCCGATCACATGGTTTGAATAAAGTTTCTCAAAAATTTTTTGTGGGCAATTCAAACCAAATGCGGTGGTATATTCGAAATTTTATTCTTATTCTTTCCAAAAAGTTATAAATTCTGCTTTTATGTATGCTATATGTATTATCATATATAAAAAAAAAAACCATTTCAAAACCGAATTTATGCATTATAGGAAATATTTTATTCGAGTTAAATTTCTATCAATTTCCATTTCATTCGCTTTAGAAAGAAAATTTACATTTATTTTTCCTGCAGATTTGATTGATATAACCACATTTACATTACAATACATTTCTTAACTGCCTTCTTAAAGAAGGAATGACAGCAGCATGAAAAAGTGAAACTGTAGTATCACATGCAAGGTCACTTTGTGTGAAAATTTACGTGATACTGTCTTTGTTTGATAAGAAAGTATATGATGACCTACATACCTTACCTAGAACCATCTGTCAAGCAACGGGGGGCTTTGACCATTGACCCTTTCCTTCACACATAATTTAATCTTCACTTTTCGATAGATTAATCATGTATTAAGGAAATTTTTTTAAAATTTTACTTCCCTAGAAGCCGAAATTAAAAATTTATTAATGTAACGAAAGAAATTTTAACGTTTGTTATTCTTCGAAGTATGATTAAAAATATTAAATGCAATATAAAAAATATTATTTCTAATGCTAATTCATATTTTGTAATTCTTAGTTACGTGATAGTTATACCAAATATGTAAAATTTGTGTTTAATATTTAATTAGATTGTCTGTGATAGGAAAAATAAAATTGTATAAGCTATGCTATCTTCTAGTATCTTTAAATGAAGTTGTAAACGAATTTGTTTTCAGTTGGCAAAAATAATAAATTCGAATTTTCGAAAGAAATTCATTTAAATTAAAAATAAAATTTCTTTTCGTACACAAGAGTCAGGATAGCCTGGTAGATGGATTTACAGTCTGTAACAACTGAAGTTAATGGAATAGCTCTTTAAAGTGTGGGAAAAAAGTCACAGCATGTTTCCTTACATTTCATTTTATAAGTTGGCTCATTATATCCGGATGAATAGTCTTAAAAATGATTTACCAATTAAAATAAGTTAATGCATTTAAATGTATTTTTATTTTAAATCCCAATATTCCAAATTCTATGCAGTGATCTTTTAGTTTAAAGCTATAATTATTAAACTATGTGGATTTATTTTATAGTTCTGAAATGTTCTGAAAATTCATATTACTTTAAGCAGTAACCTGCAATTTAATTATATAAACATCGCGTTTTTGAAGCATCTTGAGGGTTATTTTAGGTGGAACTTCATGCCCTTTTAACTTAAATACTTAACCTGACATCCCAGCTCGAAATTTCCTCGTCACACGTTTGGTCTACGAATCAGAACATTTGATCCTTGGTACTAAATTTAAAATCAACCAGGCCTACATTTAGGAAGGCCTACTTTAGTAGAATCGGATTTTGATATTAGAATCCTGTAGATCGAAGTCAAGACTGTATCATCAAGCCAACGTGGGTCGATTCTTTGAATGTTGCCTTTGTTGGCTTAGTTCGAAATTTGAAAATTGAATATTTCCCATTGACTCATTTAATGTTTAGTTCGTTGCAAAATGGTTTTCAGTACCATCAAATCAATGCAGATCTTCAACAATGAAGGCATTTTTAGCAGTTTCTAAGATCTATAAATGGATTTGTGAATGAGATTCACAAGGTATAAACAATGAGGCTCGTTAAATCCTTTCGATGAATATTAATCAGTGTTGTCTTATTGAAGTAAAATGAAAATTTCAGAAACGAATGGCTGATGATGAGAAAATCTTTATCTTCAGAATATAATAAAATGGTAATTATGATTAGAGATTATTGTTTGAAGCGACAATCATTCATCATAAAAGTAGTAGAAAATAAACTCACGATATAATGTGTAGATAAATTAGATGGGAGATAGCTCGTTCAAATAAACTGCTTCTGTGCCGTTGAGAGAACTGTTGAATGATGAGAAAAATTCATGATATAAATAAATATAAGACATTTTTTTTAAAAAACAAATTTTAATTAATAGACCAAAACAGAAATTTTATCTTAATTATTATTTTTCTTTCAAAGTCTTTAATAGATAATTCATTATTATAGATTATATTGACATTAAATCCATTATCAAAAGGCACCTCTGATGTGGAATCAAAATTTGGTAAAATTAATTGAGTAAATGATTATTTTGGTACTGAAAATATTAAAATACTGTATTGTCAGAATGTTTACGCGCACAGAATTTCAGAAATTCAGCAGATCAGGAGGGAAGTGAAAAATTGATTACGGAGTTCCATTTTATTTCCTTTCCCTATTTGTCCATATTTAGACATGAAATGAATGAAAGTGAATCAAATTATATTGAGAGTGTAGCTATTATAAGGGAATATATTAGAATTCGATGAATCTGATTCATGACTGTATTGTTTTATCTTATGATGAAACTGTTACTCATTAAATAATTATCATTCTAATTGACACAATATACTGTGTGATATCTTTGCGAGGTTGTTTCAGATTCTGAATATGATATGATATCTTGAACATATCGCATTAATATTGTTTAACATTTTATGTTAATAGAATCATTATCACACCAGAAACTTTGAAATTCCCCGAAAAAATTTATTTTCTACAATATGAGTCATAAATTTAATTTATCTAAAAAATGTTAAAAGTTTGCATTTATTTAAATGCTAGTATACTTTGAATGAAAATGCAGAAAATCGATTTTTATTTAATAATCAAATCTAATCCACACATGATGAAGAAATTACAAACTAATGCATGAAGCATTATTCGTTGCATGCCCTCTCCTTCAAAACTAGAAAACTCTATGAATCTTTACGCATAACGTGTGTAAACATATCAGTGGCTTTGTATTTCTGCAATATGACTAAAAATAAATGATTAAGTGTTCAGATGATATATGTAAATATCCTTGTTATGATGCAGCTCGTATAAGAACGTTTGATCGATGTTTTTTTCATTTTGACAAATGACGCTATTTGATACGAGATTTTTCTTCAAATCCATTGTATTTTTTTAATGTTTTTTGGTTAGTTTATTGACCAAAAATGCTTTCAAATCAATCATGATGATATCTTCTCCCAAAATATCCATGCAAGAATGTTTCTAATGTTTTTCAGTGTCCATTTATTTTGTGCCAGAATTGTAACTATATTGCGGGGGCCGCGGGGGCCTGGTGGTAAGGTCTCGGCTTCGAAACCGGAGGGTTTCACGCTCAAGACCCGATTCCACCGAAGAACCGTCGTGTAAGCGGTCTGGTGCACGCCAAACGTTCTCCCGCTGGTGTGGTGTGGACAGGGGGGTGCCCGCTCAGGCTTCGCCCTCGTCATCTGACCGCGGCTCAAAATTACGAGGTCCATCCCAAAGTAGCCATAGTATTGCTTTAAAACGGGACGTTAATATAACTAAACTAAACCTAATTGTAACTATATTACAATTTTCAAAAATGAAGTTATTATTTCTTTGAGAGAAAAAAGTCTTGCTGTTCGATTTGTTTCTTTTTCTTTTTTTCTCTTTTTTTTCTAAACCCAGTCTTTCATTTTATGGAAAGATTTTGAACATTTACGAAATTAATACTTTGATAGTTTTTGTTTTTTTAGCGAGATCTTGAAATAAATTTTTGCCGGTAATATTTAAAACCAGATTCTTTGGAGATTAAGCATTAATTTCGCAATACAATATAAAACTAATCATAAAAATTAAAAATTTGAAGAAAGTGTAAATTCAAAAGCTATTAAAATTTGATATTAACAAGAATTTACAAAAATATCAATATTTACTAATTTTGTCTATTAAATTACCTACAAAAAAGTTTAGGATACTAATGTAGCAAAATCTAAACAGTTATGCTTTCTGTAAAACAAAATCTTAATATTATCGTTTTTACATGTGATAAGCAAATAGTAAAGATTTCATTCTAAATAAATGTTTATTCCACTAATGAAATCTGTTATGATTTTTTTAAGAAACATCCCATTAGACTTGCATAGACCTATCATTTTATTCAGTTTCAGATTATAATTATCCTCCTGAATTATACTTAATGGTGCTAATTTGAAAATGAATAATTATAATATAATGGTTTTGCATTTCAATTTACTGAAAAGCTATTGAATTTGACTATTAAATTGAGCATATTTTGATGCTTTACAGTTGCAATTCAGATGGTTTTATTTAAAATCAGGGCACAAAAAAACAACTTTGAAATTATTTTTTGTTATTTATTTATTTTTTTAATGCTTTAACAATTTTACTTGATTCCAGATTTGCTTATTCAACCGTACCAGTGATAGTGACCGATGGAACGAGGAACTGGACAGCTCTGAATACTTTCAGCTTCAATTTTTTCAGAAATCTTTATCTGGGAGATGAGGACGATATATTCTGGGAGACCGAGAGAGAGTGCCAGTTTTTTCCTTATCAAACAGAATTCCAAAGCTTAGCGGAAGTCCTGTCGATGAGCCCAGAAAGAGCCGAAAAGCCGTGGTACATTGGATGGTACGTTTTCCTAAGTGAGCCAATTAAATGTGGCTGATGTATTTGTTGTTTAATGGTGTCCCATTTTTTAATTAAGTTTGTAACGAGCTTTGCATTATTATTAGACACCTTGTGCTTCATTTCATTTACGAATCACAATCGGAGATAACCAGCATGTGTGTTCTCTGATTTCACGCATTCTTACAGAATAAGGCACCCTTGGTTCTTAGCTTTGTAGTATATTAAAGAATATCTAAGTATGTGCTTTGGTTTACTTGAACAACTGGCTCGAAAATTTGAATGATTTCCATAATTCTGGTGTTCAAGCCTATAAATCAAATTTCATCTGCCTAACTTGTTGCGTTTTTTTAGATACCATGCTCGCATTCAGGCAGGTAAACATAATTTCTAAAGCGGTTTTCTTCAGTTTTGAGGACTCGAAAAAGATGAGATTTATGAAAATTAAGAAATAGACGATTTGATGATTTGCAATATTTAGAAGCACAGGGAGAGGTAGAAAGAAATTCTTTAAAATATTACATTTTGCCAAAAAAGTGATGAGAAGTCAGATGGTTTCTGTCTCACTAGAGTCAGAAAGAGGTAAGTTCAATATCGAATGTAAAAAATTTGCAGTATATTGAATCTGGATATCATTAAAATCGTGAGATTCAAAATATACTCTCGCTGATAAAACGAAGAAATATGAAAGCATGGTTACCGATGAGCAAGGATTGAAAGCGAAGCTTCGTCTTATGATCAATGTCTGAAATCAAGGTTCCGTCTTATAATCAAGGTTTGAAAGCAAGGCTTCGTCTTATGATCAAGGTTTGAAAGCAAGGCTTCGTCTATGTTCAAGGTTTGAAAGCAAGGTTTCGTCTTATATGATCAAGGTTTGAAAGCAAGGCTTCATCCTATGATCGAAGTTTGAAAGCAAGGCTTCATCTTATGGTCGAAGTTTGAAAGCAAGGCTTCGTCTGACGATCAAAGTTCATACTTACAAAATTCGTTCCCACAATAATTCGCAATAGCTTAGAAACAAAACATTAATATAATTAAACAAAGCTTACACAGTGAAGTTTTAGAAGATCTTTTCAATTATAAGAAGTGAATAAAAATGTCCTCGAGAGATCAATTTATGATAAAAAAAGTATTGTTGATATTTGTAAATGTTTTATTCAAATTTTATTCTGCCATATTATCGAACCCATTTATCCAGATTATCGATATTCTAATAAACTTGTTAACGCATAACATGATTAAAAAACCTAACTCATTTCACTGTTGGATTGGTTTATTTCATAAGTTTATCCAGCTATAAGGCACTATTAATACTTGACAAATTATTTATAGTGATGTTAGGTCAGAAAGTATTTATTTCTCAGTATATTTCTCATATACCATTAAAACTTTAATTATTTGTATTATACGGTACATTTTTATGATATAACAGCTTTTTAAGTTAAAAAATTTTATGTTGTATTCGTTGTTTTGGATTGTTTTAACAACAATTCTTTTAAAAAGTTGCTTTCCAAAAAATACTGAGCACTACTTTATATCTGTGATTATATGAAAACTATTTATTTTTAAATTTCCATATGCCATCTAATCAAATTCGATATTGTTGCTGACTCAGAAATATCCAAATTGTACTTAATATTCAAGGACTCTGTGCTTATAGCATTAGACTTGATATCTTAGAGGGGAAACTCAGTAAGAGGATTAGTGGGGTATTAAGGGAGCCAAGCAATTGAAAACCCTGGCCACAGGAAGTAAACACGACATGTGTTATCGGAAGATGAACAGCCCTTGTTTAGATTTTAGCTTACAGAGATTGCGAGTTTAGTGGTTTATTCAAGTAACTGAATGTGTGGGTGTCCCTGCGTGCGCTAATCACATAACGAGCAACTTAAACGTGATTACCGTCCCTAAATAAACAGAAATATCAGATTTCTAGTATGGTTAACTACAGAGAATGTGAACAAAAAGATCCACGGAAAAAGTAATCCGATACTCACGTATTTTAGTAAGGCATGTATTTTTAGAATATTTACGGTATTTTGGAGTGGGCGTTAATGCAGTTGCGATTTAGTGGGTTGATCATGAATTCGTTACTTGGGTATTTACTACTGGATGGTGTATTTGTAGAAGATCAGATTTAAAAACGTGAATTCGTTAAAAAAATAATAAGCACGTTTTAAATTGAATATTGCATTTGCAATATACACTTAAAATAAATGAAAATTCTAAAAATAATAAAACCGGTTTGTAGCAGAAATAAACATACAAGATACAATCTGTTAAAATGAATGGGAAAAGTAAAGTTGGCTAAATAAATTTAAAGCAGTTTTTGAAATCATACTTTTATTAAAACTTATGTGTTAAAATTAAATTTTTTAGCTTTAATCGAATTCTGATTTTTAATTTTTACTTTACGATTCAATATTTTAAATATAATGGAGATTTATAACAGCATATTTAATTGTGTTACCATACGGAATAATTCGCATACTCAAAATTTAATTTCATTAATCGATTAAATGTTAATTGATATTTAAAATATCGAAATACTGCATTTTCAATGTGAGCATTCGAATACATTCGATACATGCAAATTCGAATACATAGTAGTTTAGCATATCAGGAAGTGATAGAATTAATCATGAAATTATGTACTTCATGAAATCATGGAAGCATGAAATCACTGAAATAAAATAAAAATGTGTAAAAAGTAAATAAGTACGATGCAATTCCCAGCGAATGTTAAATTAAAGTAATATAAAGCCGTAAAACAAAAGAAAATTCAAATAAGATATAGAATTCGCTAAATAATCCCAGTCTTAGTTAAAATTTACTCTCCACAAGTTTTGATTAGGGATTTGAAACAACTTTATTATAGCTTTTTCCGCTCACCGATTAGTAATTTTTAAAGTTGCTATCTTTTCTAATTCATCTTCACTTAAATTGCGGATAATATTGCTAAGGAGCACCATTGTTATGATTCTCCTTTTTGATGATTAGGATGGAGATTCAGTATCTAAACTCTACATGCTTTTTCGGATTCATATGAATATCAGGTAATTTTGGCTTCATGTTTTTAAAAAGGTTTGTAGCTTATTCTCCAACAAACTTGAATTGTAGGAATAAAAATTATTGAAATTACCATTGCGCACATCTGAGAAGGGCATATTCTATGAAAAAGTTCGAAGGGATTAAAATAATGCCATCCAAATTATCCTTCACTGCCATCAATGGCATGGAGTTAAAACAAGCTTCTATTTCTTTAAAAAAGTATTGGAAACAATGTAAGACTGAATCATCTTATAAACCGAATGTACCAGTCTCTGTATTAAAGCGAATGAGACGAAACTGGGTGGATTTTATAGCTGCTACTTACAAGCCACCCAAGTAGAAGGAATGAAACGAAATTCAATTTTTGACTCGAAAGAAAAGTAACACAGCTTTGTTCTTGAAAGAGAAAAGTAAAAACAAATTGTGGATTCTCACTGCTCAGTTATTACATTTAATTAATTAATTTTATTGCTCATAAAATAGTAAATTCACATATGATATTTAAAAAAGGATTTCCTTTAATTATCAAACAGCTCTTCAGCCCATAAATACAGAATAAAAAATGAGAAAATTTATGCAATAATTCCGCAAATTGCTACCATTATTTCAAAAGCAAACGAAACAGGGTTTTTTTTCTGATTGCAAATTGTTACCAATTATGCTCTCCGTTGGTTTCTTTTGTACCATTAGCTTAACATTAAAGCAGACGTCTTCTGTTTTTCAGAGAGAATGATTCTATAATATCATTCGACCTTTTATTAATATTATTATCACTAGTGGATGTTTACTTTTTCTATAAAAAATTCTTGAGAATTAATTTTGATCTTGTTTTTTTCCCGTTTATTTGTATTATATTCTTTTACGACACATGTAACAGTTCTGTGTAAGCGACCAACTATATTTATGAAGAAGAGAGGCTTTTAGCTTCGATTATTTTCTTAAGCAGTTATGAGCAGATGTAGAAACAGAACTAATGTTCTTAGCTATTTTACAGTTTTGATGCTTTATATAAAAATCATTCCATTCAAGAAATATGGATTTGTTATTTTACACAAGTTTATGTACTGAACATAAAAATATTATCTTTTTTCAATTTATGATTTTAATACATGTCCTTCTATATGACATGGATTTAATTATAATAGTTTTCTTTAATAATAAGAGATGTAATTAAAGCAAAAATATAATACTAGTATGCAATTTACACAGTATTCAGGAAAAAATATTATTGAAAACATAAATAAATATAGGTATTTCTTGCATAAATTTTAAATATTCATTTTACAACTAAAAAAAATGAAAATTTAATTCTTATAATAAGGGTCAAATTGATAAATAACCTGAGGTATTTTTAAAATTTGATACAAAAAAATGTATCTCAAAATTATAAAACCATATGAAAATATCATCGAAATATTTCTGAGTACTTTGACGGAAGAAACTAAGCTATGCAATTTCGAGAAACTAAGCCATAGTTTCTTCTAAAAATAGAATGAAAGAACAAAAAGATTTCAAAACTCTTTTTGATGACAAAATTATGTTGAATTAACTGAACCATATCATGACTAAAGTTATCTAAATCTACATTTTTATGCTCTTTTCTCTGAGAATTTTATTTTCGAAATTTCCGTCAATCGTAATTCTTTTCTAAACTTTACCTGTTACACTTTTTTTGAAGATCGCTATGCATGTTGTAATTGATAAAGGTGGGAAAAGATTACTGAGAGATATAACTCTGCCATTTTCTTATCTTATAAAGAGTAAAGTATTTGGCGGATATGTAGCAAACGACTCAAAAGGAAGCAACTAGACTTCAAAAGGAAGCAATTTTTTTGCGATTCATATCAGTAAAAGGCAACAATAAAGCCTGTGAATAGCTCAGATCAGTTGATGTTAGATATTCAACGATTTATAATGTTCTTAGAAAATGTGAGAATTATTCTTTGAAACGAGAGAGAGAAACAATAAATTAACTTTCTAAGTTATAATATTCATAAAAAAATAATTATAACATAATTGCTTCTGATGACAGATTTTAAAATTAAATTATGTGATTGCATGATCGATAATGGACAAAATTGAGAATGTTTTTGGTGGGCAAATATAAAAATAATATCTATAAAACCAAGCTTCACTCGGCAGTTTTTTTTTTTTTTTTTTTTTTTTTGTAAAATCGTGTTTTTTGGGGAAAACATTTAGATACGAATTACATACTTATTAGATAGGACAATTTGCAATCTTCATACTTATTATATAGGAGAATTTGCAATCTTCATACTTATTACATAAGACAATTTGCAATCTTATCATAGGATGCCTACTTATCTACAGTTATCTATACATGAACTGGTCATTTAAATAAAAAATTCATGAATGTGCTTAGTTTACCATATTCGAAACAATTTGCTATATTTCAGCATTCATTTTACAGTTTGTCTATCATTGTTTATATTTTTGAACTTATACTCAATTTTATTGAGGTGATATCGGGTCCTAGATGGCGCTATATGATATTGTCAATATAAGAGCAGATAGGAAAAGACTCTTAAGAATTAGTTATAAAAAATGTTTTTGTGTAAAATCGTCTTTTTTTAGGAAAAACTCCTATACAGATAAGATTAAAAAATATATAAAATATAAACACATGCGTAAAAAAAAGCAAAAAGAGCGACTCAAACCGAGGTCCTGCAATATACGCGTCATTCATATTGTTATGACTACTATACTGCACTGCCCACACACCGAAGCGGAAGTTGGATATCTAATTCTAATAGTTATTTATAAAAAAAAATTGTGTAAAATCGAGTTTTTTAAAGAAAGAAACTCATATAGATAAAAAGCAAAACCAGCAAACATAATTTTGTCATCAAAAAAGCAAGATTTAGTTATATATATATATATATATATATATATATATATATATATATATATATATATATATATTGTTCTTGTTTCGCTTATGAATAATCTTACCATTTCTTTTTTTTTATCCCAGTTAAAACCCATAAAGACAAACAATTGTAAAATTCCTTGAGAATTTTTAACTATTGATTAAAATACACTTTGAAAGAAAAGACACAGATATTTCATGTTGTTTTTTCTTTATCTCTCTTTTCCTTGCAGGAGTAACTGTGATAGCAAAATAGGGAATATTTTGAGGAAACATTATAAACGACCCTATTTTTTGCCCCCACTCTCTGAAAGTACGAATATCGATTGGATTTTTATGGGGAAGCCGGGATACGGTGCTCACATGCACGTAAGTATGCTCGCTACTTTGATATTTAGATATTTAAATCATTCGCTTTCTTAAATAATATTAGACTGGACAAGGTAAATATCAATGTATAAAGTAAACGTATTCAACTTCTCAATAAGCATAAAATGCTAAAATTACGCGCTTCGTTCTTTTTGTCTTTCAAATTGAAGTTTAAATTGTATTTTTTTTAACAAAAAAATATTATAATTACACTTCGACAGCTAGATCGATGATTAACATGATACGAATGCTGATATTCTAAATCATTAAAATATGGAAGCATTTTAGATTTTCTTCCGACAGTAAACTCTTGATTAATTTGAGGATGGATGATTCACTTTGTTGGTTTTCTATGGTCTAAAAATAAAAGTTTTTATTCATAAATTAACATCAGTGGGAATGATCTTCCTGAAATTTTCTCACGTACTTCCTAAGGGAGATACCGACCACCTCATCTTTCTAATTACGGGCCCTGGATTAGACCTTGACAGCCATGAGAGCTCATATTTTTGTATGTTATTGCATTTTTGAGTTACAGTGTTTATATGCACATTAAAAGCAAAATGACAGACAATCAACTTTTGACGGATTCAGTTTGAAATTTAATTTAAAGATTCACATTTTAAACATTGAAACTTTGTACGAAAGTTCATTTATTTGTTTCATTGCGTTTATATGTTCTCGCCTTTATATGCATACGAAAATACAGACAAACAGACAGATGATCAATCTTTAGATCAATTTGGTGTAAAATTTGATATAAATCTACATTTATGCTGTTAAATCAACCACAAAATTTTATTTATCTAAGTTTTGTAGAAGTCATATTCTTTGCATTCGGATAGTCAGACACCCAGACTTCTTATGAATGGTTTTCGTTCGAAATTTGATAGAAGGTAAATTTGATTCACTAAATTTTCTTCAGTCTAATTCAAAGTTCTTTTGTGTTTCAGATTCCTAAATCAATAGATAGAGAGAAAGACAGATAGGCATAATTTCAAAAATGGTTCTTTCGAATTTAAGGAGATATGAAACATGGATTCGTTAAAATCTCTAGGACGAATTTTTTAATGATTGCATACTTGTCGTTTGCATACTTCGTATATGGGGAAGTAAAAACTGATTTTTACTTTACTGTATACATAGAACAGAGAAAGTATAGCATTCGTCAAAAAAAATTCGAAATCGAGATTTTGGCGAATCTCCACGTTGTAATAATCCTCACTGAGATCGAAAAACACACTTTTGGAAAATGTCCATCTGTCTGTTTGAGACAATGATAATTCAAAAACGCTTTGATCTAGACGGATGAAATTTGGTACACGGTCTTTACCCCAAGTTTTCAGAATTCCATCAAATTTTGAGTAAAATCTGTTCATAAGAAGTCCGTCTATCCGATATGAATAAACACGATTACTACGAAACGAAGAGAGCTAAATAGATGAAATTCGGCAATCCCATTTAGTGTAGACACCTATCAAATTTTGAGCCAAATCCATTGAGTGGTTGACCATCTGTCGGTCTGTACGTTCAAAAAAATGTAACGCGATGACACAAAAACGCAATGAATTAAATATATATTAATTATATTAGTAAGGATTTTTGTGATTACAAATGTAGCTTTTTTTAATAAATTTTTATTTCAATCGATGGAGAAAAAAGCACCAAATACAGATTCGATTTTTGGAGGTTATTAACCGTAAGCCAAGATATTTAATCGCCAAAAAACTCGCCAAGAATGACATGATAGATTAAGCAAAAATGCAAAATTCATGCTAAAGGTTAGTATTTCGTAACAGTAATACGTCAAAGTCATGTAGGGCGTTCCCTGGCATGACAAGCTTATTACAGAGTATGCGAGAAAGTATTGGGGAAACCACTCCCTCTGGTTTTAACACAAAATTGAAAACAATTGGCAGAATTTTTTGTTGTTGTTAAAAAATAAATAAACAAACTTACAAGAAATCAGCTGTTTATTAGATCTTGGTTGAATATGTAGATCCCCACGTTAAAAAAATCGTTCAAAGGCATTTTGATGTTGATTTGTGTCCTTTTAGGGCTATTTCGAGATTATACGTGAAATTATCCTGCTTGCGGTTTTAACGTCACTTACTTCTGTGTTTTAAAGTGTGTGTTTTTTTAAAAAGATAAATAAAATAAAAACGACGTATTTGTTGTTTTGTTGTTCAAGATAATATCTAAAGACTCTCTGATAGAAAATTCACCAAATTGAAATCTTTCATCTATAAATGGAAAAAAAAATCCAACTTAAGTATAATAATTGATTAAAAAAAGTGCCTGTAATTTCTCCTATATCAGTTTCTCCTCATTTTAAATGCAAATTGTATTTATTCGAAATGTTTTTTTACATATTGAAAAATTTCATGTAATATTTTCATTTTTATCCCAAAAGATAGTTATTTTTCTAAAGCATTGCATTACATTTATAATTTCAAAACGAAAAATAATTCTGTTCTATAGTGTTGAATCAAATAAAATAATGAAGGAAATATTATTAAGCGCATGTGCAGGACCATCAATTCCTCATTTAAAACTAAAATCGGTTAATTTTCAATTTAATAAGCGATTTAAATTAATTTATCTGCAATGTTTTATTTTGTGACAATCCAATGTATCCAATAAGTAGATTATAATAGTTGTTTCTAACTTTCTGCTGGCATAGGGAGTCGAAAAATTTCAGAACTCAATAACTTTTTCTTTTTTACTGTCTAAAACCACAAAGCATCCGAAAATGCCAAGTGTAGATATTATAACGACATTTCAAACCTTTCACACGCCAATTTAAAAGTTAAAATCTGGTTTAAATAGAGTGAAAATTCTTTTGAGATTCACAAAAGATGATTTCGAACAGGTCACGAAAGCACTCATCTTCTTATTCAGAGAGGTTGATGACCACCAAACTGCATACTCACGATTGTGAAAACACCAACTTACCTGATATTGAAGTAGAAAATTACTGTTTGTGCTATGTTAACACATTAATCATTACATTCACGATTTCATTCAACTGAACTAACTTCAGAATTTTTCGCATTGTAACTAGAACTACTATTGTACTTCGGCAAGGGAAAAGACTTGTTAGTTGTGCTAGTATGAGAAAACCAGTGTTCTTAGTGAAAGCAATTTTTAAATAACTTTGCGGATTTACAACCGAAAAACTTGCAAATTAGTCACCCAATTTTCTAATAAAAGAATTTTTTTTAGACTGGAATTGTATAAGACATAATTTAAAAGTTTTTAATCTCTATATGTGCATAAAATATTCGTTAATTTTGAATCTTCATCTAAAAGAATGTAATTGTTTCAAAAATACCTATACGATAATATATGCATGTATTTTACTTAAAATAAGAGTATAAATTGTAAATTTATGATTGACAGCAGTATGACAATATACATGTATAGGGGTTTGAAAAAAAATAAGCCACCTAACTTTATTCTAGTATATGAAAACTCATAGTATATATATAATATAGTTCATAGTAAAGGAAAACTAAAGTAAGTTAATAACTTACTAAAACTAGTAACGCATGCTAAAAGATGTTGTACCCAAAAGGTTCGTAGGAGATTATCTACATATTTAAAAATGTTAAATCTTTGAAATTTCCTATGGCTATGCCCTCTTCCGATGTTATGAATAGATTCCGCAAGGAAAAATTATCCAAAATACAAATTTTAATTAATATACTGTAATCACATCGGGAGATATTTGGTATTAGGGGGCTGTTCCCATATTTAGATGTATTAAATTTATATATTCTCTGGATGACGTCAATAATATACTTTTTTAAATTTTGATTTACGTTAAAAGCATCTTTAAAGTTGCTTAAATCTACCTATTATAATCGATTGCTTTTGAAAGCATAAATAAATATTTATATGAAATTTGATTCTTTTCCTCAAAGAAATATTCAAAAGCATTGGAGATCTTTGCTTATGAGCATGAATCGCCAATAAAAGAATTAAGATAGAAAATTTGAACTTTTTATATGAACGAAAAAATAAAACTGAATATATATTTTTTATTGCATAAAAGAAATATTAATTTCAGTGTTAAAGTTAAGATCTTGCCAATAGTAAAAGAGAAAAAAAAATAACTCAGTTTTATTCTCTTTATGCTTTATTCCCGCATTTTGTAATAAGTAAATGCTATCCCTATCATCATCACTGTTTACTACTCATAAACAAACATGAAATGATATACCACTTTATTTTACGAACACATCCACTTTATTAGCTGATAAATGTTAATGTACTTTCTTCCATGCTTTACCGGTAACTTGATGTTATACGGAAATATTTTTTGACTGCGAACGAATTCGCTATATTAAAAGACGAATGTTTAGTTTAGTTATATTAATGTCCCGTTTTAAAGCAACAATAGGGCTATAAAGTCACACCTATAGGATATATGCATATGATTATATTATTACAGACATGAAACGCAAGTCACAGAACATCATTCTAAATGTTCATTGATTTATTGTTACCTTTAATTTATATTATTCTTGCACTTTTTAAATTCTTAATCGTCACATACTTTGCAGTTTCTGTTATAAATAGTAATAATTATAGGCATCGTAATGATATACATAATTAGTTCATTAATAGAAAATTTATATTAGAATTTTTTTGATTAAACACAATAAAAAGAATTCCTTTCGATTTGCATTGATCTATCAATTATATTAAATGGAATAATAAAATCAATATAGAAGAGTTATAAATATTAATAATATATATGTTATTAATATTTATATATATTAATATGTAAATGTTATAAATATTAATATATAAATGTAACCAAAAATAAAATTCTTAAATGTTTGTTAATAGATACAGTGGCTTAAACAATTGAGAGTACACTTTAGTTTTACTTGATAAATCCGACTTTCAATATAAATAACATATTACCGAGAAGTGCAAACATGCTTTTATTTTTATTCATAACAAATGGTTTAATTTAAAGTAAAAATAAAGAACAATAAACGAAAAACTTCTAAATTGAAAAGTTTCAGAAGCATTTTAAAAAAACATACGTAGAATTTTGCCTAAAAAAATTGAGAATACAGAGGGTGTTCGCACATTTTTTAGACGATATTGATGGAAATTACATTCATATTTTTTGTTTTAAATGTTCGCCTTTTGTAATGTTAAATGTTCAAATGCCCTTGTTCTTAATTACAATTCTGCATCGTAATTTTCATGATATGAAATTCCACCTTTTAAGAGCATTTCTGAATTATTAAATAAGAATAACTTTCTTCGGGAAGTTTTATCCTCATCCATTGCCTTTTAAAGGTGCATTTTTGTATGTAAACAAAAATTCTAAATATCAGACGATAAATAAAACTTCCAAAAAATATAACTGTTGTGAAAATAAAATTTTCCATGCAGACGATTTTTTCTTACGGCGAAACAAAATTGTTCGACTTATGAAAAATGAACTAACTTATGAAAAATGTGTTTAACTACCACTAAATATTTTCTACTTGACTGCTACTTTAATCTAATTTTACCTTACCCGTCGTCACCATTCTTCTACTTTTTCCTCTTCAATCCAATCCTAGTCTAAGTTTTTCTTTCCTTCTTCTCCAAAAGTCTCGATAAATCAATTTTTGACAGTTCTCCAAACGTTTATCACTTACTTTATCATTTTTGTAGCAAATCATTTCGTGCTGTTATTTTTTTATTTTTCTTTTTTATTTTATTATTTCCATTTTAGTTATTTTATAATAAATTAATTTCTACTTTCCACATTGCACATATTTTTCTGCATTCCATGGAATTTCACTCATCACAAGTCAAAACTTTTCCACGAATGCAGCTGAAGGCCCCATCCAGTGCCCAATGAACTGCAATAAATATCTATAATATTGGTTGGTATCTTAACCCTTTTCAGTGATCACTTTTGTGTGATGAAGTTTATTAGATGAACTTAAAGTCAAACTTTTAATAGGAGAATGACTCCTCGAAGAGAAACCAGTAGTGATATTAGTACCAGTAGTAATTTAAAAAAGGAAATTCTTATCCTAAAATTGTTGGTAGAGGCCACACTTGTGTCCAGAAAATCATCTGAAATTTAAAAATGATGGGTTGATTGAAAATAAACGTGGAAGAGGAAAGAATGGTACTCGGAGTGATGACGCAAAAAGAAAAATTTTGAAAGAAATCAAAATTGATCCTAAAGTAAGTGCAGTCAAACTTTCTGCAGAAACTTCTCAAATCATAGACAGAAGTGTAAGTGCTGAAACTGTGAAAAATGTGATTAAATAAGCTGAATATAAATGTCGAGTTGTTAGAAAGAAACCGTTCTTCAGCTTGCAAAATCAGAAAAACTCATTAATTAAAGACCAAAAACTTTTAGCAAAAAGTTGTATTTAGTGATGAAAGTAAATTCAATACTTTTGGCCGTGACGGCCGTCTCACTGTTTGAAGAAAACCCAATACTGTTTTGGATCCAAAAAATATATGTCCTACAATTACACATAGTAGTGACTCCGTCATGGTGTGGGGTTGTATAGTTTCATCCGGCGCAAGAAATTTAGTTTTTATAGATTTCATTATGAACTATATGATTTACTTGGATATACTTTGCAACAATCTGAAAGAAAGTGCTAAAAAAGGAAATTTCATTTTCAAGCAAATCAATGGCCCAAAACACATGGCACGTAACTTCAAAGTGTGATGTCTTTTTCATTGTAAACAGCAGTTACACACACCACCACAGTACCCCGCCATCAATGACATTGAAAATATGTGGGCCGCACTCGAAACAACTGTCCAGAAACTGAAAATTAAAAACAAAACCCACGCTTTAGGACAAAAGAAGGGTTGGAAGAAGAATGTGGTAAAATATCTTCAGATACCACCAAAACTTTGGTCGAATCGGTACCACAACGTTTAGAGGACATTATAATAACCAAAAGACATGTAACTAAGTATTGACACTTTCTTTGTATGCGAGATATTACAAAAATTGCATTGGTATATTCTCAATTTTTTTTGAGGTAAAAATCTGCATATGTTTATTTAAAATGCTTCTGAAACGTTTCAATTTAGAAGTTTTCCGCTGATTGTTCTTTATTTTTATTTTAACTTAAACCGTTTGCTACGTGTAAAAATAAAAACATGTTTGCACTTCTCGGTAATGTGCAATTTATATTGAAATTCGGATTTATCAAGTAAAAGTAAGGTGCACTCTCAATTGTTTGAGCCATTGTATACGTTTAATTTTTGTATTCGTGTTTAAAAATTTAAAACTCTTTTCAAAAGAGTATAAAGGAAGCCTTTTACTTTTCTTAAACAGAATTATTTATACAAATCGCGATTATTTATTCAACTGAGGTCAGATAAAAAATAATTTCTAATATTTTATAAAACTATTTTATGATTTCTTATCTTCTTTAAAAGTATCAGATCTTTTTAAAAAAAGTATTTAAAAAGGAATTACATTGGAAATGTTTTGTAATTTTTTTATACGAATTATTTCTGTTTATTAAGAGAAATTCTTGTAAAACTTTTTTTTTCAAGTTTATTTATTTCGACATTCAAGTAAATCGAAATTTATTGTTTTAAAATTGTATTCATTTTGCATTGTTTGTTCCTTTCGTTTAAATAGGAAGTAAAAAAAAAAAAAAGTTTACTTTTATATTGACAAAAATAGTGATAAATATCAATCAATACTTCCTGAATCACCTTCATTTTCTTATCTTTTAAAAAAATAAAATTGTAAGATTTATTTTGCGCTCAAAAAATTAATAGTAGATGCGTTATCTAATAATCTTTTGATGCCTGATTTTTTAAAAATTCCGTTTATACAATATATACAATATACAATATTATAGTAATTAACACTTTTTTTAAGCAGATAAATTTTTATGAAATTCGACACTTTTGTAAAAAATTCTGAACATACTGAGATTTTTGTAAAAAATACTGAATAATAAACATGTATAAGTTTAAACAAACATAAACGGCCCTTTTCTTGTTACAGAAAATGGAGTTCATTAAGCATTATTTATGAAGATAAATAGTTTTATCAGTATGTTTTCAAAATTAAATAGCTACAATTCTATGAAGTAGAAAATAAAATTCATATATTTTTAGTTGCTATGTACTTATATCTTGTAAGAGATATTATATGAGCCGACGAATAAAAATGCTAGCTGGCCACAAGAGCAGAGACAACATTCCACTATTTATAAAATATTATGGCAAAGGAAGCATTTATTTTATTTTGATTTCTTATATTTTCTAAGATTTATTATTATTATTATTATTAATATGTGTACCGTTTGTTTAATATGCTTTATTCCAAGCATTTGAAGAGAAGCGGGGAATGATGAAGCTTTTCTTATCCATTGTTAAAAATAGATGGCGCCACAACCTGGCATATTTCTTGAACATCTCTCAATTTTGATGTTTCGAGGAAATTCTCAAATTTGAATTGAATATCTTATACAAAAGGTTAAAAATATATGAAATTCTTATCATTGATGAATTATGCTTATATAATTTTCGTTTAAAATTTGTTATGGATTGTTGAAAATTATGAATGGATCAATACATTTTGATTGAGATACAAATTAATTTATGAAAAGTTTTTTTCACCCCCAAAAAAGGCGATTTTACAACTTTTTTAAATCAAAAATTTATTTTGTAGGAATTAATAAATAAGCTTTTTATTGTTATTTTTGAATAAACAATTTCAAAACTTCTTACAACATTAAAAAATAACGTATTTTTTAATTTTACTTTTAAATAAATTACTGTTGAACATTTAGAGGTTTAGTATTTGCGTTTGATCCACGTTTTTTAAAATTTCGACGAAAGATCAATCGCTCAGATTGGAAATCATAAATAAGCACTAATATCGGGAATTAGAAAGGTATTAAGTTTATATTTCGATTTTATTGAGGAAAATTCTGGGGCACAAAAGTAAATAAAAAGATCCATCCATTCTTTTGTTACAGGGCTGAGCAACTTAATTCTCACTAAGAGTTTTCTTGGATAGAGCGTTTCTAATATATTTCAGTTACTAATCTTATTGATTGTACTAATTATGTTTAATTCACAAAACCCCACACACGCACACACAAAACTATTCGTACATGAGAAAAGATGATAAGTGCATTTTGTTTTTCACTCACTGTGGAAAAAACAAAAAGAAAAGTTTTGACTTTCATAATGACTTATTCTACTTCGTAACTGGGAAGTTGTTTGTTTGGATTATGAGACTTAAAAGTTCGTGAACAAAACATTTAATATACTAGAAAAATCACAATTTATTCATGAATTTCACAAGTAATGGATTTCAAGATTTTCTTTATATTGACATTTCTGTTTCTAAACCTGATATTTAAACAAAAATTTCTGGAATGCTTTAAGGAAAAAAAATTCTAGAAATCTTTTTTTTATTAAAAAAAATGGATGCCAGATGTCTGTAAATTTGGCAAAGTGTATTTACAATAAATTTTCAAGGATTTCCAAACTAGCAGTAATTGTAATTATTATAATTAAAATCATCTTAAACTTTAATTAGGTTTCGGTTTTCAAGTCATGCTAAACTTTGTTTATCATGATAACAAGTCACATTTTCAATATATTATTGTAGCAACAACTTATGATTTGGAAAAAGAATTTTTCAAAAATGCGGATTTAATTTCATTCTGAAAATTTTTTCCAAAACTTTTATTAATTTTATTTTCTTGTATTTCTAAGAAATATGATTTAAAAAAAATTAATTTATAATATGAAAAAGATTTTTTTAAATATGTCTTTAGTTTATTACAAGCAGGATTAAAGATTTCAGTTGAATCCGAATTATTATACAAATAATAAACAGCCAGCCTTTTTTTTAAAAAATCAAAATCTTTCAAAGTTTTATTGATCCATTTATAACATTTTAGCCCATATCATTGTTTTAAATTGTGAGTGCATTTCCAACTTTCCTTGTGTTATTATAACATGATCAGAAAATTTTCATTTTATAAGCTTTCTCTTTCCACCATTTATAGAATGAATAACTTGCCTGCAAATTCTTAGTTCTAATCAAAAAAATATTTTCTTTCTTAAATGTAAAAAAAAAATTCAAATTTTTTTGCTTATTAAAAATTATTTCCCTCATCCGTGTTTTCCAGATTGACCACGTGAACAACCCTTCTTGGCAAGCCCAAATTAAAGGCAGCAAACTGTGGACTCTGGAGCCAGTTCCGGAATGTTACAATGAATGCAGAACCTTGGAAACAATAGTCAATCCAGGCGAAGTCAGTAAGTTTCCGGGAATATGTAATGGTCAATCTTTTATTAATTAGAAGCAGCGCCAAACCATGCCTTAAACCTTTTGAAAGTCATTTGTAAATACACTTATCATTACATTTATTAATTTTTAAATGTATCTAGTACGATCTTTAACCACCATTGATTAAAGTTGCGATTTCTTCAGAACTTTAGAAACAACAAAACATATCACTTCAACCTTTGAATTCATGATATGGTTTTGAGAATCAAATTAATTACCAATTGATTATCATTATTTTTTTGCGTTCATACTGTGCCAGCCCAAATGGTGAGAAATAGATTTGCTTATGCTCTGGAAAAATACTTTCCATGAAATAACTTGATGTCTAGATTTCTTATTCCAAAACATATAGAAACATTTGCATTCATTTATTAATTATTCTTTGTTCAAATTTATTATGAAATCAAATTAATTTTATCTAATAAACCAGTTAAATTTTTCTTAAATCTATATTAATACTAAAAGTATTTGAATATACTATTACTAGAAAAAAAATTGCTGTTTAAAGAATTAAATAGCCCTTCTTTATTTCTTAAAGTTTACCGTTAAAACAAATGTCTTACGTTTATCATCATTAGGAAGTGGCCCTTAAAGAATTTCACACGCCAACTAAAACTTACTAGAGAAACAAATGATTTGCGTTTAGCATCGTTACATGAATTTCCTTAACCAACAAAAATTTATTTGAGAAACAAATGACTTGCATTTTGCATAGCTATTTTAAATGACTGGAGAGTGTTCCTTAAATGAATTTCCTTACCCAATAAAAACTTACCATGAAAGAAATGGTTTTGAATTTTGCATTGATGTTTTGTAGGACTAGAGATTGTTTCATAAATGAATTCTTTTATCCAATAAAAGCTTACAAACTATGTAAATAGCTTGCTTTTTGTATCACTATTCCACAGGGTAGAGAGTGACCCATAACTGGATTTCCTTATCCAACAAAAATTTATCAAAGAAAAAATGTTTTGTATTTTGCATCGATATTTGTTGGACCAAGAATTGTTCCTTTAATGGATTTCCTTAACTAAGAAAAACTTACTAATGAAACAAGTGACTTGCGTTTTGCATAGCTATTTTGAATGGCTGGAGAGTGTCCCTTAAATGTATTTCCTTGCCTAATAAAAACTTACCAATGAAACAATTGGTTTTGAATTTTGTGCCTCTGTTTTCCTGGCCTAAGGTATCCAATAAATGAACTTTCTTATCCAGCAAAAATTTACCAATGAAACAAATGGTTTGCGTTTTGCATCGATTATTTGTTGGACTGAGTAGTGTCCCTTGAATGTATTTCCTTAACTAACAAAAACTTATCAACGAAACAACTGACTTGAGTTTTTCATTACTATTTTACAAGACTAAGCAATATTCCTGAATGATTTCAATATCCATCAAGAATTTAACAATGAAGCAAATGGCTTAAATTTCGAATCGTTGTTTGCAGGGCTAGGATGGATGGATGTCCTTATCCAATAAAAACTTACGAACGAAACAAATAGTTTGCGTTTTGCATCGATATTTTGTAGGACTAAGATGTGACTTTTAAATGAATTTCCTTAACGAACAAAAACTTACCAATGAAACAAATGGCTTGCCTTTTTTTGCATTGCTATTTTGCAAGGATATGCAATTTCAGTATCCATTAAGAAGTTACCAATGAAGCAAATGGCTTGAACTTTGCATAGCTGTTTCGTAATTCTGCTGACAATTAATTCCGAACGTAATGAGACAGCTATAAACGACCTCATCACTATTAGAGGATTTGTTACAGATAGACACTGTAGAAGTGTTCGTAATAAACTATCTGTAAAAAGCTTGTTTTATGGATAATGCTCTCTGTCAGTAGAGCTTTGTTTATAAAGTAACTTTATTTTTAAATATAAATTTTTATTACAGGAAAAATTTATTATTATTATGCATTGATTAATTTTAAATACACTATAATCATATTCAGAATTATTTAATAGGTCGCAAAGGAAACTAGAGTTTCTTCGTATTATCAAAAGTTGTCGATGATTGTAAATATAAGTAAACTTGATAATAGTTTAGAGGTTCAGAGACATTATTTTGCAGTTCAGTAGTTAATTCTAAGCTTCAATTTTTAAAATCTAGTATAATTCTGAAACCTCACTGCTTTATGTATTGACAAACATGAAATAAAAAATAGTTTGATTAACGTAAATTTGCCAAACAGATAAAATATATGTAGCACATCCTTATCGCTTTGCAACTCTAAAAAAAAATTCAATCTGTTTATACCTTTTTTAACTTTTATACATTCTAAAGAATGAGACTCCACCATAATTCTGTTTGCTACTATCAATAAAAAGTTTCTTTCATTTTCTGTCTTTTCAGTTGTTCTGGATACAAACCGTTGGTATCACAAGACGCTGATAATCGGCGATGAACTCAGTATTACAATCGGATCGGAGTATGACTGATTACAGAAAAATGCTGCGGTTGTTGCGTACATTTTATTTCATTCTAGTCATAAAACACGTGATTCCTGATTATGGTAGCAAGTTCCGCAAAAGATGAATGTTTTATTTTGTTTGTTTCGTTGCGTGTGTGTTGCGTTTATTTTTGTATATTTATGTTGATGCATTTGCTTGTCATTTCTAAACTACTACTAGTAATAAAATTGATGATACAGTGTCAGTGTTATTTGTAGTTCTATGAGCACCAAGTTATCTTTTTTTTTTTTTTTTTAAAGAATGACATGATCAAATTTTCAACAAAATAATTCATTTTGTTTTAAATTCTGAAATGCATTTAGGAGATTTAAAAAAGATATTTCATTAGTTTTTTTACATTAAATACATTATTACAAGAAATTTTTTTAAAATAATATATTGATAAAAAACATTTTATGAACTTTTAAAATAATTTTTTCATTAACACATAGATAAAGGAACATTTCATCGATATTTAACTTGATTTTTTTCATTAACACATTGTTAGCCATAGAATTTTATATAAATTTTTGAAAAATGACTGTTTTTTTTTCTTTCTTATTTTATGAGACTATATAAACATAATTAATATTTTATCAGTTTGGTAATGGGATGTTATAAGTTATTATGTCTTGGTTATTATTGTGGCTACAGGCGCATTAGAATCAACAGCTAATATATCACCACTCAACAGCCATATCGTTCGTCTCACCTCCGACTCACTGGAGGGAGAGTCTGTGGTGAAAAGCTTATAAGCCAATTAACAGCTACGCTGCACGAGCAATTGCATTTGTATTGCGGTCATGTCACTCAGCTGCGAACCACAAGGTTCCAGGTTCTATCACCGCTCATTACAATCCGACGCATTATAATGGAATATTTTAAGTTGTAATAATTTGCGTATTATAATGGAATATTTTAATAATTTGATTATTATAATGGAATAAAGTTATAATAATTTACGTATTATAATGGAACAATTTTACTACAAATGAGTATATTTCATATTTCTTTTAAATAATATTCTCAGGTCAAATCATAGCAATATGCAAAAGGGCCATGTTTACTCACTTATATATTGATCACTTTATATATTGAAATACTCAAAAAATATTTGTGACAGCCTTGAACAATAGTTCAAAGATCAGTCTGCTTTACCGGTCATCTATGACCTCACCAGATCTACCGAAATAACTAGATGTCAGTCCTAGTGACCCCCATGGCGACCAGTATGTTAATTTTTGAAACAATTATTATGCAATTTGAGGCTACTGCAGAGTAATTATTTGAATAATATCATTCATTTTTTTTAGGAATATGCATTTATACATACCACTGCAATTTCTGATTTAAATCTGTGAAATAAATATTTAGTAACCAAAAAACAAACAAACAAATATTTAGTAGTGATACATTTTTCTGTGAAATAAATATTAGTAATGCATAAAAAATAATCATTTAGTAGTAATGCTTTTTTCTGTGAAATAAATATTTAATGAAGACTAAAAGCTATATCTGTATTCGTAAAGGTTCAAGAGCCTTAAAAGAAAATGACAGTAAATTCAAATAGTAGTAAATGCCTAGTTAATAAAGAGAAGTTTACTTAATAATATCATATCATATGTGTATGTTTGTTAGGTAATATTTATTGTATAATTTTAGTTAATATTTAACTTGATGTTTCTTAAGAGCTTTTAATTTGCAAGCTCAAATCTCGACACTGAGTTATTCAAATGAGCTTCTATCAACCACTCCACCATCAAAGCCAATGTTTATTCTCAAAAAATTATGCTCCGATGCTAGTGGCATTAAAAGGAGATTGTCCATTATGAGTAGCTGTAACTTTACTAAATTATTAGATTTGTTAAGTATAGTAGTTAGCTATACTTAACTATATTTAAACTTAACTTATAACTTACTTACACTTATAATTATATTTAACTAGCTACACTTATAGCTTACTTTATCAAATAATTTTATTTATAAAGCAGTTCACAGATCAGAGAGAATTCATCAATTGTAAAAAGATGATCTTTCACCAAATCCTCACTATATTACACGCGTCAATAGCCCTCTGGCGGATTTTGTTAAAGCCTATAAGAATTTTATTTCATTCTCCATACAGTCTGGCTTGTCTATATTCCTCTCCTTACAATTCTGATAGTGGAAAAAAAGATTTAAATTCTCTGATAAACAGCATCTAGAATAGTTTTCTTGTTCAGAGGTAAATCAAAAGATGTTCCATGATGATAGGATAATGAAATTTTTCAAAGATAACAAATCATCTCTTACGTACTAATTACAAAGGAGAATGTGTGTTGATTTTCTATTGGACAGTTAATTTGACCTGGAGTTGCCAAATTTGATTCAGTTATACCAGCAAATATTTTCTAGGAGCTATTTTTTGAAAATATTTATCAAGATTTTATTCAATTAAAAATTAGGCGAGATTCTGTCCTATTTTAACGAAAATTCCCGAAAATATTACATTACAAAATTAATTTTGGTAGCATTTTAAAATTAAATTTATTATTATTATTATTTTATAAATACGAATTCAGCATTGATGACATATAATTTTTAGAATTTCGATTATATTTAGAATTTTTTTTTTGCATAAGTTTCAGCCATAAATTTCATTATAACTGTTTTTTCTAAATAGTTAATGGAATTTTTTCCTCCACTGTTTGAAAATTAAAAATTAAGGCACTATTTATTATCTATTCAGATTGCATGAAGTATAAGACAGAAAAATTTGTATCATGGAAATCAGAGTAATTGCGAAAGATAACGTGCATTCAAAAAACAGATAAACTCACACAGTTATACTGTGTATTTATTAGCACCGAGTTGTTATGAGATTTTACTCTATTATAAAGATTGCTGGTGAGTGATAAAAAAAAAACAGATTATTGAAAAAACACGACTTAAATGCTAATCACAAATTGATCTTCAAAATACTTTGTTGATGGAAATATGAACAATTTATGCATAAATATATTAATTTACATTTGCCATATTACTAGCGAATCATTAGTTCCCAAGGGTGACTAATTATCAAAGAAAATGAAAAAATCTCATGTTCAACACAAAGAGTTCAATTTTTTTTTCAAAATCCAGCTGACATACTATAAAGAACTTCTAAACAAGTCATCCGTTTCTTTTTTAAGCAAACGATTTTACTACCTTACTTGCATGTCATATATTTGCAGATTATGGAAGCATATAATAGGTAAAAATGAAAAAAAACAACATTTTATCAAATGTATTTGTTTGACTAAATAAAAATATCACATAAAATATTATTTTAATCCAAAGTAAGTAAAAGAATAGCTATAATGTTTTTAAAAAAAGTAAAATTTAGAATTTTTTTATATATGAAAATTTTTATTTTTATTTTCTTAAAATAAGGAAAAGAAAAACTTTATTACTAGAAAGAAGAATATTGAAGACTTTTTAATATATGAAATTTTTTATGCTTTGATTGAAATATATATATATATATTTCCTTCAGTTTTACTGCATAATTCAATTTTACTCTCATTTGTCAAAGTAATTCACTTTCACTTTCATACCTTAGATTAAGCCTATTTATTTAAAATATTCAATCATTAAAAATTGTATTATCTTAAAATATAAATTATATAAAATTTACTAAGCAAAATTGAGGATAAAAAAAAGACAGAAAATCACTGAAACAATTTCAAATACTATTTCAATTTAAAATTTATTTTATTAAAGTGCATCATGTTTCAAATGCTCTCTGTTATTCATATGACTTTTTAAAACAATAAAAGTTGCTGTGAGGGAAAGAAAAGATCTTAGGAATTCGGTCTATTCAGATCTAAATCGAAGTTTAAAATTCATAAATAATATCCTGATGTATAAAGGAAAATAAAGGCAAATGAATTTAATTTAATAAAAATTCTCCCCAGTATGAGCAGCACTTGGACAATAACCTTTCCAGGAAGACTTTTATCGGTTTTCTCTTTAAGTAGACAAACAGAAAACATTTTGAGGCGCCACCCTGCTTTTATGTCAGATTTATTCACATAAAAGACTGGACGGATAAATAAATCGATCCACAAACTCTATTTACTTTTTGCTTGAAGAAAGAAAGCAGGGAAGAGAGAAAAAAAGCAAATATTTTCATTTTTTTTTTTTTTGCACTTTTTAATCTTTTTTTTTTTTTGTTGTTGTTGTTATCCATTCATCAAATTTTAATTTATTTAAAAAAAAGTGGTAATTCTAATATTGGTTGAAATTTAAATAATTCCCACAAATTATATTAAGTCATGATTAGAGACAAAAAGAAAAAAAGTATCACTAACTGAATTAAATACAACTTTTGGTCCTCAGACAGAATGTGAATGAAGAGATTTGGATAATAAGTAAGCAATATAAAAAAGTAATAATTCAACACATGAATAAAATGCAGAATACAGTAAGAGCAAATATAAAAAAATAATTTAGTTTAATTGAAAAATAGAGAAATTAATTTTTTGAAAATTTAGAATTGATATTAAAAGAATTAATTTTCTCATTTTTTTTCTAAAATTAAAATGATTAGTAAGTAAAAATGTGGGCTTAAAACAGTATTAATAAAGTTTATTGTATTGTAGTATTAAAATAAAAACTTTTTACTACAGTTCAAGTATTTAACTATTTTTTTATTAATTTCATTACAATATTTTGTTAAAGATTAAATATCAAAATTTATAAATTTTGTATCAAATCGTTTCTTTACAACTTACAGAATATATTTATCATCATTATTTATTCTTTTTAAGAAAATACTTTAGTTTTCGAAGGTATCAGAATTTATCATCAAACATTTAAACTAGAAAATGCTTTAAACATTAAAAACATTAACAAATGAAATGTTTTTTTAGTTTTCTGTTCATCATAAACATAAACAACTGAGGACGGAAATAAAGTTTACAGTTTGCTGACATGTGATAGGGAAATTGCTGACAAAATTAACTGATAATTAACTCAGTTCCATCTAGCTTCGACGTAATCAAAATAAAAATAGTCTATTCGAGACTTAACAAAATGTCGTAGCAGCTGAATTTACGAATGACGAATTCCCTCCCCTGCCAAATGTTTTATATAATCTCAGTTTCTTGTAAACATTCAAACAGAAACTTTTTTATGTGTACCTATTGATCCCAGATTCAGATAAAAGTTTTCTACAGGCAAACAGTGCTTAATTTTGGATTTCGGTCACGGTATAGTTTAGATTACATCGTAAGTATATTTAGTTTTACTTATTAAATATTTTTAATACTTTATTTAATACAAGCTAAGCAGATTTTAAAAGAATAATTGATTTTTAATTTAATCTTATAAGGATAAAGTCAATAAATTAAGCAACATTAGAAAGAAAAATTAGATTATTAATAATATAAGTGTGGTGTATAGATTTTTATAACTGAATTACTATTTTATATTCGATTATATAGTATATAATCGTTCAGAAAATGAAATATTAGATTTCAGACAATTAAGATAGATTTGAAATAATTTCAGTGCTACGTTATCGACGGTGATACTTTTTCTAAGTAATGCTTCAAAGCTATAAATATCTAGTTTTTAGGATTTTAAGCATTTTTTTTGCCAGTTAATTGATGTTCCAAGAGATCCTTAATAATAATAATGTTTAAAAAATAGGAATTTCAGTGTTGTAAATGTGTTACTGATGATAACTAGATCATAAAAATTCCAATTTATTACACAATTCTTCAAAACATTTAATGTTGTAAAATGTTAATACATTTAAATATTGCAAGAAAATTTAGTTAAATTAGAGATTAAAATTATTCTGCGAAATAAATTTTGTGTGGAAGGAGGAGGGTTGTATTTTCTTAGTGCCTATACACGAGCTCTGTTTGTGTTTTTATTACATATTCAAAAGAATCCTTGAGAAATGTTTTTCAGATTAATTGCTTTCTGCGCATAACGAATTCATTGTTATTTCATATTAATCTGCTGAGATCATGCAGTCTTGATAGAACACAAAAACTTTACTGTGTATACACAAAGGAAAAAAAAAATATCAAACTGTTTAAAAGTTCATCCTTAATTGACTATTCTTCGTTTGAATCTCGAATATTTGTGATACTTACTAAAGAAACTAAGCTAAAAATTAATGCCAGTTAATTTGTAAAGAGCAGCTCTGTTTAGTTATAACACACAACAGTATTTGTAGTAATAAATAGTTAAATGCTATAGTTTTAAATGTTTCAGTTTTTGGAATTTTACTTGCGATATAAAACCTTCCTTCACTCCAATGCTTTTGGAGAAAAGGAAGGTTTGGATTTTACTTTTCATCTTTTTAACCTTAGAGAACTTAGTTTTCAAATTTTAAAACTGAAAAGCAAAATATATTTTGTGATACTTATAAGTATTCGCCTATTTTTAAGAGTTCCATTTTTTATATTAAAAGAATGTATTTTTTTAAAATTTTTATTTAAATCAATAAGGTTCCGTATGTTTATTGCTAATTTTAGTTCTTTTTTTGTCATTTTTTGTCCACATAAAAAGACGCTCACAAGAAATAGAAAATTACTGGTCTAAATCATTCCAGCATTTAACTTTTGAAAAGTGAAAAAAAGATTAAAAAATTCAGTGTGTTGGTTACTTGAAATCAGGGAACTTTTACGTTCAATTTTCATAACAACAGGTCGGGTAAGTGAAGAAACAGACATATAAATATTAAACATACAATTTATTAAAGAATATCTACTTTTTCAATTTCAGAAAATTTTCACTTTTTTTTTCAGGGACTCTTAAAAATTCGGAAAATGAGAATTTCAGAATTTTTTTAAAGCAATATGGAAGGGAAAAAAATTATTTCCTAAATTTTTTCCTTTCTTCCTTAATGTGCAGAATCTACAGAGGGAAGAAAGATGAAATAGTTTATGCAGAAGGATCTCGTAAAATTCCTTCGATTATTATATACCTTCTTTCGATTCAAATTATTTAATCTTGAACTTGTATCAATGACTTTTAAGAAGAACAAATGAAACAATTTTAGAGATAAAATGAAATATATGGAAATATAAGAATAATATATATTAAAACTATATATTACGGATGGAACACAGCTCTCTCTGTCTCATATCAAGATACAATATTTATGTACCAGTAAAAAATGCTTGGCAATTTTTTTTTCTATTCATTAGATACATTCTTGTATAAATCTTGTATCTTGTTCTTGTTATAACTTGTTGTTTTGTACGTATTGTTCTAATAGTTGTGTAGTATTCTTAATATAAATTCATGTAATAGAATACATACATTAAACTGCAGTACGAAGTTCATTCCTTCTTCTACTATTGCTTATTTCAATTTGAAGCCGAATATATCTACAATGCATATTGCTTTCTCCTTCTCTTGCTTATTTCAATTCGAAATTGAATTTAGGAAAAAAAATAAACAATATAAAAAAATTTTTCGAGAAATATTTCTAACAATATTTTTTTCACCAATCAAATTATTTATTTATTATTTGAAGTATTGGAAAGTATAATTAATAAATTATTTTTTAGTCTTTAATTTTAATAGAATATGGTTTTAAAAATTAATATACATATATTGATCAAATTTCTTAATTTTTTCATTAGCATTATAAAACAACTATGTTTATCATTTTTTTCTTTCTTCGTTCATTCATTCTTTTGTCATTTCATTTCATTTTTTTATTTTAAAAAAATCCGCTCATAGATTGATGTATTCGTTATTTCTAGATTTTAGAATAATCGACTTACAAAATAATTTTCCATAAATTCTTATTCTCCTGGCACATATATAAGTCCATTCTATAATTATTATAAAGCAATTAGTGTATATGTTTTACTGTTTGCGCAAAGAGCCAGCAGTTCAACTATAAAATGTGGCCAAAATTCCTGTTACGGAAATCACCAATAAAATGTAACAAAAAAAAAAAAACTATTACCGGTGAGTGCATGGTAAAAAAAAAGTCCAACATGTTAATAATGAAGATCGACGTTTTATTCTACGGAAAACACGAAGTGCAGGCAGAAAAAATAAATAATTACATAGATAAACAGTTGAAGCGTACATTAGGAACAATATTTATAAAAACCCACAATTACAAGCAAACAGAACACAGCAATAGTGCACAGAATATAACCTAAAACCTCGCTCGGCGATCATCACTCCAAACAGGGAATTGTGGTGAAAGCTTATAAGCCAGTTAACAGCTACGCCACCCGAGCAATTGCTTTTGTTTCATGGTCATGTTACTGGGCTGCGAACCACAAGGTCCCAGGTTCTATCCTCGCAATTCGCTACAGAATGAATTGAATTACTTCAGCTTTTAGTTCTTATATAGGT
This sequence comes from Argiope bruennichi, assembly GCF_947563725.1. NCBI lineage: Eukaryota > Metazoa > Arthropoda > Arachnida > Araneae > Araneidae > Argiope > Argiope bruennichi. Next base: position 38,602,591 of record NC_079153.1, on the reverse strand, counting down.
TTTTTAATAGGAACATGGAATTTTCTTGAAGAATCTTTAGGTCTCGGTTCTTTTTTTTTAAAAAAAGGTAAAAATTCCAGCATTATTCTGAATTTTTTTTTGTTGTTGCCATATAAATCGTCAAATCACCAGTATATAGCAAGTTTGACACCAATGCTAAAAGTCATTGATCAGACATATATTCAGCATTCATTACGAATAATTTAATTTCTTTTCATCCGTGAATTATCTTGGCAGGAAAATTGTATTACATATTCATAATAATCTACTTCAGAGATTCACAGTATGCACAGTACGGCGATTTTTAAAATGTTAATTAATTTTGTTGCCTAATTAGGATTTTAACATAATTTTGTCAAGCATTTTTTCAGAAATTTTTTGAAATGCTGGGTAATCATAAAATAATCTTCTTTAATCGAAGTGATTTGACACTAAACTAATTAATGGAAATAAACCCAATTCAATATACAAATTGTCAAAGGAATGGGGCCGATAAAAAATTAGCCCAAATATATCTCGCAATAAAAACAAAGTATAAAGTTAGGTACTATCGGAAGTTAGAAAGTTCGGTGCTGTCTGAATGAAATCAGTAATATCGATAATGGAAAATCGTATTAATGTTCTAAGGATAAAAATGAGCATACAGAAATGAATGACGTGCAATTTTAAATTCATGAATAATGTCCTTTTATTAATCTACATTAGAATTACATTTTCATTGCGCTGATCTTACATTTGCAAATGAAATATTACATTAGCAACTGTTTTTTTTCGGAATTCATTTCTCTTTGCCTTCCACAGTATGCAAATGAAATTTCATTCCATTCCATTGTTTAATTTTTGCTCTCAATCCTCTAAACAGGAAAAGTTATTTCATAGCCATTCAGTATTATAGCATGAAGATTATTTTTACATTATCTCCACACCCAGAATATTATCTCTTCATTGAAATCATTGAATTTTAACATTTTTTTTTTTTTTTTTTTTTTTTTGCCAAAATTTTCAAATATATCAATGCAGAATAACAATGCAATCAATATTTCAAAAATTAATTGCATTGTTACTATGAAATTTAAATCATTTCATTGTTTCGTCAGGCATTTAATTACATGATTTTCTTATAATGTTGAAAGTTCAGGAAAAAGAATTTTGTTTAATATCTCTCCAGTTTTCAAGCCAATAAAAAAGCGGTTATCATATCGCTTTGATAAAAATTCAGCAGATAGGTGAACTCGATATTTACGCTTTCAATAGCGCTATTATGAGACTGTCTCTCTTAGAACGGTTCATGTACACAATAAATAAAATTTAACTAACACAATTAAAATAACACGACTTTAATGTCAGACAATTTGAGGGAATCATGGATTTGCAGTTATATTTAAAACATTTATCTAAAATTAAGCATAACCAGTATTAACGGAAAACCATTTGAACGACTAATTTTAAAATATAATAAAGTAATTTAATCTCGAATATTTCAAGAGAGCTAGCTATTTGTGAAAGAGGAATAAATAATAAGTAAATAAAGACATTTTATCCCTTTCTTCCATTGACTGAAAAGTAAAAATGCAAATGAGAGAAAAGGTTTTCTTTTCTATTTTTTTCCCTTTTTAATGATTGTGTGGTTAAAATGGTAAGCAATGCAAATGAATAAAAATGTTTTCTTTCCTATCTTTTTTTTTACATTCAATTATAAACTAAGCAGGATTTTATACCTTGAAAAGTACATGGTGACCTTTTAGTATCTCAGATTAGCGAATAAAGACATCGTTAGTATGATAATTCTAAGGGCTGACCGAGCAGTTTACTTAGATTTTCAGTCATTCCACGCCACGAGGGGTCTTGAGGAAGGAGACAAAATGGCCAATCCATGATTTCGATACAAAAAGAGAGCAACGGTACTCGTGAAACAATAAGAAACCGTTCCAAAAAATTAAATCACAAGTATAAAAATTATATCTAGCGATACAGAAAAGTTTATTACATTATATACTGTAGCATTTCTTAAATAAATAGACGCAGCTCAATTTGTAGTAAATTATTAAATTACTGTAAATTCGGTAGAGAAAGTAGATTTTTATTGCTTTTTTACTGTAAAAATCACATTAACGTCTTGATAACTTTTGAGCTGTTAGATCTGCGATCGTGAAAATCAAAGTTCTTTGAAAGAAAAAAAAATTAAGATGAAGCGGGACACTTTCACTATATTATAGATATAATTAATAAGATTATTGGCAATTTATTAAAAACAAACATTGATTCTGTCAATAAAGTATTTTTATCGAATTGTTTTGCAAGATAAAACCTAAGTAAAGGAGGGAAATGACGGATTGTTGCCAAAAATTAGTACATATTTTTAAAAATCATAAACATTAAAATTTTTTCTTAAAGGTCTAAAACAAACAGTAAACGAAATGAAACAGCTTCTTCAGTTGATCGTCTTTTAAATTGAAATAATTGGATTACATATTTTTGTGTGTGTGTGTTTTAAAGTTTAAATAGAGACGTGGAGAAAACTTTTCAAGTACGGTATATTTTGCCGAGAGTGAATTTTCTTCAAAAAAATTTATATGATATCAAATTGTTGCAATAAAAAATAATACAAGCGATTCTTTAAGGGATTAATTATCGACAGTTTTTTTTTTAAAAAAAATACTGAGCCGAGGTACCATTATTAAAGGGATAGGAGAAAGCAAACATAGAGGCAGAAAGAGAAGAAGTTTGCTGCGTCGCTCGCACCAGTTTACATTATTAAAAAAAGCCAATAAGAAATCAAAGAGTCACATTAGAATAAGTATTCTTACATACACTTGTAGATAGCTGCATGTATTATTGGTCCATTTCAAAAGAGAACATTCATATTAACTGTTTAGTAATCATTCAGACCGTCTTCATTTTTTTAGAAAAATTCTTTGAAAGCAATACAAAAAAAACAAAAACAAAAAAAACACCAGTACAAAGTTTTTAACGTATGAATATAAAATAGAGTTATAGCACGCATGAAACACTATATTGTCTAGTGTGGAACTCAATGACGCACACAAGAAGTAAAGCTAAACTAATTTATTAACTCAACTCAGAACTGAGAATACAGTGACTGACAAATCTTCTGCTTTTATTCAAGCAGGGAAAGTTCCAGAATACTTTTCTGGAGACAGTAAGAAAAGTTCAGAACACTTGTCTGGTAAACTAAAGAAATGTCCAATATCTTCTGGAACATGAAATAAAGGAAAACATAAAATCAATGAATTAGATATTTACACATACTATGAATCCGATTGTCTTTAGTGGGATTCAAACTCAAGGTCTATTGACCATGAGACCAGGGCCATGACCATTCGGCCATGGAGATTCGAATGTCTTTCTTCAATACGGCAATATCTACACACTAGAACCACAATTGAGATAAAAATTTGCGGATCTGTAACTCGCTATATATCCTTCATTGATATATTGAAATAGATTAATAGGGAAGATGATGAAGCATTTATGGATCTCGCTTATAAAAGGAGATCAGAAATGATAAATAAAAAGCACACTGTCTGAAAAAAATCATATTCACAACAGAGATATTCTGAAAATTTTTTAATCATTTCAATGCAAACATTCTTCCCAAAAATACCTTGTTTTTATATGAATGTGTGTTTCTCGAAAGAAAAATTGTTCAAGTGCAAACAATTATCTTATTCAAAACAAGCTACGTTTCAACTTATTTGTTCTTTAATTTTTTAAGTTATTAACTGAGTACTACACGAATTATCATGGCATAAAAAAAAATGATAAATTCTTCTTCACCAACTCAGGCACTCCTTATCATTTTTAGGAGATTCCTCATCCATTTTTAGCAATTCCTCTTAGATATGACTAACAAAAAAAAGGAAAATAGATAAGATACAAGTTTTCTGTTAAGAGTGTAAACAACATTTCATTTATAAAAAAAGAAAGAAATGTCACTTGTTAATTTAAATCTGATGCGGGAAGTGAAATATTTAAAAAGAAAGACGAACACTTCTATCATCATGTGTGAAAATATATCGATTTTTTCCTTTTTCTCCTGGTTCTCAGATGTCACTACTTCCGGTAATGACGTCACAGAGCGAGCACTTTGGCAACTTTGGCCGGTTGAGACGAAACTCTCCGAATAGATGACGACAGAACGATCTCTAGATTTGGCAACTTATCGCCTTTTAATAAGTGTATTGCCATTGTATTTTAAGTGTATTCAGCTGTCACATTTTCGCGTAAAATTTGTATGGGTTTATGAGTTCGACGTATCAACAAATGACTGCATTTGCTAAGTTTGAATTATTAACATTTTTTGTTTCTATGGTTATTTCTATCTTTCTTTGTCTTTAGTACTAGATGTCATTACTTTCTCTTTTTGAGTAACACAATAGAAGTGGAATGACCTAATAGGGGGAAAAAATTCCTCTTATGTACATAAAAACGTTCTCTTGTAGTCGTAAAAAGGAAAAAATAATAATAAAAATAATAAAAGTTTTAGGAAATAAATTATTATGTTTACTATCAAAAAAGTTAGTAAAAAATATTTGTATATTTTGTAGAAGTAATCAATATCAAATACATTCATTTAAGTTGAGCAACAAATTCAATATTTATTTAAATTGAAATATAAAATATGTAAAGACAGTATGTAATGTGTATAATGTAAATATATTAGTATGCATTATTGTGCATATTAGTATGCACAATATATTAGTATGCATCTGTTTCAAAATAATTATAAGAATAAATCGCTTCGCCATATTCACATGCTTCAAAAACCGACTGAAATATATGTTAAAAATGTTCCATCCAATTAATAGCATCTTGTACTGTGCCAATCTGGCGGATTGGAGGCAACTTGAACACAGAAACAAGAGTTTACCATATGAATATGGAGGTTCTTGGTTCCTCTGTTGATACAAGATTTGCGATTGTTTAACTGTCCCATCAACGATGACAGGATATACTTCCTTGTGAAGGCTCCATGTATGAGATGCTAGTAAAGGGATTTTATTTTGCATGATTTTCAGTTCATGTGCTCTTTCTATTTCTAAAATAAAACATATGTCAAGAAACATTTATTTGACGTATACCAAGCCATTAACATGCTGAAATAAGGTGAATTTTTCGATTTTTTTAATGAAATTTGATTAGCAAGTGGAAGAGGATCATATGAATCTATAATGGATTTCATGTGTGTAATGGACAGGGAATTCGAAATTTGTCAATGTAAATAAATAAACGGCCAAATGAAAAAATAATTTAAATCGTGTAATTTTTTTTATGTGCGAATAATATTTTAAAGCTGATATCTCTAGATTAATGATCGTTTTAAGCAGTTAGATTCTTTAAAAATTATAAGAAACAATAAAATATTTATTTCTGAGAATGAAATGCTGTAAATAGATTTCAAAGAATCAAATCATGGTCCTTTATCATTTTGAACAAAAGTTTAGATTATTATTCAACTGACCAAATTGCAAAAGTTATTCATTTATAGAAACTATATTGTGTTTAATGCTCTTAACTTTAATGTCTGAGTGGCTAGTAATAAAAAAAATACTTGATTTTCTTTGTTCATAGATATTTAAAAAACATGACGCGTTTCATTCATTTTACACTCATTAATCTGTTTCTGAGGAAATTTTTATACATTATTTAATAGGATTATTGATGTTTTAGGTTTTGGTTAGTTATAAATCAAGTAATAACTGTCAAAATTCATGAATTGAGACCTACCTTGTCCGTAATATCTCGGACAATTCAGCATCAGGTCAATCTGCACTTATAATGCAAGTATTCTAGATACACAGATCTTAATTTTAAAATGCCATCTAATGTATAAATATTTAAAAAATAACTTCAGTTAAAAATGAAAATAGAGTTAAAATAATCAGCTTTCCCTTTCTCTAAGGTTTATACGCAATGACAAATGGATTTAATTATTAAATCAACGAACTAAAACTCAACGCAATTAAGTAATCTTCTAATGCATCACTAACTATTAACTAATCCATTCTGAATGAAATAATTATTGTTAGCGAATGAAGGATTTTTTTTTTAATTTTAAAAAAACAGAGGGTTCAACTACCGTTCCAAACTTAATAAGAAAGCGCGTTTTAAATAATTCGGAGAATATATGTAATTTCTAAAATGAAAAGTAATCTGTGGCTTGCATGCTTGAGTTATCTGTCAATAATTAATCACTGAAATGCAATGTATCATATCGTAAAGCAAAAAGGTGTTAGCAGATTAATAACCTACCATACCTAACACTCTGGGCTTTAATCCAAGGTTAAAGCATTGTTATTAGATTTAATACCCGTTTATTTAGGGATGAGTACTAATTCAGGGAAATAAAGAGAAAGTTGAAACGGCATGTTTAGATTTTTAATGTGATTAGAATTAGTTATATTCAGAGATTCGCTTTTTGTAAAGTATATGTGCAATATAAGCCATATATTCTTAAACAACATAAATAATATAAATCGTTAGGTTATTAGAAGGTTAATTTATTTGTAAATGTAGAAATACATAGTTTAAACAAAAGTAACTTCTCATTATATAGAATAAAATAATAATCTGATAAAATTAGGGATGTTTAAAGGGAAAAAAAATCATGAAAATCGCGTTTTATTAGATTGAAATATAAGAAAAGAAAACATAAAATATTATAAAAATGAGAAACTTCTAAATTTTAATTAGTTTTATACTAATGCCATACATTTGAAGAGCACAATAAAGTGATAATAATTTTTTGTTTGTTTTTTTGGAGCGTGAATTTAAAATTATTTGCTTCTTTAAGTGGTATAAATCAATGTTAAGCGAAAGGTTTTTATTCTTCTTTTAATTCCAAAATCACTTTTTACCCAGGAAAAAAAAATTCTTACAACCTTATTTCAAAACATAAAAATCATTGAAAAAAAAAATGGAAAAAATGAGAGAAAATCTGGTGAAAAAAGAAAAAGTACGAATAAATACAAATTTTATTATGCTTTAGCATATAATAATTAATTTTAGATGCAGTCAGCATTAGAATGTTTTTAGCGTGCTTAATGGAAACTGATGCGTATCAAAATTTGAACTTTGCATTTGTACTTGATTAATAATAAATAAAAACATTAAAATCCATCTCAATTGTTCAGGAAGTTTAGTTAATTTTCCTTTAAGATAAGAAGATTTTCTGAACTATTTTTACTTTCCAATATGGTAGAATCAGAAAGATGTAGAGAATTTGATCATTTTTGCTTTTCAGTTATTATTTTTCAAAGCTTTAAATGTAGACGCGACCTACGTTTAAATAACCATAGCGTATATGAGGCACATCCAGATGAAAAATAAATAAATAAAACAAAAAAATCAATAATTTTTTCTTTGTTAAGTGAGTTAAATATTAGATTTTACGGGAATGTGAGGCTTAATCGGAGTCCAGAAGTAAATGAGTACGGTTTTGACTTTTGCCACTTTTGCAGCCTGCAAATTTGCCCCTCTTTCTCCCTCATCTCAGCGGTTATTGACCCATGCCGAAGAAGGTTACCTTTATTTCCCTCTATTTTGAAGCCCTCTCAGTTGGCGGGCAATCTTTCCCAGGCGGTAATCTGCCTGAAGAGTGGTAGAAGGAATTAAAAAAGAGCCTTATATTTCTATGATAAAAGTATAGTTATTTTTGCGTTAGATTGCTGTATAAATGATCGCCGTTGTTTTATTTTTTATTTCAATTTTTTTTTTCTTATATATAATCAAACTATTCTTTAATAGGGAAGGCATACATATATAAATTACCTTAAAGCAAAATAATTTAGCAATTTTTATTAAGTAATAAAGGTTCTTTAAGTATAAAAAAACTTTCTATAGGATTGATAAGTCTTTTGATAATTAGGTAACAAGAATTTAAAAAAAAGAAGAAACAAAGAAATATAATACGGGACTTCTTGTTAACTAAATTTATTAAATTTATTTTATCCTAATTTTTTATTCTAGTTTTCTTTCATATATATAAACTATACTCAAACTATACTTTAATAGAGGCGACATATACAATATAAATTAATTTAAAACAAAATAATTTAGTAATGTTTATGAAGTAATAGACGTCCTTTAAATTAGAAGAAAAAACTTTCTATAGGATTGATAGGTCTTTTGATAATTAGGCATCAAGGATTATAAAATAAAAAATAAATAAAGAACCAAAAAATATAATACGGGAAAGTCTATTTTAAACTTGAAAATTTTTTTCTTAACTAAAGTTATTAAATCTACCTCGAAAATCATTTCGTCGACAATGTTTTTTTTCCCATACAGGATGTGATAATTTTAGGATATTTGTTTTGTAGTCTTAGAGTAATTAGAGAATAAATTTGGAATGAATAGCAGGATACCTTTTTCTTTTTGGAAACAAAAATAAAGGCTAAATATTTACGATCAATATATAGAATAAGACTGCTGTGGTCTTCTTTTTCTTTCTTTTATTAGATACCAATGAAACTAAAAAGAAAGCATGAACTCAGCATGCCGTAACTATTACGTCACTACCATGTGCAGGTGTTTTGAAAAGCAATGTCATTATTTGGAAGAATTCAATGCCTTTTTATTTTTAGTATTTTATCTTTCCAGAGTAAAACAGCTGTTACCAACATATTAAATTTATTTCGTTATTCTTTTAGATTTGAGTGTTTTCCCAGAAAAGTCTCAACTTTAAAGCATCCAGCTATGATGACTCCAGAAGAAGGCGAAAATCTAGTTAAGAAATTCTATTTTTGTCTCTTTACTTTTCAAATACTTATTTATAACAATGTTGTGACATTTAAAAAAAAGCGAGAGATTAATAAAAATCTAAAATCCAGCGGATTCAATTTTTTTAAAATGTTTTAAAGATTTATTTATTGGTTTGTTTTACAAGCATAAGTAAAGAAAATAAATGAATGATTTTCTTTCAGTTTTCTTGAACTTTTCGCTTTAAAAATCTTTTGATTAAAGTGAAATCTATTGATAGTAGAGCATGTCTTTAAATTCTCTCTCTCTCTCTATCTATCTATCTCTCTTTTTGAAAGAAGAAACTAATTTGAAATTCTATATTATTTATGTAATGAGCAAATTATAAATTGAATTTATAAAGCCGTGGAAAGTAAAATATAACCAACAATGGAAAATCAAGTAACAAACCACCAACGAAAAAACAAACAAACATTATATGTCATGTGATTGTAATTATTCCAAACATAAAAACAATGAAATAAAAAAAAACTAATAAATGTATTCGATTTAAGTGGATTAAATTTTGAGTAATCCTTCAAGTAATTCTAAAGATATTTTTACCATAATTTTTTCATTTAATTGTTTGGTTTATGCTTTGAAAACGACTACAAGTTCAGGATCACATTATTAAATAGATAAATGCTTAAATCTCTATCAATTTTAATAAGATCCGAAGTTTGAGATTTTTTGTAGTATTTTTAAAATTATTTTTTTTGTGCTTTAATTAATTATAAAGGTCATACTTTCGTAGCCATTCAAATTAAAATAAAGAATGACAAAATTAATTTTGGAGTTTTATTCTAGGAATAATCTTAATTAATTGCCTGTTGTAACCTTTATAATTTGTTATTTTATAAATTTAAAAAATTGTGCTGCATCATAATTTTGAAAAATATTTGATCGTATTTTTAAATATTAATTAATTTGTATTTAGAAAAGAGTTATCCTTTTTTTTATCATTTTGTTTAAAATTACCTTTAATTTCAATTGTGCGGTGTGTTTTTTATTCGCAATATACTGAAACTAGCTTTTTTTTAAAAAAAAATGAGGGTATCTGAAATTAAGCATTTTGCTAATTCAGTTTGTTAAAATTGACAACTTAAAACTATTTATATAAAAATTAAACTAACATCGAAAAAAAACTGGTTTAAAATGCTCAAAGGGGAAAAGGGGCCTTGAGATTTGCATTTTTTAAAAGCTCCTAAAAAGTTTAACCTGACAAGTATGACTAATAAATTTTGATCCTGTATAGAATTTATATACAAATGGAAACATGTTTGTTTATCTTGGTTTTAGAAATTTAACACACATTGTAAAGTAAAGTAAAAGATGAAACAAAAGATATAGAAATCAAACTTCCAAAATTAAATCCAGTTAAATTCTTTTTACTTCTAATAATGTTTATATATATAAGAAAATGCTTTTACCTCCTTCACTTTTTTCTAACTTTTACAAATAACAAGAAAATAGTGTACTAAATAAATATCTTGTTGCTAACCTAGCAACAAGGACTGAGACCCGAAAATTCTGCATTATCTCAACCTTTGTTAGTAATCGATAACTATATCTCTGAACTAGTGACTAATTTCGCAAATGCGAAATATTTTAAAATTTACTAGAAGCAGTTTCTTTAACAAATTAATTAAATAAAAAAGATAATATTTTAAACTATTATTTTGTGATACATAAGGATATACATTGCTTTTCAGTTGCATAATGCGGCTGGGGGGAAAAAAGACAAAAAAAAAATAATATTTGATTTTAATTTTCTGTATTTAATTTCACTTTCGTTTTAATGTATTCTCCAGAAATATATAATTAATCAATGAATGCAGTTGGAATAATTTTTAAAGCGAAACCTGATAAGGAATAATCTTATGCTTAAGTAACCGAAAGCGAAACTATTGCACTCGCTTCTAAATCGGATTTTACTATTTCAACAAATGAAATTAAGAAAGCAGTGGATGAAGATTTCCCTTGAACATCGAAACTTTGGCACAAAATTGGCGACTTTTCCCACGTTATAACAACCCTGAAAAGAATTACTTCTCGTGGGCGACGCTTTTTTCACGCCTCGGATGTAAACAGAAGAACGTTCTCTCATTCACTGCAGCCCATCCCATTTTCCCGCTCAAGCGCAAAACGCCAGTTGACAGCTACGCAAATTTGAAACAATTGAAATTTAATTTAATTTTTGTTAGATGCCAAAGATGTCGCACTCTGTGACAGTCACGAGGACCACAACAACTTCCTCAGCTACGGCGATTATTTTGAACACAGGGTTTCTAAAAACGCCTTCTGGAATATTGAAATTTTTCGAAACTGTGAGTATTATCATTTTACTTTTGCACATTATTGTCATTCATTAAAAATTTTATATTCATTTTCGTTGTTTGCCATAGAAATAAGAACAGTAATTTTGAATCAGTTGTAATATTTAATTTGCATTTAATCAGACACGCATTAACTTAAATTAGTCAAGATTAATGATTACAAAAAAATTCATTGACATATTTTATATGTGCATTTTCTGTGATATGTTTTTAAACTTCAATGCATATAATTCATATTATTTTAGAATCTTTATAGCGTTCCATAAATTAGGGAAATACATTGTTCTGTATATTTCATTTATTTTTTCTATATCTTTATACATTCAATTATATTGCAGTCAAGAACAACAATGTTTAAAAAAATGGACACACTTTTTAATTTTTTTCACCATGGTTTATTGAAAGCATGCTTTGTACTGAAATTTATTCAACATGAAGAAAATGGAGTCGAATGTTCTTATTTTGATTATCAGCAATGGCGGAAAGAAGGGGGGAAGAAATATTAATGGCAACAATGAAAACGATTTGAGTTTCGTTTCAGTAATGAGATATATTATGAAATGTTTTTAAAATATTCTTTAAAAATTATACGATAAAATTTTTTTTAATTGAATAGATATATATAAATTTTAAGACATGTAAAAATTATTTTTGTGTTGCAGTATATTCGGAAATTATGATGAGAAAAAAAAAATCAATTTCTTTTACATTTCAGTAAAAAAAAAAAATAATAATAACAATAAAAATCCTTCCAAAGTGCGCTTTTTCACCTTCTTATCCGTTTTTAGGTCAGACGATCTGATCTGTAGACCGCCATGACATACACACATAAGACGTGTTGCAGCTATATCTTTATATTATTATTTTTGTTTTCGCAAGTTTATCCTTTAAAAATTGGCAACACCAGTTGCGTGTTTCGAAATAAAAATATGTCGACTTGATATACTCTCGCTTCATTTTTAATTTGAAATATAATCTGTGTTAATCATTCCGGAAATATAATCTCTTGTCATAACCGATCTTTATGAGCTGTACATAACTGCGCTACAGACGTGCACTTTCATCTTTATTATTTGCAAAGATTTAACTAATCGAGAATATTTTTAGTTTTAACAATTAAAATAGTGTTTTCTTTCGTATAGACTTTATGAAAAAAAATTGAACCTTACTCTAGCGAAGAAAGAAAATTTTGCTATTCATTAATAGTTGCGAATGAAATTACAACTGTATCTATAAAACTTTATAAAATAACTTGCATCTTTTAAACTGTCATAAGGTTTTAACATATGCTTGGTATATTTATTGGGACAATTATCTGATAAATGCTAAACTAATTAAAAGTAGTTTAGAAAATGAAATCTTAATCCGATATTCGAATAAATAGTATTGATTACGTTCTTATATGTCAATATATTTATCCACGTAATTTTTAGTATAATTTTTCTAAGCAACATTCGAATTTTCATATATTCCAGTATTACGCCTTTTAAACTGAACCACACCTTAGCAGCTGTTAAACGTACGACTAACAGATTTGTCAATTATATTATATTTGAAATGAATTCTTGACTGCCCAAGATGTTAAATTTTCATTGTCGTCTTCTTATACCAAATTTTACCTCTTATTTATAATTTTATTCAAAAATATGTTGCGATTAATAGCATTTAAATAATATATCCGTTATCTTTGATTTTTCCTTCTTTTAGTGTCAGCATTTTCATTTAGCATTTTGTCAGAATTCCAAAAGGGTTATTCTTTTTCTTGACGAAAGATTTATTGAAAGTCTTACTTTAAACATATTGACGTTATTTCGAGTTCTATAGTGATTAATCAATTTAAAATTGCCTTTACTTGCTATGTCTTCAAGTAAGAACGACACAAAACTAAATACTTGGAAATTGGATTTGACATATCAGCTTTTATATCTAGACATGTCATCAAATTTTTTTTATTAAAGTATTATCTTACACTTATCAATCTTATAATCTAGTTGGCGAATCAGATAAAAAAAATCATTGTCAAAGTTTTCTGACATATCCTGTTTGCATTGCACTAATTTGAATTCTTTTAATACTATGCCTTCGACTAGCTTTTAAGAAAAGTTTTGGGCTTAAAAATATTTACTCTAAAATAATTTACTCAACAACCTAAAAGAGCTAAAGGATTATTATGCAACATAGATTTATTTATAAATATTTTACAATTAACTAGAAGCACTAATTTGATTAACTAGCACCATTTACGGAAGCGATTCATGACAATAAGTAGATAAATGGCTTCATAAATTGTGATCTCAACCTCCAGTATTGCATAATTTTGGTATTGCGAAAAGTCGCCAAGACTCATCCTACTTAATGATTTTTTCATTTATGATTTACTAATGCTTCATTTTGGATATTTTTTTCTATAAATGTATACTTGGTAGCATGAAAAACTTTTCAATCCAGTGGCGAGATACTAAAATTTTCTCTGATCAGGTATCATTCATAAAATTTGAGGATCTAATTTATATTGTATTTTTTAAAAATAGTTATAGGAATTTTATTTTATAAATCCATTATGAATAATGGACCGAACCTTAGGATATAGGTCAATTTTTTTTGTTGCTTATTTGTAAATAAGTGTCAAAAGTCATGTATCATTTTTTAGAACTACCGTTTTAACCATGAACGCGAAGTGTTTTGATGAACTACTTATGCTGTAGAAAGATTGTAGGATCGAACTGATTTAATTGAAGATCAGTTGCATATGTGACGACTTTGATGGGTTTTGAAGAGGCATATTCTTACTGTAATAAAATGTCTTTAGTTGGACATGAAGCTAAATACAGTAGCATAGAAGTTGTTGGTTTCGCTAGAATTCTAAAATCACGCATCTTTATTAGCTTTTTCAAGAAAAGAGGAATTTGCCTAAGAAAACCTTTATCTGAGTAATTTGATACCAATTTTCGAATTGATTCCAGTTATGTTGCTTTATTTTTTATCTTCCGAAAATTAGCTTTATTTTTTTTCTTATGTACAAAATTATCATTTGCACCAGTTTGCTACGTTATGTATTTACATGAGATAATATGTACCAATTACAAAGATAATATGTACCAAAGATAATGTGTACCAAATTACATGAAATAATATGTATAACAGAATTTCCAATTACTCAGTTTTATTAACTTCGTCTCCAGTGGGCGAAAGCATTACTTAAAAATGGGATATCAGTAAATAAATAATGAAAAACCGGCAGGTGTTTTTTTCTTAAAATTCTTGCCCTTTACATATTTAATTTAGAAACAAAATTCAATATAGATATGAATTCAAATCAGTCTGTCTTCATGTTAAAGAAAATTATTATTTGAATACCCAATGGTTGGTCACCATCCAAGAATTTATCACACCTAAAAACTTTTTGAAATCAAACGAGCACGTTTCAGGTTCTTAAAACATTGTGCAAGAACGCTTAGCAATCATCTGACCTGTGACCTCTCACCTTGGACGCTCGCTGTTGCCATAACTACTGACCTCAAACAATCCTTCCTTTTGCTTTATTTGGATTCATCGTCAGACTCGAGGTGGAAGTAGGACATACCCGTGCACCGGATGCATGGCAGCATGTCACTGGGTCAGACGACTTTCCCTTGATATTGGTTAGTTAAAAAAAAATATTTGATCGAAACTTTTTTTTTTGTAATCAACATACTATGAGAAATAAAACATGCATAAAATATTTGATCGAAACGTTTTTGTAATCAACATGCTATAAAAAAATCAAAACATGCATAAAATATTTGATCGAAACGTTTTTGTAATCAACATGCTATAAAAAAATCAAAACATGCATAAAATATTTGATCGAAACGTTTTTGTAATCAACATGCTATAAAAAAATCAAAACATGCATAAAATATTTGATCGAAACGTTTTTGTAATCAACATGCTATAAAAAAATCAAAACATGCATAAAATATTTGATCGAAACGTTTTTGTAATCAACATGCTATAAAAAAATCAAAACATGCATAAAATATTTGATCGAAACGTTTTTGTAATCAACATGCTATAAAAAAATCAAAACATGCATAAAATATTTGATCGAAACGTTTTTGTAATCAACATGCTATAAAAAAATCAAAACATGCATAAAATATTTGATCGAAACGTTTTTGTAATCAACATGCTATAAAAAAATCAAAACATGCATAAAATATTTGATCGAAACGTTTTTGTAATCAACATGCTATAAAAAAATCAAAACATGCATAAAATATTTGATCGAAACGTTTTTGTAATCAACATGCTATAAAAAAATCAAAACATGCATAAAATATTTGATCGAAACGTTTTTGTAATCAACATGCTATAAAAAAATCAAAACATGCATAAAATATTTGATCGAAACGTTTTTGTAATCAACATGCTATAAAAAAAACATGCAAACATATTTGATCGAAATGTTTTTATAGTCAACATGCTATGAGAAATAAAACACGTAAAATTTTATACAATATAGTATGCAATTAGCTCTGTCGGACTTTAAACTAAATTAAACATCTCCATCGGAAATTTAGCATGTAGCAAGGTGCATTTTTAAAATCTTGCTCTATACGAAGCAGCTTCATATTTAGTATGATTTGTAAGTGAAATTGCGTGTTCTTCAAGCGTCCGTTTCCAAGTTAACCATAGCTTATCGGCTCATCATCAGAAGCTTAAGACAGAATGGCAATCTGATAAATTAAATTGATACTGTATACAATTAGGGTGCTTATATTTTCCTATCAGTTGCTTCCTATCAATTCAATATTTGGAATATATTTATTGCAGACGTTTCGGAATTTTTTTTTAAAAAAAACTATCTCCGAATCTATGTTAGTATGAATTCTGTAGCATAGAATATGTCATTCATTTGTTCTGTTAGACAGTTATATCATTAACTCATTTTTTATCGGTATTTGTATTTGATCATTTCACCACTTGGTAGCCACTCAATATCTGAAAAAAAATATCCAAAAAGAAATTCAAATGAAATTTAAAAAGAACCGATAAGCTTATCTAAAACAAATTACTCATGTTTGCTGAGCGACATCGGACTAAAGTTATTTGTCTTCCGATGATGTTAAGTCATCAGTGTTTCTGCTAAGAAATAATGATGATCATCTTGCCAACGGTTAAGTAAATAAGAATGATCACAGTAAATATTAGTCATATTTACAATGGTTTTGATGAAGAATTTTTATTTTATCGTTATTTGGCGCAGTTCTGAGAAACGCAGACATGCCAGCGTAGGTGTATTATCGCATTACTAGTTGCTTCAGGATTTTAAATTGAAATGCTGATTCTGATGTCTGAAAATTTATTATTCATCATTTTTCTTTTTTCTTCGAAGACAAGAGAGCGATGTAACCGTGCTTTGATATATGTTTGTGATGGCATGCAATTAAAACTTTTTGAATGTTGTCAGTTCAGAATTTAGTTTCTTTATGCATTGAATGCTGTGTTAAGATTCAAAGGAAGTGTGCATATTTATTGCATTGAGTTCTTGGGTTTTTCTCTTGTCGTCAGTTACGCAATTTCTCGCATTTCCTGCCTTCTATATATCTTGCGAAAATTAAACTTTTTGAACTAAATTTCAACGTTATTATTAGAGTAACATGTTTATGTACTTTTATTAATACACACATTTGTCCAGTGAATTAAAATGAACTCTCATTAATTAAACTAAATAAACGCATTCTAATAATTACATGGAGAATTTAAAGAAATAGTCATAAACAATTAAAGGGACACGGTACCTTTACAACTTTTTTTTAAGATTTAAGCATTAAACAAAAAAAAGTTTCATAGTAGTTTATGTGAGCATTGAAATAAATATACTCTGAAAAGAAAGAAACAATTTTAATCTACCTGCTTAGATAAAATTTCAATTTATTTTAAAAAAATTCAAATTTTTAAATTTGCTACTATTTTTTTAAATATGAATATTTTTGCTTCAGACTTTTTTTATATATATTCACTAGAATATATTACACAAAAGTGTGCATGAATTATAAGATATATTCAGTACTTATTTTAATATAAAATTTTTACTATTATATATGGTAAAAAATAGGGAGCAGCACATCATATTAACTCTGATATTTAAAAAAAAAACTAATCAAGTGAATGTTTATTCCATGCACACTTTTATTAAATACATAATGATGAACTTGTAGACAAAATTTAAAACTCTATCGTATTTAGGAAAAAGGCCTTATCATTTTAAAAACAAGAAGAGGAAGACAAACAGAACATGGAGAAAAATACATTTAAAGATTTGATTTGTGAATAAAAATATATTTGCTCTTTTCTCAAGCAAATATTTTGGATAATCATAAAAATTATATAATTTAAAATATATATACAAAATTTAAAACACTTATCTTCAATACAAGATACTTTATAAAGATTTAAATACTCGTTATATTGCAGTAAAAAGAAACCTGATCGAGAAAAACAGCTGTATGAAACCGACAAAATATCTAGATTTTTTAAAAATAAATTAATATACCTGGTGGTTAAAATTTATTGAACACATGATTCAGAAGCATCCAGGTTTGTATGCTAGTCCTTCTTTTTTAAAATTATAGTATTCCATATTTTCACAATCACGCTTAATTTTTTCTGAACTGATTTATACACAGCAGATTTTTTTTTCTCTGATACATCCGCCTATAATCCCTCCACATTTCTAAATCTCTTAATTGTTTGTTCAGAGGAATGTTATTTTCAACCTGAAAACTTTCTAATGATTTAGATATCCCTACATTGAACTCAGAAACTGCAACTGCAATTCGGGCTCAACACAGTGAAATAGAAATTTCGTTTGAGCACTTACTTCATATTACACTGTAGCCGATTGCGATGCGCGAAGGATAGAACCTGGGACCTTGTGGTTCGCAGTTCACTAACTAAACCATGATACCAAAACAATTGCTCGGGTAGCAGAGCTGTTAACTGGCTTATATGCTATTCACCACAACACTATGAAGATTTTCGTTTGAATTCTGTGTCAAACACCTTGTGCAAGGTTGAAGATGTTCATCTGATGCCAGTCGTTGATAAATTGGCATTACATTGAGAACACATTTCTCCATTTATTGGTGTTTTTATATGTGTTTGATGTAAACTTAGTGTTTTATCATTGGCCAAAGCTTCCTGATAAAAGCACCAAAAATATTTATCAGAAGGCCACAATTCTCTGCTAAAAAGAATTAAATAATTCAATATTTCTTTGGATTGTGATGCTATTTTGGAAATTCCAAGTTTCTAAAGGCCATTTGTAAAGGTTCAGGTCCTTTTAAATTCTTGTCATTACAAATAAAAACTTAATAACTTTTGAAATAATACAGATACAGCTTTAATATTTTAGTGTAATGTGAAGAAGAGTATAAGCATACAAATGAGCCAATAAAAAATTTCGACATTTTGATCATTTTTTTTTTAGGTATCGTGTTCCCTTAAAATATGAACTCTCAAAATATAAATGAAAAGACTGTCTTTTATATTGTATATCCTGAATTTCCATTTTAATCTTAGTGCAAAATTAAGTTTATTGCGACCTATTCAACTAAAAGACAGAGATGCTTCAGCAAACGTGCCTTCCTTTTGCCGTAAATAAAAATTCTTACATTGAAAAAAGTCTTAATCTCCCCCTCACAAAAATATAATTTTAAACTGCTATAATTGTTTAATCTTTATTTTTAAATATTTAACATCACATTATAAGTATTACATTTTAATATCATTTCTAAAAGATATTGAATTGTAATCGTTATATTCATTGGATTTTTCGAAGCTTTAATAAACTTACAGTTCAACAACAAATGAATGCATCCTTAACCAAAATTTTATGACCTCATTTTCTTATACAATTAGTTAATTTCTTAAAAGATTCTGTATTTCCTAATTCGAGAAAAGTATTAAAAAATTTGATTTTTTTAAAAATAATTTTGCCGAAGGCTGATGTTTTTTTTTAATCCTAATATATCTTTATCTTAGGCTAAATATATCTTTGTTGGAGCAAAGTTGCAAGCAAATGATGGGAGGCTCTTTAGCTTTTCCCACTTTTGAAACCCCATTTTATCTTCAAAAATATTTTCGTATATATGTAACACATAAGTTTGATAACAAAACATTTTGGAAGAAATGTGGTTAAATATATTATTCGTAAATTTTAATGAAATTCTTAATTAATGAAGCTGCTTGAATAATATTTGTTTTCGAATATTAAAAATGTAGACAAATGTTATTATAATGAATATATTCGTTGCCACAAAATTTGCTTAGCAATTTGGGACCGATATCGACCAATTAAGAAATCATGGGGCAAACTGATTCCAATGTTTTCGGCAGAAACTTGTTATTAACATTTAGTATTACAAAATCTTTTGTGGAGATGAACGCTTTTGTAATCTTTCTGACTTATTCTGCAATATTCTTTATGTTCAGTATGGTTCGTTTAATAGAATTCTTAACAAAATTTTGAATTTTTTTATTGTTGTATTTAGTTTGTCCGTAATATAAAAAAAAATTGTGGCGATTAGAGTGGTCTTCTTGATTTTTTCTGAATGTCCCCATTGCATGGTTATTGTAATTTTGGAGTTATTTTTGAGTGCATGTTTTTATTGATTTCAAAAATAAAATCGTTCGATTATTTGTCTCATTTACATAATAAAATTAATTAATTAATCGAACTATTATTTTTTTTTCTCAATCGTATTATTATTCTGTATATTAGTTATTTCTTCATACAAACGGGCTAGATATATTAGAAGTGCATGTAATATATTATTAATCGAGAGATATTTTTGATTCATTCTTGAAGAAGTATTATCAGTTCTTTTTTATCCATGAATATTACCGTATTTTTCAATATAAACATCTCGTTTTCTGATGACAGATTTATTTTCAGTGCTTGAACGTGCATCCTCTAATTATTTGCCCCATGAATCTATACTGTTTACAAAACATTTATATTGTTACAAAAACATGTCATTATCTTATGGGAAAGGATATACATGCTTATACTAATTAGGAGGAAATATTCTTTCTTCATGTATAATGATGTCATAAATCAGTTCCATAAAAACAACCGTGCTTCTAGTAAAAAGAAAAACTCAGAAGATGAGAGTATACGTTCCTCTATACCAACAATGTCCAAAATGTGTCTTCGTGAAAAATAATTTAGTTTGAAAAAAATAAGGTAAAATTCCAAAATAATAATAATTGCGTGATGATAAATAAAGTGCCTTTAATGCATTTTAATTGTTTTAAATTTCAAAATAAAAGAACAGCATGACGTTGTCAAACAAATACTCTTGCCTCCCAGCACGAGCTTCCTACACGGTTTAATACAAAGGTAGGAAGTCGAAAAACCAGCAACTGAATCCATAGATGTTGCAATGACTTCGATGACACACTTTTCTGGTGAAGAGCGGATTCTGTGTAGAGGGGAAAACGAAAATGATTTCTCATTAAAAATAGAAAAAGGAAGGCGCTATATTTTTAGCATTGTGCGCGGTGAGTTTTCTGAGCAACTACAGATTTTTTTTTCGGTGCAGTTCTAAAGATTCCTACTTTCCCTAAAGAATGACAAGAGGCGCTCTTTAACTCAGCACCTTTGAATCCAAAGCAATGCTAGATCTTCAAATGTCATTATCGTTTTAAAGGGAATATCGAGGGAAAAAATAATTGATTCTGCACAATGGCATTTAAAACAAATTATAATAAGTTGCTCTTTTACAAAAAAAAGTTTTACTGTGTAAAAAATAGTCTGATATCGCATTGCGTCCATGATTCAGATTTGGGATAAATGTCATTATGGATTATGTACATATTTTTGAATTCTGCCGAGTTATAGCTTTTGTTGGATTTCGCAAGTTTTATAAATATATTTAATGCATTAAAGGTTCTTGGTTCTTCTAAATTCAGTTTCATCTACGATGGCTTCATCATTTGATATCACTTCTTGTGAGTACGCAACACACATTACAATTTGTTGGTCACTCTGTTTTTGACCGCTGGGCACTTTTATCGATTTAATCCGGTTATTGACTTCCACGACGGGTAACTCTGTGTTGTTGTTATTATTTCTGGTTTAATGACACAAGGGCCACATCTGGCCAAGCTCAGGTAACTCTGTGAAAGAGTTGTTTGACATAGTTCCTACCAGATCTAGCACAATATTTTGGTTGTTACTCTTTAAAGTTGGATATTCATCCACAGCTGCCTCTTGAATTCTCCCCCCTCCCTCCCACACTAAAATATTCGAACATAAATGGATTTCTGATTGTTCCTTTCTGAAAATACCTAATGGAAAAGACTCAGTGCATTATTAGTAATATACACAAAACGACCCTTATGTTTCTAAATTTTTATCTGAAATGATTCGAGAATAGTGACTCTGAAATCGCCAAAGATTAATCACTAACGAACAAAATATGGTAAATTGAAAATATGATAATTTTGTCACAAAAAAGTCTTCGTGTCGTAACAACCATTCATTGCAATGTTCTTTTGACGGTCACTTGTGGGTTTGTGACGGATTAAAGTTGATGCTATAGTAATGTATACAGGGTGTCCCATAAATATTGGGTCCCAAAATAGCCCTAGTGTTGCTTCAAACGGGACGTTAATATAACCAAACCAAACCCATAAATATTGGGACAAACTTTGAGGGGAGGTAGGGGACATCACAAGAATTCAGATTTGCACACAACCCATGGTCCGAAACGCCTTCATTCGACGCTAGGTGGCGTTGTTCATATAAGGAAGCAGACCTCAACCGGATGTTCAGTAATTTGTATCACAATTTGTGTAAATATGGGACGTTACGAGGTAATAGACATAGTGAGGGCAGGCCACGAGTGACTTTTAACTCCCAGGATGAAAGAAAATGTATTGGATACCGTTAAAAGGAATCATAGTGCCAGCGTACGAGTCGTCGCTACTGCCGTTGGAGGATCTCGGAATAGTGTCCATCGTGTTTTGCAACGTGAAGGCTTACACCCATACCATCTGCAAAGCGTACAGTGACTTCTCCCAGCAGATCTTCCACATCGTGAACGTTTTGCACGCTGGTATCTCGATCAATGTTGACAAGATGCGAATTTCCCATCGTACATTTAAGTGATGGATGAAGTGTACTTAACGGCAGGTCCGCTTCCTTATATGCTACTGTGAACAACGCCACCTAGTGCCGAATGAAGACGTTTCGGACCACGGGTTGCTATACAAATCTAAATCCTTGTAATGTCCCCTACCTCCCCTTAAAGTTTGTCCAAATATTTATTGGACACCCTGTATAGTTGATATATTGATACAGCATCGACTTTAATAGTAGTAGTATATACAGTTGGTGCTATAGCAATAGATTTTCGGTACCCTCGATATTATTTTTAAAATAAAATCACATTATTCAAAAATATAATATTAATTTATAATAATAAGCAATCGTAGGATAATTCACAAACTGAATGTTCATTAATTGGATAGTAAATAAAACAATTACTTGCTTACTGAAATATATTAAGAAAAATAAAAGATGCATCTATTAGAAACCGTATCTACTATGAATTACAAAAGGAATGCATCGCATTTTATACGTATTTTTAAACAATTTAGTTTGTGTGGAGTACTTTGCGAACATGGAATGCAATTGACATTGAAAATGGTTTGGTAAAAAAAAAAAGTTCTATTTCAATTTAATAGAGAACTGTAAAAGTGCAACCAACATATGAAGAGCCTCGGCGTCCTTTCCTTCGAGACCTCGATATCTGATTTCTTTGATATGCCGACAACCAGGAATCAATGTAAAATTTCAGTAAGGCTGCATGCATGTAGGTGCATTACTTTGTGATCTCTGGCTTACAATTTATGAAGAGAATATAATTTTTAAAATGTATATTGTCAGTCAACTATGGTTAATGCAGCCTGAATGAAAATCATATTGGCCGTCAATTATGGTTAATGCAGCCTGAATGAAAATTTTATTGTCTGTCAAAAGTGATTGGTGTGGCCTGAACGACGAGTACACAGTTACACGTGACTTAAAAGGTACAAAATAAAATTACAATTAGTCATTTGTGTCTAACATGGCGCTTATTGTGTTAGTAATGCTAGAGGGTTTCCTTTAATTTAAAATTTTCAGAAATTAGTGAACACAGTAAAATTTTCTAATAAGCACAAGTTGAACTTATTAAATTGGTTTTTTTATAAGAAAAAATTAGGTCAGAAGTCACGAATAAATATTTTATACTCTTAAGTTTTTCTGAACGGTAATAAATATAATGTAGATATTTATAAAATAGATATTTATAAAATAATGTAGATATTTTTAAATGTTAAGTGTTTTTATATATATATATCAAGTACTAAAAACTAGTTTTTTCTTTTGGCAAGAATTAAAAACAAGAAATAAATGGCTCAACCAATCAAAAGCATTAAATTATATCAAAATTATATTATTTGTCAGAACAGTTGTAATATTTGAAAAGTAGAATAAACTTCATTGTAGATAATTTGAACAACTGTCAATTATCACTGTAAACCAACTAGTTGTACATAAAATTATCACTATAATCACATTTAATGTTAACGATGAAGTGGTAACAAACTTTCAAATTTCTGAAGCTAATGAATCAAATGGGGGAAAACTCATTATCTTCAGTTTTTTCTGTTTCAGATTCATTGAAGTAAAACGACTAGCAGAAAAAAATAGAGCCTAGGATATTCGGATTTTAAATTATGTTTTTCTAAGGCGTTCTCATTTAGTTAGAATTATAAATAAGATATCCATTATTTGTATCTATCTAATAATGAAAAAGAATGTGTGTGTTGGCTCTTTGCAGATTTGATCGTTTGACCTATAGTTTTCAGATTTGATACATATATTTTGGAAGGTGGAAATGTATAACTTGGGGAGATTTTTTTTTTTTAATTTTAATGAAATATGAAGCGGAATTCTGACGTTTTCCCGCAGTAACTTCCGGATATATTTCAGTACAGAAATTAATTTTCTTTCTTTGTGAAATTTTAAAAATTGACTTTTTAATGACATCAATTTAATTTTTCTTAAATTTTCTTAAATTTTGGCGATGTTTAAAAAAGTTTTTTTTGTTGTATTATTTTCAATTGTAGATCTCATTGTTGCATGGGAATTCAAATTGTTTTTATTACTTTATTGGATATTTGATCGCATGATTTTCCATTGTTGAAAGCTAAAAAGAAAAAAAAAATGCATATTAAACTGCGAGGAATCATGAAAAAATAATAATAATAATAAATTGCATTATTGTGATAAATAGCTTGAAATTTAAACCAGGAAATTTGATTATCCAGGCATTTAAATTTTTAATGGCATTATAGTGTTATAGAACTCCACTCAGGAAGGTGTATGCACACAGCAAATAACACAAGTGTAAGGCTGCTACAATTTGATGCACAAAAATACTTTATTGAGAGAATTGACAATGCTTAACTATGTTCAGAATAATTGAAATTGTATATAACATATTTTTAGCAAATTAGCTGGTCGTTAAAAGTACCTAAGCTAATAAACGGATTAGAGGATGTTTTTGATTTTTTTTTTTTTTTTTTGCCTTATAGATAATCGGAGCAATATGCCTGAGCTTGATCGCTTATTATTCAGTACACAGCAAAATTTTCAGTGGAGATCCGGAGCATACCCTGTTCTTCCTTGTAACATTTGCTTTCTTGGTGACAACGTTTCTCATGCTTATTTCTTCATTGCTGTCCCTGATGGTTGCGAGCATATTGTCAAAGACTCTGTTTGTAAGTATATCTCATTCTTGATTTTGAATTTTTTAAAAATCTATACGATTTTAAAATTTCATCTCGTTTTAAACTTATAAAATAAATGTAATCTTTTTATGACCGGTTCTACTGGAACAATTTTTAAAAGTCCAAAACGATTTTTTGAACACTTTACTGAGAACGAAAATCTGAGTGTTTAATTTTATAATAACTATGATTATGCTATATGTTTTACAAGATTCCATGCAATAACTGTTAAATAAGTCTTATCGATAATTACATACGTTTGCATAAAGTTACGTTTCAAAAGTTTGTGGAATTTTCTGATCAATTCCATTAATCAATCCCTTCATGGGCTCACCTGCTCTAGTCAGTTGTGTGTTCCTTTTGCTATCTGCTGTTTTCTTCCATCCATCAACGGTACGTGAGGGAGCTTTTCGGGAAATGCTGTTGCCACTCTATTTACTTCTTGCTTCTCAAGGACAGCTAGCCCCCTCCCCCCACATTGTCTCCTTGCATGGCCCCCATTAGATAGGTGGTGCACTGAGATCTCTGGTATATCATTCGTTTACAGCTAGTCTTTCAAATGGTTAGTCTTTTAGGAAAGAGACGAATTGCTTGGTATTAAGGATAGTCACTGTCTCCGGGAATGACTTTGAGCCTACAAATTTTGGCTATTAAGTACCATGGTAAGCAGCCAAGCTGGGAATGTTCTCAACCAGTGTTTTCCCTACCTGGTTGGACTCTGTGGTGGGCGATGCCATCGAGCCAGAATCATATTGAATATCATATGGGTTCTTTGCCGTCGTGGAAGTCAATTCCACTACACATTATTACATGGTTATTAGTACATCAAATACTTTTCACATCATATATTCTTTAAAACTTTTTGCATCATTTATTGGTGAAACGCAGCACGTCAAGAAGATGCGATCTATGGATTTATTAGTGCGAGTGAATGAACAATAAGCTTTAGAGGTCAATAAATTGACACAATTGCCAGTGCCCTTCCCGTACAAACATCATAAAACTCCGAATGTATCTTATGACTATTGTATGAGAGATATAAATGTATCAGGAATTGAGTTCCTGGAAGAATCAAAGTGTGTGACGTTTGTTGTATAAATATTGAAAGAAACGATCAATTTATCCCTACACAACTCATCGTTTTAATATTGTAAAACTACGTGTTTCTGTCCATAATATGAACGTTTGTATTTCTGAAACTTTGAAATGTAGAAACTATTCTGGTCCCTTTGCTGTATCCTTTAAATGTTCTCCTACTTGGAATTAAAATGTTTCCGTTAAAATCTGAAAGAATCCGATCTTTTCTGAAGCTAGACAAATTGTAAAAGGCAGAACTACGAAAGTAGATGTTTCTTATATTCCTATGAGCTGTAAATACAACAAAAGTTATGCAGTAGATTATCAGGTGTCACACAGCTACTAGTAACCAAACTAAAGACATTGCACATTATAAGTCTTATGTGCAATGTTAAGTAAACATTGTAACATATGTAAGTAACAAGTCCCCAAAACATTGCACTGTTGGCTCAGCGAAAAAATGAACATGCACAATGTAAAATTTTTGTCAAGTATAAATTCTTCTATTACAGTAAAGTATATGTGGAACAATGTTAAAAAGACGCATGGTATTTGTACTAATAAACACATTTCCTGTCTGAAAAAAAATGGTTAGGAGGTTGGTTCTCATTATTCCGGAAATGGTTGACGTTCTCGCTGATTCTTGTGCTCCTGTTTGCTTAGTGAACAATTATACAAAACCTTTTCTTATCCATAAAAGTTGTGCTGAGAGAACTAAATTGCATTTTCAAATGACTAAACGCTTGTTTTATAACACTAAACCTCGCTGTCTTGGACTACTTAAAGTATTATCCAGTGTCGGGTCCTGCTGGAATCTAATATTCTCTCGGAAACTTCCCTTCTAAATATGCTTTGCATGTATTACCGCATATAGGAAAAACATTTCTTTACAGATATTTTAAAATAAGCATTTGTGATTCCAATATCTAAGCCAGAAAATTCTGATCAGTTATCAAACAATTGCCCTGACCAATTGCATGTGTAAACTCCTTAAAAGGATAATGAACGCACGCTTGGTATACATCCTTGAGAAAAATTGATATATTTCCTTTTCTGTGGATTTCGAAGGACACAGTCGATAATTTAGCTTCTATAAACACGGATATTCGAGTTGCTTTTCTGAATCGAAAACATTTGGTATCACTATTCTTTGACTTTAACAAGACTTATGATCGCACCTGGAAGTATGGCATATTGATCTAGGTTTTAGAGGAAATTTGCTTGAGAACACTTATTCCAATGTCATTCGCTTGGAAGTTGTCCTTTAGGGTTGTGTCTTAAGCGCAACCATTGATATTTTAGCCATTAATCCCATTTTATCAATTATTCCACCGTCTATTAATAAACAAAACTGTGCGTTGATGATTTTCGAATTTCATGCTACGCACGTATAATGAAATTAATGAAAAGAGAGCTTCGGATAGCCATCAACAATATTGCTGAATAGTCAAATAAGAATGTTTACTATTTCAACACACACACACACACACACACACACACACACACACACACACACACACACACACACACACACACACATTGATACGCTCCTTTATCCTGATCCAGAATTGTCTTTGAATAGTGCTCTAATTAGTCTTACCCATAATTTTGGTACCCATAAATTTTTGAGCATAATATTTGATAAAGGTAGATTTTCCATCTTCATATTATCAACCTGAGGAAAAGGTGTCTTGAATCATTAAATATTCTAAGAACTCTTTCCATACTTTTTGGAATGTCAATCGCTTATCTTTATCGAAGTACTTTTCGTTCTATGATTGATAATGGGTATATCGTATATCATTCAGCTTGACCTTTCTGTTTGAAACGCTATAATTATGTTCACCTTCAGCTGTAAGACAATTCTCTCTGGGGGCATTCTGCATATCTCTTAGAAATAGTTTTTATGCGGAAGCTTTCGGACCTCATATGTTACATAAATGAAACTGTCCCTCTCTTATTGTTTCCATGTTTTACCAAATAGACATCCTTCATATGGTTAATTGTTGAATGCCTATAACAGTCGCCCATTGCGCATTCTACAATTTGGAATGCACATACCCAGTAGGCTTCCCGATTTTCTTACCATTATATTAAGATGTACAGAAATTGTATTCTTGACCATTCTCCATGGATGGAAGTTAGAATAACTTAAACTTTTTACAAGTTAGTTTTTTATTTTTACAATTTTAAAAGATTAGAACAACTTAAAATTTTTAAGAGTTTCACTCGGTTAGATTCTGGCAGTTCAATTTTTATTTCGCTTTTTAACCATCACCGACAATTTTATCAGGTATATGAACCAATCACAGACGGTTCAAAATCCTTGATTCCTGTTGGCTGTGCTTTTGTTATCAGAAGTTATAATGTAAGCTACTCGACTCTTATGCTCCTATTCTGTGTTCTTCTCTGAAATCATGACTGTTTATTTTGCCCTCAAATATAATGATTTGTATCAAATTCATAAATCTATTTTGTGCTTTGATTCTATGGATCTTTTGGAATTTTTAAATAGATCCTTTATTGATAATCTTCTTATTAAAGAAGTCCGTAGCTTTTATGAATATTGTTACAAAATTTACTGGACCTCTTTATCCTATTTTCATGAATATATTTTTAAGTTGACATTGCAAGAAATGAATTGGCAAACAAAGCTGCGAAGTCAGCTACCGAATATTTATACTGGTCCGTTATTTATACTGACATGTGATCTACCATTAAATAGTAATGCGTTTCTCAGTGTCAAAATGCCAAGAAAAATGGAACATAGAAACAACATACAAACTCCATAACATCAAACCAATTCTTTTATGTTGGGTTCTGAAACTTAATAGACGCTGTGATGTCATTTTAACTCGACTTCTTTTGGACATGCACGATGTAAAATAAATATCAGCTTTTCGTAGAGTCTGCTCATACTTGCAATCATTGGGGAAACACTTTAATTGTTCAACACTTTCTGATCTAGTCTGTATAACCTTCAACAAGCATCGGTAAAAATGTTTTAACTCAAAATTTTTTAACGCCTTTTTTTTATTGAGAAAAATATCCATACTTTAATCTCCTTATGTATTAAAAACACATTGATTTTTTTACATAATAGTTAATTTTTATTGCTCTGGTTTTTTTTAATTCTTAATAAAATTATTGTCTAATTATATTCCTATTGTTGCTTTTACTCATTTTTAATTATTAGTTCATTTAGCTCTAATCCACTTCTTAATTTCCGGCGCAGCTCATGTGACCAATTTTGTAGAACAGATTATATCTAATTTAATTATATTCACACATACGCGTAACTTATGATTGCCGGTATTGAAAATTCTTCGGTGAGGAAGATAAAAGTTTAGTGTTTTATTACAATAAGTGACGAGATAACACATCCCTATTGGTGTTAAATTACTGTCAAAACATCGAATTTTGGCTGCACCTTAATCAGCTTAGTACTCTGAACTCTCGCCGTGTTATTTTTTCCAGATGAAAAATTTCTTTAAGGGGCAACGATTCTCATGTTTGAATGTTTGAAAGAAGTGCAACCACGAAGGCACTCGATAAAGTAACAAAAGGAGGTTTGCAATCCGCTTGCATATCTTTGCACGAATGAAGATAAAATTGTATTATTGCAAAGGAAAAACTAAACAAACAGCCTTTATCTGTATTCATTCTATCTCATTAAAATAAGTTTCAAGTTGGTAGCATACAGATAAAAATGAGTTATTTATAAGAAAGCCTCCCTGTCATCTCACCTCTCTGGTAACTTCTGCAGTTAGAAAATATATTGGTGGAAGATGGAATCGCAACACTGAGAAGAAATTAGTTTATGGGAATGAAATTTGGACAAAGCATTTGTCTTGGTAACATATTTGAGTATTATTTCAAGACCTCAAGCTAAAGTTTGTATGAGATGAGCCTTTAAAATAGGAAGTAGCATTACATTAACAATTGTTATAATCGTCACAATTTTGAATGCAAGTATGTAATTGTTTATGCATTTTGCCAGTGTGTTTTGTATGTTGGAATTCCCTTTTTGTTGCACTTGGTGATTATGCAAGTTATCGCCAGTCCGTTTTGATTGTGAATCTGAATTTGTCATTTAGTAATGTCCCATACGTGCTTGATGAGAGAAAGATATGGTGATCTCGCATGCCAAAGAAATATGTAGATATATTGTATATTAAGTTGGGTGACAGCAGCATAAAAAGGGAAAAGCGTTCTTCTGTTGGAAAATATTCTCTTAGAATAATGATCAATTTTCATAGAATCATGATCAAAATTGGAAGCGTAACCAGTTAACTCACTAGACTTAGTATGATGTGTAAATTTGTCGTCATGGTATAAGGGAATACGATGATATTGTTTTCGAATCGTTATAGTTTGGAGAACAGTTTAATAGTGGCTGTGTAGATTTAGCAAGTCTATGCTGCAAGTAGTTTGGTTAGAAAAAATCGCCTACTTTCCTCTATATAGTATCTTCTATCTAAGCAAACGCCTACTTTCCTGTATTAGTAATATATAGCTCTTACTAATAAAATAGAAACGGCTCTCATCTGTGAACGAAACAGATTTTCATTCAACTCTCAGCGAGCTTGGCACTCCTAGTTACAAATAGCTGTGATTTGGAGATACTGGCATGAACGCTATATGTCATCTGATTCGGAATTGACCCTCATTATAATCGATTCGTATCACTTTAGATTATCGAGTGTAAATTAAGTATGTTCCATAGAACATAAGGTGTCTAAACTTAGTAATCTAAAGTGTATAAAAAAATTCCATTGTAAATTAGTTTCAAAAATTTATTGACTTGTTTCATAAGTGGTCGTGGTAAGGATTTTTGTATACTTATTTCATCAATCAAATTTTTTTCTTTTGATCGACAATCAACGAGATAATTTCAATAAATTTGATTCTATATTTTTATTAAGGTTATATATAATGCTTTCGTTTAATTAAATAGTGCCAACAGGATTAAGAACAATAGTAAGTAAAGGCATACATTACTTGAGTTTTGAGCGTCAATTTAACAAATTATGATCCATTTATGATTAACAATAACCATTGGTGAAACAACTGATAGGGAAGAGCCTATTGTAACTTCTAGTGATAGACCTATCCACAAAAGTTAAAATGGTTAAATGCATTTATTAAATATTCACTTAATATTTGCCTATCTTGACATTATCTTTTTGCCTATCTTGACATGGTCTGCCTTTGCTAAAAATGCCACGAATGTATTCACTTTCGGAGTTTTTGAAACAACTTTATTCTATGCCAGCCACATTTAAGCAGTTCTGTCATGTGTTATTTTTATGCTTTAAGCGCCATATTAGCACTAGACTGTATACAAACCAATTTCAATTACGATTTAAAAAATCGAATTTAAGGTTTCAGCGAGAGCTTTCGCGATCCTGATGTGTCATGAATTAAAAGTTTCATCTTGGAGATGTGGATCAAAGATGAATTTGCGGAGGCGGCGATTTCGCAATAAACCATCTGTCACCTACTTTTGTAAATCATCTTTTGATGATACTGTCTAGCCTGTTAAATGCATCCCTTAGAGTGAAATGTATATGCGTGGGCCCATAAGCGTTCTTTTAAACAGCATTCCCAGATCTGGTCGCGTGGTCCTGTGAGGTCTCATTCGTTGCATCCATCACATTTTAATGGTTTGTAAGCCAGAAGGAATTTTACAAGGAATTAGATACGAAAAAAAAAGACTTTATCAAACATCTAAATCAGGGCTTGTTAAATATTTTTCACTCGCAATACCTTATTCGGTGATAAGAATTTTGACGATCCCATTTTTATCAGACAATTTTTTTTCATCTCTATCCCAGTGTTATGAAATGAATAATAATAAAAATAGCAGTAATGTTTTCTTCCAAAAAGTTGTGATTGTCTTTTTCTTTTTGCACATCATCATATTGGAAAAAGAATTGAATATCTGTTTAGGAGTCCTCCCTTTTATCGACTGAAGCCACAATTTGGTTAATAAGACCTCATTTTGAAATTCACTATACTTCAATTGGTGCATTTTTGAGATATAAGGCACTAATATACACTGAGAGATACATTTGAGTGCATTCAATCCATTGACAGATTTAATTTATTTAATACTGATTTGCATGAATTAAGATAAAACCATATGGTAAATTTCGTTCTTCTAACTCATTGGGTTTTAAGTAGTCTTGTTTACACGCATTAACTATTACCAGGCGGATTTTCTGGCACAGAAAACGTTGACATTTTTCTGAAATATGACAACAAATCTATAATTTTGATGCAAAGATAGCATACCAAAGTTTGTTTATTTAGTTGAATGCAGTTATAAATTAACATGCTCCTAAGGCAGACAGACATAATTCGGAAAAGAAATTTTTTGATAGTAGATATGTCAAAAGCATGAAAGATTTTCCCAAATGTCGAAGTCTTAATTTTTTCACAACAAAAATACTTTCTCTTTGTATATTTGTATGCCAGAATGTAAAACAAAAAAGCTTAGTATAGTAGTAAATACAATTAATATTTATTTTGCTATAAATAATGAAATCTGTTATTTCAAGATAACTTTCTTAACTGTTTTGTGTGTAATGACAAGAAAATCTGCAAGAAATTCCTGTTGGAATTTTGTATTCCCAATATTTTTTATAAGCGATTAAATGTAAGATGACAATCCACAATTTAAGAAGCCATGACCTTACATTATTATTTCTGTATAAGATGGCAATCCACAGTTTAAGAAGCCTTGGCCTTACATTATTATTTCTGTATGTGAATACATTCACGAATCTTGTTATCGATTTTCAGAAACTTTTCAACTGATTTATAGTTCATTCTCTTAAAGAAACGTCATATTGTTGGTATTCTAGTTCTAATCCATTTCACTTAAAAGAATTGATTAAAAAAAATTCTGTTTTCTCTTTAATCATCTTTTGAGCTAATTATTTGGTTTAGATTTCGTTTAGAATTTGACAGAACAAATTTAGCCTTATTATATACGAAATTTCATTCATCGAATTCAAAGCGCTTTTGAGTATTGTGTTCAGACAAACAGACATAATGCCAAAAATGTGTGTTGAATTCAGGAAGGTCTGAAATGTAGAGATTTGTTAAAACCTCAAATTGGAATGCATTACTTTCTATATAAAATCAAACCTTGCTTAACAAAAACCTTTCATAACGAACTGAACAAAATGAAAAAAAAAAAAAAAAAAAGACTCGCGTAACAAGCAACACAAAATGTTAAAAAAAGATACGCTTAACAAGCAACACAAAATGTTAAAAAAAAGACTCGCTTAACAAGCAACACAAAATGTTAAAAAAAAAAATACACGCTTAACAAGCAACACAAAATGTTTAAAAAAAAAAAAACATCGCTTAACAAGTGATGTTTCACAGTATGAGTAGTGAGGAAACGCCTAGCCTCACTTGCTATATTGGTCTATATCAGTTTGTTTTGGGCACTTGTTTTAAAAGAATCCTAATACTTACATGGAAGACTTTTTGATTGGATACTGTTGTCGAACATGACTCCAAAGAGATCGAACAAATGCTGTGGAACCTTAATCAACAAGATTGTATCTCTAGCCAAAATTATGAGAATAAAAGTGGACGACTCCATTGATGAGCTAGAGGTTCAACGTAGGCAGAACTGTCGAAGAACTTATAATTCTGCATTCTGTGTCACAGCAAAAAGCTACGGAGGAGTTTTGATCAAGAGATGAAGAAATAATACACTCAGCAAAACAATAACCCTGTAGTGAAATAAGAGTTGATGAAAGCGACAGAAATTATTGAACTGTATACGTTGAGAAGCATCACCCTAATAAGGTAATGGTTGTGCGCACTATAAATTCATTTAGCGGCAATGTTGTGCCCCATTTTCGCCAAATTTTGAAACGTAGCCAAAAGCAAATGTCTGCAGATAACTTTCTTGTAAAAAGACATAACTTTTGAAAAAATAGTACTTGATTTCTTCTAAACTGGTATATATGTATTATTCGAGTATTACTTTTTTTAGCATGAATTTATCATTAGAATAAGATACTTATTTGTTTGAAAATAATTTTTAATTTTTTTAACCTTTTATTTCTGAATTTTTTGGAAATCCAGTTTCCAGCTTAAAATAATCTTTCATTTCTGAGGAGCTTCCTTTTTTAAATCTAAAATTTCCATTTTTATATAGCTCTGTCATTAATAATTAACTATTCACTTTTAACTGCATCGTAATTGGAGCATGTATTTTGCTTCAATTTGATGCAGTATTTGCCTAATTTATTAGTTTACTTAAATAAGAGTACCAAATTTGATTTAGCATGCTCTAACTAATTGCATCATAAATCGGCGGAATGGTGACATTTTTCATCTTTTAGGAAAAACGGCGGTAGTCGTAAAATTAACTTATACACAGTTGTCTAGACAGTATATATTATACATTCTTTTATAACTCATTGTTTAAATTTTTCTTTCTAGTATAGAAATGATGGTATTTTTCCTTTAGCTTGGCAACAGCATTAATTCTCCAAGTTCTGATGGTAGTATGTGACTGTTTTATATATTATGTTGTCGTCAACATCTGGTGACAACTGGCATCATTATTTTAGTTTGACTGCGATGAGTGTCGTAAAACATGGATGTTTTTAATAAAGATTAACTTTATTTTTCTTATTGATGAAAAGTGGCATTATTTTATCAAAAAAGTTTTTAATATTCTTATCAATTATTCATTCTTAATGAGGATAAATTGGTTAATAATCAAAATCGAAAAAAAGTTATTGTAGATTGTATTCATTTAATGTTGATGGTAAGATAAAAATCCATTATCATTGAAAATCAAATACTTTACAGTTTTGATTTTAATTATACACCTTCAGGTGAATAACAAAAGAATTAAATATTATTTGAAGGCCTGTTCTAATATTTCTTCTGAATCTTGATGATTTTTAAATCCATTTTTGGAAAACAAATTCTATTTTCTTTCTTTTATGAGCATTTGCCTTTTATACAATGAAGGGGGAGAAGGAATTGAAAGGCTTTAAACACTGGGAAGGAAAATGGGCTATCGGACAGCAATATAAAGTTTTGATTATAAATGCTGCCATTTCTAACAACAATTATTTTAGTATTCGTTTTGAATAAATACAATTGTGAAAATATCAAAATTATTTTAACCCTTTGCACTCAAATGTCTTCTCTCAAGACGGTGCATCATTTGACATTTTATTTATTTATTTATTTTAATGTTAATTGTTAAAAATACCTACAGAATGTTAAAATGATGTAGATTCATTTTTCAGGCAAACTCAACTTCGTATAATAAATAAGTCCATGTATTAAATGCATAATGGTGCATCGAATTATCTTTCCAACTGCAAATGCTTAGTAAATTGAAAACTTCTTACAGATTTGGAGCCTTCGTTTGAATTTAAATCTATGAGTTACTGCTACCAAAGTTGCATTTCTTGGCTTACTGCCTTTTGAAAAGCAAATGAATCGAAAATAATGAATGCGTTTGAATTAAACTTTTTCAATTCGGATATTGAAGAACAATAATAATGGTTAAAAAAATTCCCAAAGGACAGCTAAAAGCTGCAAGGTTTATTTAATTGATTGACAAATCTCCTTTAATTGAATAGCGTACGCTATCAAATAGATAATGCTTAAGATAAAGCAATGGTATTGCGGTACTTTTACCAGTTATAAAATGGACCTCACGCTATGAGATAATGCATTCTCAGTAATGGCTCAGCATCTATATTATTTATCATAAAGTATTATTCTGCCACACGCATATCATTTCAATCTTTCGCTTAGGGCGTTGTCGCACGCGATATGACGAGCCGCCCCGATCGGTTCCATTGCCCCAAATAAGCCGTTAGTCGTGGGCGTTGCAAGATGTTCCGTGGGAAAAAGGTTCCGTCAATCACGTGCGGTAAAGGAGGACGACAAATCTATTTATATCTGTGATGCTGCACAGCTCAGCACTTCACGAGATTCGGTTTTATGCGGAATTCTTTCTGCGAAGAAAGCTGTTTGTGCTACTTTAGTCATTGCCGGCTTCACCTCCACCCCCACCCCCACCCCCTTGTCTCGTCTCGTGTTCGGCTAAGGTACCTGTTTCATCTGTCAAGAACAGAAATTGTCATTTTTTATTTGAAATAAATGTTATGGCGCTCTGTCACTTTTCAAAATCACATATTTGCAACATTCCAGGGAGCACAACATGCTATACGATTGGTTGTATTTTATACAGTATTACACAATATTTTACAATATAATATGATATTAAAAGTATTGAGTGGCACCATTCTATATTGAACAATATATATTACTTGAATTTTGCACGAACTATTATGATACACTATTCTCTCGAGTATCCGACTTCCCTACTTTCCGGCCTAGTTGTCTTTTATCGTAATTAAATGAGGAAAGCAAGGCGTTGCATTAGGAACATTACAAAGGTATTGAAAGCGAACGTCTGCTTGGATGCTCCTACGTGTCGTGTGTAAAATACAAGTTGTGACTGGAAAAGAGCAGCTTTGTGCCCGTTGTTCTCTGTTTCATCAGTGTGTGACGGATCTAAATTGTTGCCGCTGTTTCTGATTATAACTGCACAATACATACAGTATTCATAACTTGTTCCTGGGATAATTTTTTTTAACCTTACTATGGAAAACATTTCAAAATAGGTGATTTCAGAAAAAAATTGACTATGGAGGCGAAATAACGCGTTGTACAACGATTTGACCCTGATGTACATCAAAAACGGTAGCTGCTTCTATGATTCACCGGGCAACGTTCACATCTAAATAACTTGAGATAAATGAAGGGCTTAATACTAATTGTGAAGTGAGAAAATAAGTATTATAACAGTGAGTTTTGTTATAATAACTTGGTCTCCTGGTATTGATGGGCAAAGAAATAAATTCACAGAACTCCGGCCTATCCAGCTTTTCTTGTTATCCGGTCTACCCTTCCGCCACATTAGGCCGGGTACTCGGGAAGTCAGCCATCTGACTCTCTGACCCGCCACGAAGGCACACGGATTTAAACCATAAAAACTGAATGAACGGACCGCCGCAACAGCAACATTGGCGGGAACTGTGGTTGAGTCCTAAGGGCCATCACCGGCCACGGTACAACCCTCCCCGAAGGAAGTACGTCCCGTCATCGATGGGAGGAGTCAGATCCCCCACCTATTAGTGTACCCTCCAGGGTGACGAGATCCAACCACCATGTCGGAAGCATCTCATTCTCATTCCGATGTGCCCCCCCCCGGGAGTCTCGGATACTCGGGAATGTAATTTATTTACTACATTCCATGTAGCTTACATAACATGTTATACGATTGGTTATATGTTGTACAGTATTACAATATCTTTTACAATATAATACAATAGTAAAAATATTGTGCAGCGCCATTCTATTTTGTGCAATATATGTTACGACATGTCTTACTAGGCACCGTCTGCCATTTAAATACTAAAGTATGGTTAAATACATTGACTTTGCTTTGGCAAGTAATGAGATTAGAAGCCATATCTTGATTTCTGTTAATATCTCGTCTTATTTTAATGTCATTTTCAATGCAGATTTTAAGCCGCTTTCGTTGATTTCGCTACTTAAGGATTTTTTTTTTTCCGTAACGAAGTTTAAACTGGGATACCATTAACATATTAATCTGAACCATTATATCGCTTTCTAGTAAACAACATAAAGTGTATTTCATAGTTATTTTAGTGTTATACAGCTCTGAACATAATTGTAGAACATAGAGTAATATAGGTAGCTACGTACAACTGTTATAGATGAATTGTTATTGAATGGTTCCAAGATGATATAAATCTTAAAGCTTAGCTTATTTATTCTTCATTCTCCCATATATTTGCTAAAGAAAATATGTGGGAAAAAACCTGTCTATAAACACTTCCCTGAATCACACTAAAGATATCGCCAATATTATGTAGGTAAACTCTGTAAATGCCCAATGTAACAAAGAAACTAATTGATATGCAAAAGTACCCCCAAATTGCAAAGATTCCCAAATTGCTTTATGTATAATTGTTAAAATAGAAGAAAGCTCTAGCACATAGTTTAATTATGTCCTAATTCTGTAGAGTCGAGATCAGTATGAAAAGGTGATATATTTCTTTTTTTTTAAGGTTAAAAATATTCTATGCTGTATTTTAGCATACTTTCACTTTAAAATGATATTTAATTTTTTTATATAAAATATTTGATGATAAACGGCATAACATCAAATATTTTATAAAATTCTATGTCAATGGATTCAATGGGTATTATTTATTAAATGGATGGATCATATTGATATGACTTCAAACTACATTTCTATGTTTACTATTAAAATCGAAATTAATACATAGATCTGGATTATAGAGAGAATAGTTGCTCATGGTAATTTATCCCTTTGCTTAGAATTTAAGAATTTTTTTATTGCTTTTTCAGAAGTTAAATTTTGTCTTTAACATGTTGTGTCAAATGGATATCATTTCCCAAGGGGCCATAATATTTTTTTAATTACGCATTCATATGGCATTAATTATGTTAATGTAATATATGATTTAATTAGTGTTTATATTTTATTAAATATAGTTATATATTTTTAACCCATTTTGATATTGCTCATATATGAATAATGTGATGCTCACTTATTCTATTACATTATATTTGCGAAAACCATGTTTAAAAAGCATTTCTCTGTAGACCATAATATCAGACAGCCATATAAAATATATTGCAGTATCGCTTAGTAAAATACGTCGCTGTCCTCTGGGAAATATTTCCGTCTCGCGTATGTACGAGGATACGCGAGATATTTTGGGATCTGCGATAATTTCTCTTTCGTTGGAAGTAGCATATTTAAGTAAACTGCAATAAAGGGTTCTTCATTTGTTTTTCTCTTACAGGAGTTTCTTTACCATATTTTCGCGTTCATCTTCTACATCAGTGCCAGCTTGGCTCTTCTCACCACTCTCACCAACAGGTATTACAGGGGTCACTACTACGAGGGAAAGATGGCGGCTGCAGTAAGTACCTACCTTTATCAAGTATTGCTATATTCTGCAATTTATTTTCTTTCTAGCATCTCGAGAAACACTTGAAAAGGAATAATGTCCTTTAAAAAACGCCTTGAGTATAAGTATTTCATATATAATATGTAATCATTTTAACAGTGCGTGACCGAAAAGATAGAATTTTTGGAATTTTAACTTCGGTTTATTTCACACGGGTGTCATATTATGTACTAAGAAACGATGATTAAAAGACACCTGTTTACATCTCGATATAAAAACAGAGGTGCCGGAATTTTTTCCTTCAGTGATTTTACTATGTGATTTTAATATGGATTTCTTTAACACGTGTAGATTTAGGAAAGGGAATCATTGGCATCATTAAAAGAATATTGCAAGCTTTAGGAATTTTTATTCCTTTGCTCGGAGCATGTGAAAATGAGTAGTCATCAGTTTTCTCGAACGAGTGTTATAAAAAATTAAATAAAAAGTGAGAATTGGATAAGGCAATAAGCGAATGTTTTAGAATGAAGTTAATATGAGCTAAATTAAATAAGAAGTAGGAAATTAAATTTTAAATTAGATTTTAAAATATCAGTGTATATATATATATTCTATATAATATGTGTGTGTGTGTGTGTGTAACCATATAATTTTTTAATCAGAAGGCAGTTTCGAAGACAGTGAAGGGACTTTTGATTTTTTGACATCGTTTTATTTCATCCCAGAGAGGCACGCATTATGTACAAGCAGGAGCACACACACAAAACAGAACGACACAGAGCTAAAGGAAAAAAATAAGGGAAAGCCGATGAACATTTTATCCCTGGTCTTATTTAACATGAGATTTTTGACATGTCGATTCTGATAGGAATTTCTCATACGTGTCGACCTTGACAAGGGAAACAGAGGGGTCCTTTAGAAGAATCTGTTTACATCAGTGATTCTCTATTCCTTCACTCGGCACGTGGGAATCGCCGACGGAATCATTTTTACAAAGCTTCAGTTGAATTAATTAAACAGGAAAAGTGGAATGGGATCAGGAAATAAGAGAATATTTTAGAATGACTTTGACATGGGCTGAATTAGGCTAAAAAATTAGGAAATTAATTAGGATTAAATTAAATTTTAAAATATCATTACACACACACACTTATATAGCATCCCCAAATTAAGTTAATCTTTCGAATGTGCTACTTAACTCATTTGTCCCAGAATTTTTCTTTTTTTTATAATATCATAATGACTAAAAAGATAAGAGTATCGTTCTTATCGTAAATACCATTTTTTATGAGCCAAACAATGTATTCTTGAATTGTATACCATATAAATACATAATACGGATATTACTTAAAAATAAATCTCGCAAAAATTTATGTAATTTTTATTTATGTTCTGTTTATCTGGAGCAAATGAATCCACGTATCGTAAGATATTGCATATAAATAACTAGCGAAAATTCTGAGAAACGAACATTACCTTTGCATGTTTTAAGCTTATTCATAGATTACTCACGGTGCCTTTATTGTTGAACACATATATTTAATAAAATTTTGCGACTAGTTGTGGTATTTGAAACCATTATGTTTAATGAAATTTTGTGACTAGTTGTAGTATTGAAAACCATAGCCGATCAACCCACTAATTGAGTCAAACATAATATTTCATAAACATCGAAATTGAAAGATTTGGTACATGCGCCATTTTGGAACGAATATTTACTTAACCCTTTTAGGTTTGCACAGGAAATATTTTCCATTTCATTGTGATACCAACATAACTGCAGCATATATATATTTAACTGTAGTTGGAAGAAATAGATCTCTTGTCCTTTTATTGTTGAGTTGTAAATAATCCCAGTAAGCGTTTCGAATTTCATTGCAGTTAAACAAATATTTATTTGTAATAAATATTTCACATAAATAATTTTGGTCTTTTATTACAGGTCTTGGGTATTGTCAATGCTGTCTTGTACTTGTTGAGTGCTTTCTTCTCCTTCCGTACTTACAGATTGGGCTAAAAAGAAGTTGCATTGATCAAAGCCGGCAAAGATTCTTATTAACATCATTTTTTTTGTATTTAAAATATTTCATTTTATCTTCAAGAATTCTTTTTTAATATTTGATAGCCTGG
Organism: Argiope bruennichi; assembly: GCF_947563725.1. NCBI lineage: Eukaryota > Metazoa > Arthropoda > Arachnida > Araneae > Araneidae > Argiope > Argiope bruennichi. Next base: position 38,561,424 of record NC_079153.1, on the reverse strand, counting down.
CTGACTTTAAATTAGATGATTTTCTCATATTCATAGTTCAACCAATTTCTTTTTGGTTGGACTATTTCTAAATAATAATTATTGAAAAAACAAAACTTTTAAACTGATTTACATAAAAAATATTTTTATTGTAACTCGCATTGTATAAATATTAATGCTTTTCAAATAAAATACTTGAAAATACTTTTCGGGATATTCTGAAATTTTTTTTAAATCTTTGCTTAAATTTTTGAAAAGTCATTTCGACTAATATACATTTTCTGAATTTTTTAATGTATCGCATATTAAAACTCTAATAACACAAAAGGTTAAGATTCAGATTTAGATAGTTTTTCATGTATAATGCATATATATATATATAATGCATTTATAAATTATTATGATAAGAGTTATATAGAAAAAAAATATTTTCAATTTTCTTCCTTGTCAAACAAGAGTTAAAATAAAATATGTGATTTTATACTATCAATTTTAGAACTAAGTTTTTTTAATTTATTTATGCAATAGTATATAAAAAATAGTTACACTGAAATCAGTTGTTTCATTCATATTTAAAAGACGTGCAAATGGTAAAATTTATCTAAATTTTTGTCAGTTTTTAATATTTTATAATATAGATGATTCACATGCTGCGATTTTCTTACAAAAATTGACTTGATAAAATGTATGATCTTTTAACAATCATCCTGATATCCAAAAGAATACGAAGAGCTTTTTTTGAAAATCACATCATTTAATTAAATTGGGATGAAATTCATACACTTTTCTATGTAGATTTAGTCTTTTTTTATGTATTTCTGCTCTCATTGTACTTATTTACTTTTCATACAAAAAGCTGCCTTAGATTTTTTTCTAAACTATATTTTGTTAATTTTTTTTTTTAATTTTTAAATCAAAAATACTAATATTTTGATATTTATTATTATTGATCTGCAGAAAAAAGTTTCTTGCAGGATATTTTAAACTTTCTACTGTCCATTTATTCGAGTACATTTTTTCATAAAATTGATAAAAACAATTTTACTATTGTAGTAGTACTTACTAGATTATTTAAAATCATTAATGTTAGATTGCAAGTTTGAAAAAAATTTAGATATTTAGATAGAAAAATAATGTAGATGTAATGAAAGAATTCGAATTCATAGAGAGAGAGAGAGATGAAATAGAAATATTTGTTTTGTGTTTAACTTGTGCCATTATATTGTAAGGCTTTCTTTGTATTGCATCAATGTGTGCATCTATGTAATATCTGCTCCAAAGCTTCAAGACTGAAATATACTCATTTTTTTTATATGTATAATTTTCTGTTATGCTTTGTACGTGTATCAATCATTTGTGCTATGTAAATACGCTTAACTTTGTAGATTATTTAATTGCTTTTTTTTCCTTCTGAGAAAGAGATTCTATGCATTTTGAAGTAGATGTTTTCTTAAGTAAAATGTTATTCTTTGTATTTTCTTTTACTTTGTGATATTTAATAAAATTAAAAAAAAATAATTGCTTTGTGTTGCCATTCTTTATTAACTGTTAAAATAATTTTGATAATTTGTCTACAAATTAATTATTTTGAATTGAAATACTGGATCTGGATGCCCCAAATTTTTAACCAGTTAACTGTTTTTGACGATTCATCACAGAAAATGTACAACATTTTGCTTTATGACGCATTTATTTGTCAGGAATAATTAGTAGTGACAATTTGCATTTTGAATTACAATTTCAGTAAAAATTCAAACATATTCTTAAATTTCAAGATGTTTAAAATATTTTTAGGCCAAGTTGAAATCAAAGATTGTTATGCATTGTACCATGCTTTGTTCAAAACCATTCTCTAACAGCAAATTAAAATAATAAATTAATTTTTTTGTTTCTTTTCGTTCACATGCAAAAAAATGTATGTCACTTTAAGTAAATAAATAAATGGGATTATTGAAATAAAAAAATCAATTCATTACAACATAATTTCATATTATACATATTGTGTTTGACGAGTGTACTCGTCATCGTTAAATTATTTTACGACACAATTTAGATAAGTATTTTCTGAAAAAGTCGAAACAGTTAAATGGTTAATAATTGAATGCTTACCTAGTCTAATAATAAACTTTACCTTTGTCTTCCTGACTCTATTTAATGTTTACAACCAATTCAAGGACACCTGAATTTCTAAGCAATAAAAATTCACAAGCCTCTATCAATACATACTTTTACGCAGGATCGATTTTAATCTCTGAACCGTTATAGATAACCATATGCTTTCAATTAGGAAGAAATTCAAAACGATATAAAAATTATACTTTTTGTTGTTCGAGTTAATAAATCTTCTATTGGAGAATTACAAAATCTAATTTTTTATTAATATCTCTTATCCTGTACATGATGTTTATTAAAATATTCTTGACATATTAACATTTTAAACTCAGACAAAAGAAATTTACATTGTTATTGAAATTTACATTGAAAGAATTGTTATTGAAATATATTTTATTGAAGTATTGAAAGAATTTTACATTTTTCTGATTATTTCACTGGCCGCCTTAAAGATGATCCATTAGTCAGTGGACACTGTTTGCACAAAGCAGCAGTTAATCGGATTAAAATATTGATATTCATAGTTTGGTCAGTTTTATTTCCATAAGAATGGATTTTTCCCCCTTGAAGATGTTAGTGTGTTCAGAATATTTTACTGAGTAAAGCTTTAGACCATTTAAATGAACCCTTTTTTAATTAAAAAAATTAACTTTTCAATTATGCAATTTGCTGCTTTTTTTTTTTCTTTTTTTTTTGCAAATATTTAATCTTGAATTTTTTCTTCAATTGTTAATGACACAGATATGAATATAAGGTTAATTTTTCTCTAATGAGTTGGCTTCTGTTTTAAGTATGCTTTTAATAGATTTTTCAAACTTTTGTTAGAAGCAATAATAATTAATTTTTAAATTGTATTCATTTTTAAGTAGTTTCAGGAAAAAATTATGTTAAAGTTTAATTATTGTTTCATTTCATATTTTAAATGAGACGATAGAAAATTAAGGTGATGTATAGTGCAATGAAAGAAATGATGCTAGGCTTCCTAAATAATGCGCGTTTCTTATCTATTAAACAGCGTTCACACAAGGTCAACGATTGCGCTCAATAGTAAGCCACGCCTACTTCAAGGTCACGTAATTAAGATGGCGATAACATTTGCCGTTTTCCTTTGTAGTCACGTGATTTTCCTGAAGTAGGCGGGGCCTTCCATTGCGCTCAATAGTTGGCCTCGTGTGAACGCTACTTCAAAATTTAAAAGTGTTTTGCTGAGGATATAATTAACAACAAGTTGTATCAAATGATTAACCAATAGTTTTAGCAGTCATCAATCCCTGCGAGCCAGCTGCACGTCAAATGTGGCTAGTCTTATATTTTGTAATAAATATCTTGTAATAAACATATAATCTTGATTTGTTTAAACATATCATGTAATAAACATGAAATTTGCTGTTAAAATATTCCCAAATCCAAATATTTGTTAATCTGGAAATCCTTCAGTTTGGCATGTATTAGATTACTAGGATTCTAATTTCAACGACAAATTAGAAGAGAATACTCGCCCCCAATTACTTTTACACAATCTCAGATTAAAAACTAAATCGGCTAACCGGAATCTCGTGTTTACAGACTGTCAGATGTTTTTTAATCAATCAGATATGTCGATCACAAAAATGACATTCATATTTCTTTTAAGTATTCGTTAAAATTAAAAATTAATTTTTAAGTAAAATAATAATAAAGATAAAATACAACATTACATTTAAAGAATTATAAAACAAATAAGTAATTAAATAATCTGCACACAATTTTAATCTTTCAAATAAAGGTGCTAAAGTTTTAGGCTAGAAACTTAAAAATTTATTTGCCGTAAGTACAGTATTTTCTTGGCGAGAGAAAGAGTTTAACGCAACATTTTCTGAAGAAACACTTATATACTGTATAAGTGTAATATTCTTGGGTTTATTACTCACTTATCTTCTAACATTTATCATGATCCATCTTAGTATATGCAATTTATTTTGTTTCAATTCCTGTAGCTCATTCATTTATTTTATTAAAATCATTCAAAAGGAAGAAAAAGGAATCGTTAAAAGCTTAATAAATAAATTTTTAAGCATTTAGATAACGAATTTCGAGAAACTAAAAAATATTAGCCAAATTATTAAATCAGATAGGTGATTATATAAAAATGCATTTTTTGCTATGGGAGTAGAAAGTAGATAAAACCTAAAAATATAATCTGCCTATAAGCAAACATGATAGCCGATTGTTTATTGCTAAGAATTAAAACCCAGGGATGAGCCATTTTGGCCATTTTCAAATTCTAAAGAGGACAAGCGCTCCTTTAAAAGAAAAATAAAAATAAATTTGTAACATAATTTTGTTTTAGATATGTGCTAAACTCGATCTTTTTTTTTCTTCCAAATAATTTTCATAAATAAATTTTATTAAAATAATGAATATTTGCAAACTGTAAACACGAATGCTCCTAAAATTCTTTCTCTAATAAGAAATTTTCAATTTAACATTTGTAAGAAAAGAATTCTTACATGATAGAAAAAAAAGTATTTTTTTTTAAATCAGCGTAGAAAATATCATAAATTTACAATAAATTATGCAAACCATAGATATAAATTTTGTAACTTATGCATTTAAAAAAATAAACATTGATTAATAATAAATTTATTAATGTAAAGATTAATAAATTTATTATTTATATCTATATATAAATTATAAGTTTGAAAGTTTATCTTTTATAGATAGATTAAGATTAATACAATAATCTGAATTTTTTTTCTCCTACTCGAGGACTCGAACAAAAATACTTTTCCGCGATTTCGAAAATTTTCCCTAGAAACAACCCCTAATTAGAAGGACTTTAAGAAACCATGATCTAGTTTCAGGTTTATTGTTCGGAAATTAGTCTTCCGCTTTGTACGCTTGTTCTTCCGCTCTCTAAGATATGATCTCATGTCTGCAACTCTTTGATTTATTCATTATTTGATTTAGTTATTTTTTTTTATTATTAAATTGTTAAAATGATATGGTTGAAGAACATTGAATTATGGAAAAGTTTAAATGCAAGCAGGATAAGAATTCAATTTTTTCGCCTTTATTTTGTCTCTTCTTTTCCTACTCTGTGTTTAGTTTATTTATATTAATATTTCACTTTGAAGTTTTGATCAGATGACGAGGACGACACCTGACTAAACGGCAAAGTGAAATCAAATGAGATGATTGAAAATAACTGCTTTTATCAAATACAACAGAATACAAATTATTTGTATATTTCATATTTTTATAAACCTCTCTTTCATTAAAAAAAATTGCCACAGATCAGAAAGCAGCTATTTCTGAATCGAATCTAAGCAATTTTGATAATTTATTTAATTTTGATCCTCTTCTCTACAATTGTGTGCCAAATTTCTTTCCTTAGTTTCATTTTTTCCCCTTTTTTAATACAGAAACAATTCTCATAAAATTGATAGTTTTTCTAACTTTTTATAAATATGAAAAAGATTAAGAATTGCCGAAAAAAACTTGGAAATATTTGCTTTAGCATATTTGTGTTTAAATATGAGAATAAAGTTAAACTATTGCAAGAATACTAGACAGTGCAAAAGCGTGAAAGGTAATAGGGCGTATTTAAGAGAGCGTTCTTTCTTATATAATCTATGGTTACAAATCATTTTTGGGCTAGAAACATAATATAAGCCTTTCATCTGCTGAAATGTCATTGTTAATTACCAAGCTGAAATGAAAATTGAGAGTCTTTGAGCACATCAATTCAGTCTACGATCGAACCACCAAGATGGAAATATAGCATGCTAATTGATGTTTCAGCGTGTGTAGAAAGAGTCCATACTACTGTTCATTCACGGATTCTAAAATCCTCCGCGCTTATGCGCATGCGCCAGGAAATGTTTATTTAGTCGAAATAGCAATAAGAGGAAAGATGAAAGGAGTTGATGTTTGCATAGACGAGGACTTTGGAGGTCTACAAACCTTAGATACCTCGTAATATTGTCAGAAAAAGATACTAATTCACAATAAAATACTTTAGAACAATTTTTATTTACTGTGAGAAGTCTTACCACTAAGTTATGATAAATAGAAAAAAAATTTCTATTCTTAAAATTTGGTAATTCACTTTTGTACAAAATAATAATTTTTTAGCCTTAAAAGCACTTTTTGTATTTGTTATTGATTTTTTTTTTGATATTTTGAGTTTACAATGGTATATACTCTCAATCACATTTAATTATATAATATAAAATATTTTGAACCAATTGAACTAGCCAAATAAGTAATAAAAACACAGTTTTGAGATACAATAAAATAATGCGATCAGAAACTACCCGACACTCACATGCACGTGGAAAAAAACAGAACAGAAGGTATCTGTTAGGTCCAAAATAAAGGTCAAAGAATGAGAACTCCGAAAATCCGCTCATCTTTCCGCATCTCACCCCTTAATGAGGTAGAATCGGCGAAAGGTGGTAACCTCGGGATACTGAAACGAACAATACTTAGTGGAATTGTTTAATGTATTGTTGTGGCTCTTCATCCATGTTTTCTGAACCTGAATTTTGTTGATATTTTTATCTATAAAACGCAAAAGGTACCCCACATGAAATGTCTACATATTTCATATTTTATTTGTGCCTTAATAATGGATCATTATAGAATCAAAAATAGAATGGATTTCTCCTAGATTATGCGGTAAGTATTGTTTACCTCGCTTTTTAATCTCTTCCTTTTGTTGTTAAAAGCAAACACAGAACCAATTTTTTAAAACTTTTATATGATCCAATGTTTTCACCAAATATATTCAGAAATTTAAATGATGTTTTATTACAATTTTACATTTCATAGCATATCTGCTCTTCAAATTTTATTTCAAATTATATATCATTCACATTATGTTATAGGAGAAAATAAAATGATTTCATATTATAATTTTAAAACAATATTTTACAAAATATAAGATGGTGAAATAGATTATTTCAACACAGTTGGAACAAATTTTAAAGAGGTTATGGTATATATTTAAGTAAACACAATTGTCCTTATATAATTCTAAGTTGCAAGATCAAGAGTTATTAAATATGAAGTGTTATTGTCTTAAATGCTGTTAAGTGTTAATGTGTTATTGTTAAATCTTAGAAGTATTATACTCATATTTCTTGCAATTTACGCCAATAGCCAACGTCTACGGTGTGAACCCTGAATCATTGCTGATTGCCTCTTAAGAAACTTTTGAACAGAACAAGAACCTTTTGAACAGTTTCCTAATTTACTCACTGAAACATATGTGCTAAATTTAGTGATTTCCTTTTCCATTTTTTTAAAGTTGTCGTCGTCTATATAATATAACTAATTGATATGAATGGTATTATTCGAAATTAAAATACTTTCAGGTACAATATTTTTAACTGAAAAATTACACTTATGCATAAAAAAAATATAATATACAAACCCTTTTTCAAGATCTGTATGGAAATAAAAAAGCAATATTTAGAAAATCATAATACTCTTTAAAGTTCGTTAACGTTAACAAAGCTTTAACGTTGCTTAGCAAAGAAATACCTACAAATTTCTTTATTTCAAAATCTCTACTTTAAACTTTATAAAGAATTAATAACATTTGATAGAAAAAATGCAGAAAAATGGAATTGGTATCGTTGAAATTATAAAAGTTTTAATTTTCTAATGGCATGATTATGAAATAATTTCCTCGAAATTTCTATGGAAAAAAAGGCAACTTATTTTGAAATTCCTCATAATCTGAAATGTCTGTTGTGAATCATGTGTTTCATTTACACTCAAGGCCTTCACTTTTCTTACCCCCGTTTGAATGACTGACTTACGCCTTTTTTAATCATTCTTAAACTACTACTTTGAAGATAATCAAAAATTAGTGAAAAAGATATATATTAAATAAAAAAGAAATTAAAAAAATAGTTATGGTGTCGTTCAACTGTAATATTAATTTCAATGCGCTTAATTTTAAAAAAAATTAATAACAAAGAAATATTATGAGGAAATTAAATTTATAGCATTGAAATGGTAATAGAATGGTATTAGAATATTTCTTTTAAGATTATTTGCTCCGTAGTTACTGTAGAAAAATAGCAAAATTTATGTTAATTTGTAATAACTAGAATATTTATTTAACTTCTACATTTTGAAAAATTGACACTATTCTTGACAATATACTTCCAGTCTCTTAGAAGACGCGGAACATTATATATGTGTTGCAACAATGACTTTTATTTATCTTAAGATTACAATCGCCTGCCGCCACTAGCTCTTCACAGCTTTAGGTATCATCATACAATTTTTAATGATTAACTGAAGTTCCCAATCATGAGTTACAACAATAAAAAAAAACTTATTTTTGTATACATATTGTAAGAAATGTAAAGTATTTTGTTCATTTACTACAATAAATAAATTCCTTTTTTACAAAAATAAACAAAAAAAATTATGTTTCTTATGATATTAAGAAAGCGTACGAAAATCATTTATCATATTGTGTGATAATAATAAAAACATTTTTTTTTTAATTTCTTGAAACTATCAGAGAAATGGAAATTTTATTGTTTGAAAATAGATAGTAATAGAGATTTTATACTAAATTTCCTTCTGTAGAATGTATAAAATAATTAATTTAAATAAAGATATAATGATCAATTTTAACCAATAACTCTATAATATCTATGGCCTATAAATGGGCGCAAAAACTTCTAATACAAAGAAAGTGGTCTTTTCAAGAAAATTAATTAAACTGTAGTCTTATCAAGGCGCCTAAAAATTTATTATATTGATATTATCTTAATTTTAAGTCACACATTTTTTGTTGAACTAAATTTTATTCTATAAAATGTATAAAGTAATTATTTAAATAAACTATAATGGCAAATTTTAACCAGAAATTGTGTCGTATATTTAACTTATAAACGGTCTCAAAAACTTCCAATATAAAGAAAGCTGTCTTATTCGATGAATTAATTGAGCATTATTCTTATCAAGGCGCCTAAAAACGTATTATGTTGATTTTATTTTAATTTTGAGCCAAAATTCTTTAGTTGTAATTTTAAACGTGTGAATTCAATGATATGATTTTTACTTCTAATGAGTTAATCATTGAATTTGTATATTATATAAGCATGCTTATATCTCAGTTAAAAAAAAAAATACTTTATGTTTAGAATTTTTGAATAAGTGTACGATTTATAGAATTATAAAAGATTAAATTAGTGAATAAGTTATTTTTCATCTATATTATTTTATTAAATAAATATTTTCCTCGAGCTATAGAGGCTCAAAGCCCTGTTAAATTTCTGATGCGGGAAAGGCGAAATTTCTCTGATTAAAGATATTAATTTTTTGTATTTTTATGATGTTTATGATATGAAATTTTGTAATGATGTTCCATACAAATTAAAAATAGTTTAGAATGTATTGTGTGGCAACGGATTCTAAAACCCTCTGCACTTTTGCGCATGCGTTAGGATGGATTTAATTCTTCAAAATAAGGGTGAAAGGAAAGATGAAAGGACGAAATGTTTACATTTAACAATAAAATAATCTGGGATTACTATTGAATTGAATTAAAATAATACAGTCAGAAACAACACAATACTCACATACACGTGAAAAAACAATTGAACAAAAAGTATCTAATAGGGCGAAATTCAAGGTCAAAGAATGACGAAGAATTCCGGAAATGCCCTCATTCTTTCGCGTCTCTCCCCTTAAAGAGATGGAATCGTCGAAAAGTGGTCGTCTCAGAATACTGAAACGAACAGTATATTTCATACTTTTATGTCATATAAAGCATTAAAGCACTTTCAAAATTTCATCGACTCAAGCATTAATTAATCGTTGACGCAAATTCACCAATCAATTAAATTAAGCCGAGAAAAACTGGAAATGTTGGACATAACATATATCTTGGAAAGAAGGATTATCACTCGAAATAAAATTAGTAATAATATATTTGACTTTCAATTTAACATATTTCATAGCTATTTTAGAAGATCGAATCAACATACAATCAAGTAGTTCACAATTTTACTAGTAGATGGCAGCATGACAAAACATAAATAAAGTTTTAAGATAAAATCGTGCATCAAAATATGTTGCGCCATCTAGTGGCTAAATATAGAATCTAAAGTACTATGAAAATACAAATGGTACGCAGTTGAATCAAAAACATAAGAAAAAAAAATCTTTTAAAAATTTAAATTGTATTCTTATGTACTTTTCTGCAAATGTCTCCAAAAATGTGATCAAGTATCAAATGTGGTCACCGAAAAACGAGGTAATGCTAGAATATCAAAATTTCTTGTTTATTTAACTTTTTTTATAGCGAATCCCCCTTTCCCTAATTTGTAGGCAAAAAAACTCTTTATTTATCATATTTTTTGATACCTGAATTGATTAATTTTTATTAGAAAATTCTTGATTTCAATTAGATGTGAGGGTTTTTTTTTTGCAATAAGAATTCACTTAATGTGCCAGCTTTTTTTATAGTTACTTTGAAAAAAAAAATCCATAATATTGTCAAAATATAATGCGAAAATACACTGAATGCACTTTATCAAAATAGCTGAGTAAGTGTTAAATTTAATTTCTTTTTAATAATAGAAACGATATCACCTAAATAATAAAATGATACATTATTATTGTTTTCCTATTCTTACAAAAACATATAACGTTTAAATAAAAACAATTTTTCACTTTTTGACATTCAATTATTTCTATAATTAGTTAATCATAATCAATGAAGTACTAAAATTTTAATAAACTTTATTTACAAAAACCTTATTTTCCAAAAAGATTCATTTAAAATTTATGTCATCTATTCAGACATTGCATGTAATATTCATGAGAAAATTTACATAAAATAATTAATTGTTTTTAGATTACGATATCTTTTTTCTATTGTATTGCAATAATTTCTTAGAAATCCAATTATTATAGCCAATTTTTGATGTCCATTGAGTCTTTCTATTCATTTCAGTGGGTTCATTTCCTATGGCCTTGAAAGTGGAGTGGTAAAACGCTTGATCTGAATTAAATATCTAGCATCCATTGTATAAAAAGTGGACAAAGAGAATCGATATTATTAGTTAAGAAAATATAATTCGAAATCAACATACGCTTTAATAAAAAATGTATCGTTTTAAAAACTGTTCGATAACATAAGTTTGGTAATATCTAGAGAATAATCTCTCTGAATAATAATCTATGAATAATCGCACTTTTATTATTATTTATAATTCAATGCATTTTTACTCCAAAAATTCCTTTACATTTCTTTTTTAATAAAAAAAAACAAATTATAAAAATCACTTGAATATAGGAACAATGTAATCAGAAATGCATTGAAATCTTTGTGAATTTTCTATAATCTAAATTTTACCTAAATTTAAGATCAAAATAATGAAATTGTATCTGAAGTAGATGGCCTCTAGAGGAAAGTTGTCAAACTTACATCCCACGATGAATCTCTTTGTATCATTAAGATTCAATCAAAAGTGGGATCAGCATTATACTTTGTCATGATTGATTTGTTGCAATAGTATTTATTTATTTTACTTTTGCATTATCGTAGTATGAAGATATTTAAACCTCCTTAGATTTTATAATCTAATCCTTGTCAAACAGGTAAATTTTGATCAAAGTATTTAGAAATTATTACAAAGATGCTGAGCACAGTGGTGTAGCTTGTGCGTTATATTATATTATACAACTTGTGTATTATACTAGGGATGATTGACATCTTGAAAATTTTATTTTCTCTTTTTATTGGTTGCTTATTAAAATGGGATCTCTTAAGATATCCTGTGTCAAACTAGCAATAATTCACAAAAATATTTAATTTTCTAGCTCTGGGGATAAATACTAATTTAAAGAGTCGTTTAAAGCTTTGTCCTTTTTTGTATGATCTTAGAAATTTGAAAATATCTCAAAATCTTTATTTTAAAATCATTTTATATGCTGAACAAAAGTTTCTGTATATATAAATAGTGTTATCTTGCCTTGAAATTGATAAATAGTTAAAAAAATTAACATTCTGCTCATTAAATTCTCATTCAACATATCATTTTTGATGTCCACTGCAAATTTGATGTAATCAAATAACAGTGCTTTAAGAAAAAAATTAATGAATAAAAAAACGCGTTTAGTAAATTTTTACCACTCATAATTTTATGTTTTTATTCAGTTTATTTAGATCATATTTTATGATGCTAAAAATATAATTTAAATATTCTTGTAAATTCAATTTTGAAAAAAAAAAGCATTTATAAATTTATCGTAAATATAAATAACATTGAATCCTTCAATCTTATAATAAGAGCATTTATCAAGATATATAGCTATTGAGATATCATGCTATATTTCTAACTTTTAAAACGATATATCTGAAGAAAAACTTCAAATATTTTTGCATTGGTATTTCCAATTACCTGCTGTATTTAACTCAGCCTTGAATAGCAATGTCTGTGGCCTTCTAAGAATAGTTCCATCCGATCAAAACATCGTTTCTCTTGTTTGTTTACGGCACATAGCTCTGGATTAATAGACTTCCATTTTTTGCTTTTTCGCCACTTTTTCGTGATTTCGCACCACTGGACATGACATATATGAAATTTATCGCTCCTCTTCCTCACGGTATCTTTTATACTGTAAGCAAGGCTAGCATTCCGGTATTTCTGTAATTTTTACGTGAATTCTCTTATTTTTTGAAAGAAAAAGCTATATCCGTTTATACTGAAAATGTTTACGCGTTTATAATAAAAATCTAAGCAGAAGATATTTTCATATGTTAATGATGATTTGTAAAATGAAGATAAAAAAAACGAATCACCAATCGATTATAGTTATTATTATTGTAAAATATCCCTTTTTTGCATTATTGGAAGTAATATTATTTTTTCTATTATTTATGTCTAAGTAAATACCATCGGATGTCTAAATAAGTTCTTACTTACATGGTTATGGCAAATGGTAATCCAAATATCAGCAGCATAAATATAATGCAATAGTGTATTATGTATGCATTAGTGTATTATAGAATTAATTCACATGAATCAAATCGTGGAATTAATATAATTATTAATGTTAACAACTATGATATTAAATTATATGAATTAATGATAACAAGTATGATGCAGTTATGATATTGAATTATATGAATTAATAATAATAATTATAATGCAATTATGATGTGTAATATAAATTAATGATAACAATTATGATGCTGTTTTTTTAACAATGAAAATTCGATAAAGGACGTAAAAAATATCTTTTCTTTGACTAAAAGAAATACCTTTAAATTTTAAACAATAACGATTCTGCTGACATAAATCACGCATATTTTCGGGTCGGGATAGCCTAGTTGGTAAGGCGTTGGATTTGCGTCCCTTAGGCGCCGGCCAAAGACTCCCCGTGTGTGTGGTGGCTGACGCACGTATAAATCTGTCGTGGTCACAAAGTTCTCCATATCGAGAGTAATACCACGGGGGGTACTCGATCAAGGGTGATCGTTCTCAGATTCAGGTTTAAATTACGATCTGTGGATGAGTGAATGCAATGCATGAATGAAATCCGTCCCGTAAAAAGGGTTGTGACGTGTGTGTAGCTAAGTTGTGCTCTTGGCCCTAGATGGCACTTCTGAAAAAACAAGAGGCGCACCCTTGGCTTAAAATCCCTGACTTCTAAAATTAGTGAGTTTGTCTATGACAAGTGCTATTACAAACAACAACAGCGCATATCTTCAGTATAACATAAAGAAAGTTCCATTCGATTTCCTTATAATCGTTGATATCTTGAAGATATCTTAGAAGAGAGGGTGGGAATTAATTCCCAAGAACTTTGTACAACCAGATTTTTTTCCAGCTTCAGGGACGTTAGTAAACTCAATAGGTACAGGCACTATGAGTTGTTCTGTAGGCATCTATCTATTCGTTGTTGGGTAATAGGAGAATTTCTTCTGTCTTTGGCAAAGTTATCATCGCCCAAAGAAGAAATAATGTGCGACAGAAAAATATTACACGTCTGTCGATGTAAACTGATCTCTCTCTATGAGCCAGTTTTTATGAGAATCTAACATTTTTAATGCGGGGTAAAGTGCAACTATTTTATTCATAACATTCATAATCCATATAAATTATTCAGTGATTCAGAAAGTAGATGAAGATTCCATTCAACCCTTTTTCTGAGATTAAGGTGAGAAAAAAATTGTATTTGTGTCATTACGGCCTCTTCGGCATCAAAATTAAGGTGTACTAATATATAAATGTACAGACATGAAAGAAATGAACTTAATCTTTATACAAGCATCAATTTATTTGCTCGTTTCTGTCCCTTCATCATAATAAAGTCTCAGATTTAGCGCATTTTCCTAAAGGTCTGAATAGTAATATTAAATTTTAGGCTAAACAACACTCTAATATACTTCTTCTTGTGTACAGCCGATCACCCCACCACCACTGAACTAAGCACTGTCGACAGGATTTGTTGAGGCTGAATGCTGTCTTTAACATATATCGTCCATAACACTGGCCGATTCACCGAACTGACATCTTCTTCCAATTGATTGGCCACCAACTCTAACAAACTGGCGTAGAAATTTAAAAGACAACTATTAAATGGTGTTCCATATTAAATTTGTTAAATGAAATCTAATAAAAGATTGCTGGATGACCGTTTAAGATCAATTGCATTGCATATTCTTACGGAATTCATATTCTCTATTCAGAATTATGCAACTTTTTGGGCCCGTGCAAATATTTGATACACATTTCAGCACTGTGGATTGTGGTGGAAAAGAGTGCAGCCGTGGGTTTCAAATTTAACTTTTAAACATCGTAAGAGTAATTGGACAAAATTTGTGAAAGTAGAAGATGAAACATAATATTGATCAGGCATTCGACGCGTTGTGAGAAACGGCATGCGATTGGAATACGGGAATCGAAGCAAATGCTAAGAGAATTCTGTAAACTTTAACAATATCCAAAAGTGTCCTATTAAGAATCTGAAAAGGGATTATTCCCTGGTAATATGCATGAAATATGTATACTACCAGGAAAAGGTAGATATTAATTAATTACTATTTTACGATTATTATCATACGAAACAGACAACTGATGTCATATCAAACTTTAAATTTGTTCCTTATTGCAACGCAAATTTGGCTTTTCAGGTATACCATGACTGATAATCTGAAAAAAAAAGGAAAATATTTCAAAAAATTCGTAATTTGTCTGAAAACTAATTACCCCGTCTCTGAAAGATGCCCGGATGAAATTGTGTAAAAGACAATCTTGAATGAAATATAACGATCCGGTGCCGAGTTCTCTTTGTTGAATGAGTTTCTTTTTTGTTTGGAGATAAATTCCAGACTGGATTTTACAATCTGGAAAGGATGGAACATATGCAATTAGCTTAAAAGCATGCCAGAAAGGTAGTTATAAAGGTGGTGAAATCATAGTACAGGATGGCCTCATTTTAAATGCTTGCATTTGTCGACACAATTTTACCAGTGCAATTATAAGCATTTAAACAAACAGATAGGGGATATTTTATTTTCACGTCGGATTGTTTAAGAATAATTTTATTTCAATGACTGATAATGTGGGTTTTCGTCGTGTTGCGTTAGTAATAAATTAATTTCAAGACAGATGGATGTAGAGGACGGAATGATCTGAATATTATTTGAAATTCAAATGGATAGAATATTTGGATTAGATGCCGGACTGCCCTATTACAACTATGACCTAGCGTGCACCAATAGTTGAGGGCTCGGCATCTTTACGGCAAGGTCTTGAATCGGGGTAGGAGTATTTCAAGTTCGAAACCCGTTTGGCGTGTACACCTGGTGCAATATAAATCTAATGTCGTGTTTCAGACATCCTCATACTTGTATGTATCGAAAATAGCTAGCTAGGATTGAAGCTAGCTAGCTAGGATTTAGAGCTAGGATTGAAAACTCAAGTATCGTTATTATCAAAATGCTTCTCAAAAATAGGAAGTTCGTCTGCATATAGCATTCGTGCTGTTTTAAAATCAGAGGTTAATAAAATTAAAATAACTTTAACTTCCAATAGTTGCAATTCATTATTTATTTTAAACGTATTACCACCAATTCTGAATGAAATAAAATCCAGCACGGAAAATCCTTACAATAGCTGCATATCAGTCAAGGATGACTACACATGTTTTAATGTTTCTGTAAATCTCTTAAAAATAGTAACATCAGATTTTCTTTACTAATCTTTTATATTTTCATTGCAAATCATTGCACATTATAAATTGCATACTAAGTTGAGCTTAGTTTTAAGATTTTTGAACAATCGGTTGGTTATGGAGTTTTACCAATGCAGCTAAATATTGACAGGGGAGATCAGGAGGCTATAGAATAGGGTGGAACGAAAACAGGTTCAAAAATTGTTTTTCGATTTGAGATTTCTAGAGATGAATAAAAAATGCTTTTTAGATGGGAAAAAAAAGAAAAATTTTAAATTTTATTTTTATACTATTATGCTTCTAGGTGCCGCAAAGGGCCTAAATATTTGAAAATTCTGAAAAAATTGTTGAAATTTCACGTTTTTAAAAAAAGTTTTAAATATATCAAATAGCAAATATTTTAATTTATAACAGTAATGTCTTATCAGATTAAAAGGAAGATTTTCATTTTAAAATATTATAAAAGATTAAAAAATACTTATTAAGGGCAATATTTTTGTGTTTTCTACTAATTTATAATGCCTTATTAAATAAAATAAAATGCATTTTAATAATAGGTTAAATAAATAATAACATAAATAAAAAATATGTAGATCAAATAAAATGCAACAAAGTAAATGGCTCATTACCTCGTTCATTAACTCAAATGTTTTTTCATTTATAATGAAAAAAAAAGATTATTTAAATTCTAGACATAATTAAAATGTTCTCTAAATGGGAAAATGTTTGTTCCTATTGCGTTGGTATTTTGAAATACTTTTTTTAAAAAAAAAATTTCGGCATATTCTTTTGCGATATAATTTTTCCGTTAGTAAAACCTTTTCTTGAAGATTATTCATAGATAGATAAAAATGACTCAATAACTAATGCTTCTTACAATTTACGTGACGCGGGAAAATCAATTAATAGATTGTAATAGATAATTCTTCACATCAGTTGATTCTGATATTTTCAGTTATTTCATTATTTAAGGGAATCAATGGAAATATGTTTTGGCATTGATTCCCTTCAGTGTTATTCCATATCATAATGTATGTTATTCCGCAATGTCAAGCTTGATTTTTGGAATCGCTAACTTTTTACTATTGTCTCTACTCTTATAAATCGTTAGAAACGAATTTTTTTATATGTTTGCGCTCATTACATAGCAGGGACCTTACTGCATCCCATGCCTGCCAGCTTATAACCAAAACATAGCAGGGACGCAAGACATAGTATATCTTCCTTTACTCTGAATAAATATATCTAATATTTTTTTAAGATTAGTAGTTACATAGCGTAAGTAAGAAATAAACTTCCAGCACTGCAAAGAAGTATTCATATGTGAAGGCTCCAATTTAATTTTTAACCACAGAAACATATAAAATGTTATAATATTTTTAACTAAAGTTGGAAGATTGTTGCTAGGATTATCATTTCGAAGTGTTCATTTGCCATTTGGAATTGAAAATTTCCCAGAGTTTTACTAAAGTAAATCTAACGAGCACTTTCATCAGATATTAATATTAATGGATTAACATTTAATATCTATATTCTGTTCACTTATATTTTCTAATGAGGGAAGATTATTTTCAATTGGAGAAAAAAATAGAGAAAATTCATGATAGTTTTAAAGTGGCTTACCTAGTTCTTTTTTAATGCATCGGAGCCTTTAATTTCCTCATCCTGACATAGAAGAAAGATGGAATAAAAGAGGAAACCATTGCAATGACCTCAAAGCCAAATATGACAAAACATTGCGGTGATTTTCCTATTTTGTTTTCCAACAACAAAATTATGCCATTATTGATTTCAATATTTACAACACTTCCGTCATACGCAATCACGGTGAAATTCACAATTTTTTTTATTATATTAGAAAATTCATTTCATCTTTTTGAAATTCCTTTTCCAGCTGCGATATTGGTATTACATGGTCTAATGGCTTTGAAGTTTGATTCTTCTATCAGCAAAATGGGGCTTTGCTGACTTTGTCTAATTTGTGAGATATGCCTACCCCTCCCCCCTTTTTTTTGAATAAATGTCTTGTATTTTCTTCTATCGAAAAGCAAACCACCATTTTCGGTTATGAGTCTTTAATTATCTTTATTCCATTTTTTCCAGTTTTTTTTTCTTCTTTTTTTTCGTCTTGCAAATTACTTTGTTTTAGTCATGATTGTTTATAAAACCCATGTCCTGTAATGCAGCATTTGCTATTGCTGAAGTAGATTTATCGAATGTTCCTCGTTCGATGGCAGTTTAATGCGTATATGAGCTATTTTATTTGGTGCTTTCTTGTTATGTTTTAGGAAGTGAAGTCCCCTGTCACTTTTACTTGCTTTTCAGGACTTATCTATAAAGTTGCCTTTTGGTTTGGTCTTTTACAATACAATAATTATTAATAGGAAAAAAGGTTGAAATTAGGGTTTGACGGTTTTCAAACCCGGTTTTAAAAAACCGGTTTTTTAAAGTAAATTTGTTACATTCTAAAACTGATTTTTAAATTAAGAAAACCGGTTTCAAGAATTCATATTATTATATAAAAATTAATTTTGAACTTATTTGATTTGCTATTCATTCTATGCAACGGGCAGCAAACACATTTTTTCAACGTTGAAAGTTGCGTTGGCCAGTGCTTGTGCACTGCACAGTTGCACCTCGAATTTGTCAATTCAGGTTTTTCATGAACATCCCTTTTCACTTTTTTTTCTAGGTGAAAGAAAAGTTTGATAAAGTTCATCTCTTGCTTCTCGTCGGATGTTTTGTCTATCGGTATGTAGTCGGTGCTAATAGAAACTTCAGCAATTTGACTGGCTCGTTTCGAAGAACGTGTGAAAGGAATAAATAATTCCCCGTTTTCTGCTTCTTGATCACAATATTTAATGATATCATATAAAATTTTCTTCGTACCACTCCTGAAAGCTTTTTTACACCACTTGAACTAGCCATATCAATACGAAATATTCAGTTAAAATAAAATGCTGTCAGGAATGACATAACACTCACATACACGTGAAAAAATAATGGAACTAAAAAAAGTATCTAATGCGAGAAATCCAAGGTCAAATCTGCTCATCGTTGCGCGTCTCACCCCTTACTGAAATGGAATTGTCGAAATGTTGTCTCAGAATCCGATCCGTCTCGAGTCACGACAGGTTTGCTTCATATTGTGAAGGTGAAAACTGGAAACAAAAATATAAAGTTGTTATATTTGGATAAAAATAACGGAAGTATTAAGTATGTTTAATTTTTATGTTTATATTTTCTATTTTACATTTTAAAATTTAAATTTTATTATATAAATTTCTTTTATCAAAAATAAGTTCTGGTAAAAAAAAAGTAAAATAAGTTCTGGCTTCTGTTTAATGGAATTTTAAATAAAACACAGGGTGTTAAAATATTCCATATTTTCTTTCGCAACGTTTTAACATAAATTATGTCTTTAGCAAGCATCGGAATTAGATTAAAAAGTGTGTTTTTTTTCAAAATTCCTAGAAAATGTGTAGATTAGATTATTTTAAATTGTATTAATATTAATAGTTAAAATAATAAAATTGTAAAATAAACGTCAAAAATATTTATTCAATAACTTTAATTTCATTTTCAGATAAAAATGAGTAAGTCGGAAGTTTGGGATAGTTTCAAAACATTCGGGATAGACATGGCAATCTGAAATTATTGTAATAAAATGTTGAGCTGCAAAGGATCATCTACGAACAATCTACATAATCATTTGAAAGCAGTTCATAAAATAATTATCGGAAATAATATAATTGTTTAGTTTCTTGAAGACCCAGAAGAAAAACTTACAAATCCAAAGACACTGAAAGCTGAATTTTCATTACTTGAACAAACGAATAAAAGAACAAAAAAACTTAGATTTGTAATTTGATGCCAAACTCAGTAACTAGTGAGCGAGTATTTTCATTTTCAGGCAATATTGTGTCCAAAATAAGAACGAGATTTAGCCACCGTTCGGTGGATATTTTATGCTTTTTAAAATGCTAGGGGAAATTAAAATTAGTGAAAATAATATAAATATTATTTGAAATTTTTGTTGAGTTGTTTGAGTTATTTTGTGTAAATAATATGTATATGCAATCTTTAATTTTGTTTTTTATATTTTGACTTTGATATTGATTTCGTTTTTTTGTTATTTTATACAAATTAAAATAAAATTTTACATAAAAAATAGAATAGGGAAAAATATTTTATTTCTCCCTATTCATTTTTCTGACAAAAATTCGAAAACCGGCTAAAACCGGTTTTTTTTGGAAATATCGAATTTGAAAAACGGTTTTTCAAAAAGTCGGTTTTTGTATAAACCCTAGTTAAAATGGAACGAACTATTTCAAATTCATGAAATTTTATCGTCCTTTTGGCACTTCATGACACACTGTGAAATTCATCAAATTTTATTTTCATCTTTTTTTTACATTAAGGAACAGCATTACAGTATTATTAAAAATTACAAAATTTTCTTTTTGTTCTACTCTATTATAGATCTATTGGAAGTTAATCTTGGAAGGCGTCACGATTATAAAATTTTGCTACCTTTATTTCTTTATATCAAACTATAAAGAGACGGGAAAGAATATTATAATCCCAAAACTACAAGGAGCCTTAAAATGTGCTTATATCAAAGGTACTTCCTTTTTTTGCTGAAACTAAGAATAATTAAATATTTTTCTCTTTCTATACTATTGAAAACATATATTTCAATCAAATTTAAGTAGAGTGCAAAATCTGGTCTACGGAAATTTCTTACATTTTCCTCCATTGTAAATGACTTTTATCAATATTAGGAAACGTATCTGGTTACAACAGTTTTTTTTAACAAATTTGTGAAGTATGGATAATAAGCTTCCAAATATCTTTATATATGTTTTTTTTAATTGGTTACTTATATGGGCGAAATACTCTAGTAATTATTCTATTTCTATTTATTTAGCTCCCTTTTCTTCATGAATACTCTTTAGTTTGTTTTAATTAATTAGCCTCGTTGGCATAAAAAGAACTAAGAAAAGGATATCATTTATTTTCTTTCAAACCGGGATAAATATGTTCAAACAATTTTATCGTAAAAGCTGTATTCCCTCTTACAGAACGACCTATTGTAAATGATTTTGGTAATAGTATATCATCATCTCCAGAGAATGAATTATCTGATTAACAATGACACACATTATACAGCATATCCATAATGGAAATCTGTAATTTATTGCGATTATCATTGCTAAATTACATAATATCTGTATGGAGGCTGAATAAATTTTTCATTAATCTTGTAAACTTATACCAAAACTAACTTTGTTGCCATATTGTCTCAAGGTACAGACTGATACTTGTGATATATTTCCCAGGCTGTAACTTTCCAATAAAATATTGAAAGGAATTTTTTTATTGAAATTAATTTTGAAGCTGCTAGATATTTCTGCATGCTTCATCTATTATACTCAATAAATTCGCCACCTATACAGCTTACTCTTTTGTTTTGTTTTTTAAATTGTTCAACTCAAAGGACCAAAACACATGGTTTTTGAATGCCAAATCTTTGGAAAATACATCTTTATCAGTATCATATTTCTCTGATCTTTTGAGCATTTCATAATATCTTGATAACATTCTTTAGCTCTTTTTACAAAACATATCCATCGTATAACAATTAGCATATGATATTTTTTGGTGGTTTTCGATTCCGTTATTTAGTGACAGGCCGTGCCGTTACAACCATCGCTGAGCTTTACCGAATCTCGTAAAGATGGCCTTCAATATATGACACAATGCTTTTGGCCGTAAATGTAAATTATTTTATTCACGACAAAAAGACATTGCCTCGTAATAAAAATCTCCTAAATGGCAAATGGAAAAGAAATGAATGAATAACAAGCGAATAAACAAAATTTCCTGGACAAAAGACGCCATTTGCTTTGTGATGTACAGCGACATGGAGAATGACATTTTGAGTGATGAATTACAGCTGCAATGTCAGAAAAAAAATTATTGACAAAATCTGGTTGAAGTATGTAAACAAGAGGAAATTGTAGTGATCTTAAGGTGTATGACTAATTCAGATGATATTTTGAAAAACTTTCGAAAATAGTTATTTTTTTGAATATCTGCATAAAAAAGATTGAAAAAACATCATTAAAAGCAAGATATGCCATTAAATGGCAAATTTTTTTAAAAAAAAATGGGAAAAAAGTAGTTTTTTTCTCTTTTTGTTTAAAAGGAGGTATAAAGCAAAAATAGAAATTTCTAGTCTAGAAGGTTATCAAATGATATGCTTAACATTTTGCAGATAGTTTAATAAATATATTATCTAGTTCCTAAACTAAACAAAGATGTATTTCTATTCATTCTTTAAATATCTGGATTCGACTGTTTCCATTCTTTTTAAACATTGTTAAATACTAAAACAGCTATAAAATATTTCTAAATGCAGAACATATTTAGAAATTACTATACCAAATTTGAACAAAAGAAATATTTATTAGATTTTAATTTTTGTGGTTTTTTGTAAGAAAAGTCTCACAAAGATTCAAATTTGAGAAAAGAGCATTTAAAGATGCAAAATAGCACCAAAAAGTATATAAATGCAAATATAAAAAGCAATGTAACTTTCCAAAAAATAGATGTAAAATTCTAACGTTTTATAAAGAAACCTGTTCAAACATTAAAAATATTAAGTAAAAAATTCATAAATTCTCAAAAAAATTGACTTTTTAACATAGTTACTACCTTTTAAGCACGTTTAGTGAAAAAAAAAATCAGGTTTTTTTTTAATTGTAAAAAAGTGCCTGGTTATTCAGCATTAGCTTTAATATCAATTTGGATTTTATTCAAGATATAATTTTCTCAGAATGTATCAAAGAATGATTTGTTGAGTTGAAACTGTTACGCCAAGTATATAAATATATATTGCTCAATCTCAAAGAATTTTTTTATGCATATTTTTTTTGTATACAATGTTTAAAGAGGGAAAAAAAAACCAGTCTTGTTTCGAGGAAAAGTTATCAAATTTTGATGATTCTTCAAATTTAGAACATTCCTGAGTTCGAACAACCTTTTTTGAAATTAAGTCTGCTCTTCGATTTCTCTGCTAATACGGTAACTCAAAAATGACACAAAATAGAGATAAAATTTAGGATTTAATTTAATTAAAAGAGCTCTAGATCTCTTTCATATTTCGTTTTTATTTCTTCATTTTTTTAACAAATAGCTTTGTATTATTTTCAGCATTTTTTGATTTTAAACAAACGATTTATTTTATTTCAGATCTATACCTTGGAAATTCAGATTTTATTAAATTGTATGGATTCATAATTGTTACATACATTTTCCTTTAAAAGATATCAGCTTTGAACTTGTATATAAAAATATTCTACATCTGAAACGAAAACAACGCCCAGAAGAACATACATGATTACGTTTCCATCTCATTTAAATAGTTCTAGGAACAAGTTTGAAAATTGGAATACAAATTAATACAAAATGTACAAAGAAATCATAAAAGTGACCAAAGTTATTTTTTTTTCCTCTTTGGAGACATTTTCAACTAAAATTAACGAACATAATGAACCAAATTTTATGCATGGAAGACGCAGAGTGATGAATACTAAAAAAAGTAACCAAAATTCAAATAGGAAAAATTTGGCGCTGTTGAAAGAGAAAGCGCTACAATTTTATTCCACACCTATAACATGGGACCCTAAATTTTATTAAAATGTATGGATTCAAATTTACATTGGAGGTACAGAAAATGAATCATGTAAATTGTTATAAAGGTTCGAAAGATAAAAAAATGTGCATACAAGAATGATTAAGAAATTCTAATTAATTTATCTTTTATTAAACGATATTCTAGTTCTAAGCAATACTTTCAATGTTCTGTTCTTCGCTACAGTGACCAATTTCCAGCTATACAGACTCCTAGTGCAGCTTGGTTGAGCTGGAGCAGTAAGCAGATCCATTAAAAACTTATTTAACTTATTAAAACTTTAAAATATTTTTTAAAAACTTATGAAAACTTTATTTCTTTACTTTGTCAAATAAATAAATCTGTAAAAAAAGCAAATTATGTTAATTATAAATATCAGAACATAATTTTTAAATTATTAGATTCCAATAAAAAATTTTTATAAAATACTTTAAGATTCTTATGATCACTTAACTATTATAATATTTATAAAGACCGAATATGACATGGATGACGAGAAGTGTTGAATTATAATAAATGAATGAAATCCTTCTTTTCCACAAAATAAAAATAAAAATAGATAAAAAACAAAAACAAAAATAAATCATTAATATGTTGATTAGTTTAAAAAGGTAAAACTAAACTGAGCCTCATAATCTGCATTACATAAGGTCTAAATATGTATGAATCCATCACTGCTTCACTGTGTACAAGTTATTTCATGACTGACTTTTAATACATTTTTTTTTCAGAATTCATCTTCCTATGTCTTCCAGTGTCTTCGTACGAAATTTGGATTAATTTCGCTTTATTAACTTTAGCTGCAAATGCTTCCAAACAGAGAAAGTTATTTTATGTTCTCCCTGTATCACTTTTAAGTATTCTTGCAACAGATATGCAGATGCGATCTTTTATTGTTGCTGGTTAGAAAGAGATGTTCCACGGGAGAAGCAATCTTTTTTTATTTGAATAATAAAGAGAGGGATGAATTAAGACAGATGAAGAAAAAGAACTTAAAGTTACGAAATATTTTTGACAACCTTATTGATATGAAATGTATGGAATTTCTCTATCTACCTATTATTTATTGTAATTTTATGTAACAAATTATTGCTTTTTTTAAAAAACAGTAGCAAGAAAACCAAGCTTAGCTCGTCATTTTTTTTTTTTTTTGTAAAATAACTTTTTTTGAGAAAATATTTAGATATGTATCACATACTGATTACATATGAATATTTTTCAATCTAACCTACATATATACTTGTCGTTTAAATAAAAAAAATCATGAATGTAATTAGTTTAACATGTTATTCGAATTGGTTAATAGAATAATCGCATTGTTCCTGTTGGATGTGAGCCGAACGTATTCGTATTCGGATAATGTCATGTAGCGCCATCTCACAACATTTTGAGGTACCAGTAGGTTATCATCCTATGAATATCTAATAGTTAGTTATGAATAAATGTTTTTTTTTGTATGTGTAATCATATTTTTTTCAGGAAAGACACCTATATAGCTAAATTTAAAAAGCAAAACTTCATATAAAATTTGATCCAAATCGTTAGAGCCCTTTCCGAGAGATACGAAATAATTTTATATGTATGTAATAATTGTTCTTTTAAAGTTATAAGATTTTATTGAAGCTCAGATGTTTACTTCGGTTTGTTTATATTCTGTTTGGACTGGGGGAGCCATCTCTTGGACTCTAATAGTTAATTATAAAAAAATGTGTGTGTTTTTCAGGAAAGATACCTATAAGGATACACTTTAAAATAAAAACTTTATCGTCCAAATCGTTAAAGCCGTTTCCGAGATACATGAAATAAATGTATATATAAGAATTGCTCGTTTAAAGATATAAGATTTAGTTAGTTTATATCATTTTAAAAAGCAATTAAATTGTATAAAACCTTGCATTTCATTTTTCTTCTTTTATCACTTTTTCACTAAAATACTTTCTCATTTTTTTGAAAGTTTTATTTATTTTCTAAATTTCCTTCAATTATGAGTCAAAACATGAGAACTGTTTTAATTGATGTTCTGTTTTTCCCCCCACAAACATGATTTTGAATAATGAAATTATTTTCTTAAAACACACATTATTAGTTTTTCGAAATAAATGTAAAGTCACTAAATTAGGTAATATGTTCTTAATTATTTCCTCAAAACGACTTTCTAAATTTTGCTTTCTATAAAAAAATACAATGATAGTTCAATAGAGTATAACTATTCAAAGAATATAAAAACCAACAATATTAAGAGATATTTAGAAATTACCTTTTATTAGAACATGTTTTGAAAATATATAATTAAAGAAATTTAAACTAATAAAACTTTAAAAAAAGTAATGCATACTTTGCTTTTATGTTTTCATCACATTCATGGAAATGTAGCGAGTCCACATGACATCATAATAATGGATAAATGTCACCGAGTATTCATCTGACGTCTGACTGCACATTTTCTTGCACTGCATTGTGACTCAACATTATGAAAATTAAATGATAGATGTGTAATTAATTTCAAAATTCAATTGCCTAATTTAATGGATAATTTTATAGTAATCTGACAATGCAAAAACTGGTAGCATTCTAAATTAAAGAAGTTCATTTAAATAAGCATATTTCGACAGCAAAACCTATGTTTATTGCACAAAATATTATAAAATGCATTAAATTATTCTGTAGATTTTTATCTCTTTCTCTATTGTTGAGAGATTGTGTGTGTCTGAGAGTGTTTTGGCGCTCTGTACACCAGACTATTCGATATAGAGCTCCAAATTTGACATATACAAATTTGACATTCGTGATGTGAGAATTAAAGCAATATATTTTGAAATTTTATTTGGAATTTTAATTAATTAAAAGCAAATTTTGATGTTTTTTTGTGCAATGACTTTAGAAGATATTACGAAACAAAATGATTTTTGCATCAACTTTAAAATTCAAAGCATTATCATTTTAATGATTTCAGTTTTTAATTTATAATTTTTTATGTTTACATTCAATTTTAAAAAAAGTTTTAACCGTATTTTACAATTAAATATTTCGTAATTCAAGTGAAACGCAAGTCTTTTTCATTCTTGCTATTAATATTTGCAATTTTAACGATGTCGGTGATGAAGAACGAAGATTCAGTTAATTTTTTCTCCGTCGAATAGATTTCAGTGTAAGATATGATTAAAATAAAATTTTGATATTTTAATGAATTTGCATTTAAATTTAATTAAATTTAATTTAAATTTAATTTTAGAACTAAGAATGCTTAAAAAATTCTACATTGCGCCCATTTTTCAATAATGCTGCTCTGTCCTATGATATAAATGAATGCATGAATAAATCTGAACACTCCGACCTGCCTGAAGGCTCAAGGAAAAATTTGAATGACTGGACTAACACGGCAGCTTTGACGGAAATTAAGTCGAGTGCTGAGTGTCATCACCGGCCACGGTATAACCCTTCTCGTCGGGAGCACGTCCAGTTATCGGTTGAGGATAGCCGCTTTACACCATTTTTGTTCCACCAGAGCGGCTAGAACAAACCACTATTCCAAAAGGTATAATTAGATATATAACGATATAAATTTAAAACTAGAGAAATTCACAGCACACTGAACAGAGCGGTGGAAGACTTCCAAAATAATATGAGTTGTATGCCTAGCAAAATTTCAAGTTAAAATGTTTTGCTGAGGAATTCATTCATTTTCAGTTACACAAAATATTTAATTTACATTATTAGCAATCATGAATACCAAATCAAATAAACGGTAGCCAAAGGCAGCTAGTAGTAAATATTACAAAGTATAATTCAAAGTCTGGAAATGTTTGGACACGATCATTAAAACTAGCATGCAATTTCTTGTTTCCTAACGTTCTTGATTTTTATTTTCTCCTATTCTCAGTATAGAGAAATTATGGTAATCGTCGAAAAATTCGTACTCGATATTTTGAAGAATCTCCACGTTCCAGAACTTCCCGAGTTAGAAAATAAAACATTTTTGGCTATATGTGACAAAGATCATTGGAAAATGTTTTGAGCTAGACGGTTGAAATTTGATGCACGGTCTCCACACCTAAATTGCAAAGTTTCTGTCACATTTTGAGTAAAATCTGTTCAAAGGAAGTTTGTCTGTCCGGTTGTTCGAATACACATTCACACGATAAATACAAAACGAAGAGAGTTAGATAATATTTGGTACAGAGATTTAATTCCTATAGTATACACTACTGGCCAAATGTATTGCAAGTTTCAGAAATTTCAAGTTTTTCAAGAATAAGATCACCAAAAGTAATTTTTTTACATTTAAAGTGATATTTTCTAGTATAAATGTGGTGGAGAAGTTTCAAGTTATGGCATCATCCATTGTGAAGCAATCGTCTGCAACAATTGTGTCATCCTGGTACTTTATTATAAGATCGCCTCGGCAGCGAAGGATTTCATTTCATTTGTTGCTCTGTCAAAAAAAATTCGCTGTGCATTGCCTTTCAATTTAAACTGTTCATTTCTTTTTAAAATGTGTGAATTAACTCGTGAGAAGCGCCATGCTGTTATTTTAATGCATCAAGAAAACAATTCAAATGTTATGATTGCTCATCGGTGCAATTGCAGTGAGTCGACTGTTTCACGCTTCATAAAGAGATTCAAAACCGAAGGAAGCGGAGATAAAAAGCCTAGAAGTGGTCTTCCGAGATTATCTTCTATACGTGCTGGTGCTACGTTAACACAAATAAGTAAAAAAAAAATTAAGTTCTGCCACACTTTCAAGAGAATGAAATGAGTCCACATCTGTCATTTGCGGTCCCAGAACAGTTCGCAGGAAGCTCTGCGAAGCTAGTTACAAGGCACAAGCAGCTAGAAAAAACAAGCACTAACGAAAGCAATGAGGAAAAAATTATTGGAGTCGGACAAGGTGCACAAAAGTGGGAGTATTTCGAACTGTAGACAAGTTATATTCAACGACGAAAGCCACTTTTCCATAATGTCTGACAAGCCTAGTCATGTTTGGCGTAAAACAAAGGAGAGCATGAAGCCAGAATTCCTGGTTCGTACATCAAAACACCCAAAAAGCGTAATGGTGTGGGGGTACATGTCATATCTGTCAACTGGAAGATTTCATTTTGTACCACTTTTGTACCATGAATGGTGACAAGTATGTTGGTGTGCTGAAGGATCAATTGCTTCAGTGTGCTTGTGATATGTTCCCAAGGCAGAAATGGTTATTTCAGCAAGATCCAGCACCTTACCATATATCGAAAAAGGTAAGTCAAACTTTACAATTAATTTTAAATATCATTTCAGTTCAGTTCTGACTTCTATATCGAAACATTCGTTATTTTATGTTAAGGCGGCATTTGCAAAACATGGTATTAATGTTCTCGCTTGGCCAGAAAAATCGCCACATTCAAACCCCACTGAGAATTTGTGGAGTATCATGGAAAAGAAAATAACTGAAAATCATCCCAGAACAAAACGAGAACTTCAGGAAACAATAATTAAAGTTTGGCACTATGAAATACCGAAGAAGTGTTGCAAAACCTTGTGGATTCCATGCCTTTTCAGAGTGGCTGCTGTGACTGAAGCCAGAGACGGCCTAACCAACTGTTAAATGCTTTTCAATTAACGTGAACTCTTTTATTATCTTTTCCAAAGTCAAAGAACTTAAATTTAAGGTCAAAAGAACTTAAATTTTTCTTTACTTCATTTTATTCCGAGGAACTAAAATGGATTCCGATACTGAAAACCTACACATTTTGTTTGTATTTTATTCTTTTCGAAATTAAATATTTATTTTTGTTGAATAACTTAATTTTATTTTACCTTTAAGCTAATTTAACATATTGACATAAAAAATATTACTTTAAATAAAAAAAATATTACTTTTGGGGGACTTATTCTTGAAAAAAGCAAAATTTCTCAAACTTTCAATACTTTTGACCAGTAGTGTAGACATCTGTCGAATTTTCAGCTAAATTCAACAACGAATGACTGTCTGTCGGTCTGTACTTTTAGAAACTTGTAAACGAGGTAATTGAGACATGCAATGTCTTAAATTTATAAAATTTGGTACGACATTTTAAGACTACAAATGCGGTATTATTTCAATCGTTTGAGAAAAGCGTTTCTAAAGCACAAATTTGATTTTTAGATACTATTAACGACATACCAAACATCAATCGACAAATAACTGGCCAAGGATCACTTGGTAGATTTAGTATAAATGCTGAATTCATGACAAAAGTTAATATTTTATAACTGTTGTAAGTAAATGCCATGCAAGTTTATTAGACAGCACGAGAGAAAGTTTTGTGGAGACCATTCCAGTTGGTTCTTCCTGCTAAAAAAGACTAAATTGGCTCAGCGCCGGATTGTGTAGTGTATATTATTAGATGCGAATTTTCTATTCTATTGAAAGAAAAAAATATATAGGTATTTTATTTTCGATTACGAATTTAGAATACTCGTTTTATAATGCATCATCACATTTCACTTGGAAAGGAAAGAAAACGTGATTCACATTTTCATTATGTGATATTCGAGTTTCAAACCACTCATTTGGAGCTTTGTTTGGAAAGTAAAATTGCAGACTTTCAAAAATAAAAGCATTCCACTTCCAGTCGCAACAGAAGCAGGATGTTTTTAATGAGACTGAGAACGAAATGTCGACCCATCAAAACAAACACTGCGAGGATTCCTGCTAAATTTTAGTAATGTAATATGCAGATGAATGGACTGTGTGTTGTTTTCCATAGCAGAATGTCAGTCCAGGTGCATTGAATCCCACGGACTTATGTTACAGCAGATGGTTGGGAATTCGTGCTAGGGGAGACGGCTGTGGATGAATAGTTATTGGAATACTTATTGAAATAATTTATTATCAACAAAGTAAATTCCATCATTATCAGAAAATATATTCTTTGTCCACGAAAATTTGAAATTTTGCTACTAAAATAAAACAAGGTACATATAGGAATTATTCAGGTTTTTTAAATTTAGATTCTGAACAAGTAAATATTTTAAAAGATTCATCCTAGTTTATTGGTAACAATAATTTGAGACACCTATGTAAATATATAAAATACATCTTGTTTATTATTTAATGATAATGTGCGTCTTAATATTGTTTAATTAAATTCTCATATACAATGAATTTTTTGAACGACATCAAAGTAAATTGTATAATTATTTTTTGATCAAAACAAAAAATATAATTTCTTTTAAGATGTTACACCAGCTGCACAAGCAACTTACAAACGTAGCATGTTATCCCTTAAATAAGATTTAAAATACAGAAAGAAAAAGAAGATTTTTAATCATAAGACTAAACACTTTTAGAGATGCCGATGTGAAAATATAAATATGAACACAAATTTAGTAAGAAAATTACTGTTTATTTTATTACTCAATAATTATTTTGGTAAAATGATTTCAAATCAAAAAAGGTTTATGCTTTCAGAAATACAGTAAGTCATTTATTGTTTAAGGCTTGAATTAATATCATATATGTTGTTTCAGAAAATAGTTTTTACCATCACTTTTTGAAATGTAGAATTAATCTGAAAATTGTGAAAATTTGTTTCAAAAACGGGAGTGCATTTTTAAAAAAACCCAT
Organism: Argiope bruennichi; assembly: GCF_947563725.1. Lineage (NCBI taxonomy): Eukaryota > Metazoa > Arthropoda > Arachnida > Araneae > Araneidae > Argiope > Argiope bruennichi. The sequence continues at coordinate 38,529,844 of NC_079153.1, read as the reverse complement.
CAGAGTTGTTTATTTAAGTAATTGTTTTTAAACTATATAATTGGTTGAAATGCAAGTACACATTTAATTGAAACAATGGACTAAAGAGATGAGGAAACCTTTGACTTCCAGTCTTATTGTACCTTTAGCAAATATATTTAAAAAACTAGTATATCGAATAGATGTTTTAGAAGAAATTGTTAAGCCGGTTGCAATAAGGTTCATATCTACATCAAATGAAAACAATGAATTTGAAGTTAAAAATTGTTTTAATATTATTTTAAATTTGATAAGTGATAGATACTTCCATCTTCTTAAACTTTTGTAGTTATTGAGATCTTAATTTCATATTGAATATAAAATAATTAAATTTTGAAATAAATTTAATGATTTATTTTATCTGTAGATTTCTTTATTTCTTAATAAAAAATAATGATCTTGAATATCATTAAAAGTATATAAAAGTAACAGACATTTTAATAAAATTTATTTCTAAACGTCAATTATGAATATTCTGAATTTAAAACTCCACATTGATTTAATATATCAATTATTAAATTCATAGTTTTTCTACAAATTAAGAAACTTAAAAATATTTAATAAAATAGAAACACACACACACACACACACACACACACACACACACACACACACACACACACACACACACACACACACACAACTTAATTTAAATCTTAATTAATTTCCTAGCTGTTGTTTTAATTTAGTCTATATTGCTTTATTCTAAAACGGTCTCTTATTTTAAATTTCTAATACGTACTCTAAAAAGGGATAAAAATTCCTAACTCCTACACATTTCTTTTAAAGATAACGATTGACAAATATCAAAGAAGGCCCTATCAGAATCTCATAATAAAATCTCTGATGGGAAAAAAATTATATTCACTTGTGCGAACATATGTGTTTTGTCTTTCATCCCCTTTTAAAAATTATGGCTCCTGTGGTAAAATATGGTCCCTGTAATAAATTGTTCATTCCAAAAGTTTCTTCTTTTCGGCCATGTGTCTTCAAAATTATGTATACGGATATATATATTGTTAATGATTCAGCGTCTCGTAGCAATGCACAAATTGACCTAAAAAAACAATGTAATTTTATTTAACAAAAAGCAATATGCTGACCTTTTTTTTTTTTTTTTTTTTTTTTTTTTTTTTGCACATTCACATTATGAGTTTATTTAGAACGAGCTCAAGGCGAGTGCAAGAATACTTTGCTAAGAAAATCACTACATATTAATCACAAGATGCAATACTTCTGACTTGAAATTAATTAATTTATAAAAATTTCCAAGTATAAAAAAATAAGGAAATATATTTTTTCTATTTTTTAAAAAAGTAAGCTTATTCAAGCGTTTAGTGCAGTTGGACGCAGTTTTTCCAACCTTGAAATGTTTGATATATGCAATTTCTATTTTTTTTTACAAGACAGCTAACCTTAACATATTCAGTCAACTGTATAAAAAACAGATTTCGTTTTGAAGCGTCAGACCGCAAATATATTTTCTGAGAAGTTCCAGTCCAAAAAATTTAACACATGCATATGGTACGAAATTTATTATTATTATTCAAAATTTATACAATTGCTTACTTAATATTACCAAAAAGTTTTTAAGATTCTAATTTCATTTTTAAAACGCTAAGAAAGATTAATTTTGCATGAATTCTTAATTCTTAAAAACCCCCTTATAACCTCCTTCTTAAATGTTAGAACCACCATTTTATTCTTGATGAGTAATTCGGATTCGTGAAGAATTTAATTTTTTGATCTCCAATAAAAATGCATATTTATGCTTGATTTAATGAAGTTTTATTAATTATACATTTTATAAACGCCTTGAATCAGAATTTTATTTCTATGTTAAATTAACAAGTAATATAACAAAATGATATAAAGATTTATTTCTATTCATTACGATTTCTTTATAGAATATTTTATTATCTTACAGATGCGGTATTGAAGGATTAAACGTGACAAAAATATCAGAAAATAAAAGTCAAGATCATATTTATAGGCCATAGGAAAATAAATATTAAAAATTCTACTTCCTTATAAGAAAATATATATATTTAAAAATCTATACATGCGGAGAATATTGAAGATAATATTATAAATGAATTCTTAAAGTATTTGAATAAAAAATACACATTTCATCTACAATAACAATCATTTTAATCAATTTAATTTAATTAATATTACAATTTAATTCAATCAATTTTACAATCAATTTTACTTACAATTTAATCAACACGATTTACACATCAATATAATTTTTAATCAATACAATTTAATTTACTTATCAATACAATCTTTTAATCAATATAAATTAATTTATGCATAAATACAATTTTTAAGCAATACAATTTAATTTACACATCAATACATCTTTTAATCAATACAGTTCAATTTACAAATCAATATAATTTACTATGATTCTAAAAATAAATAGTTGATTAACTTTCATTGTTACTATTTTATAAAAGTTACAGAGAACTAAAAGGCAGGAGATTATCATAACAATCGGAAACAAACACATAGTTTGTGCGTTAAAATTTTTTCTAAAAATAAGAATTATGTTTTTATTCGTTTCAAAAATCATACGATTAACAAAATCTTAAAGGAATAAAATTAAAATGTGACTGTTTTATGGCGTTATTGTGTATTTAAATTGTTTAACGCGCAGTAATGATATAATTCAATACAATTATTTTCAATATTTCATTTATTTGATTAATATGTTACAGTGAAAACCAGAAATCAGTCAAAAAGCGAATTAACTAGGGAAAACGAGTTTTAACTGACAATGTTAGGGAGAACCCTAATTTACTAGGGAAAATCTGTTTTAGCTGATAGCACTAGGGAGAACCCGTTTTCTCTTGTTATTTCAGGTGGTCTCCAGTTAAAAATCACATGAATCTAGATTTTTTGCTTGTGAAATTTTCAAATCAAGTGCAGTCGTCTAATTTTATTCGTGCAGGGAACCTGTTTGTGCTGTTGAATTATTTACAATGAACCAAGAAAATTTTAATGTTTTTTGCACCAAAAATTGGAAAAATTAATTTCTTGGACAATTGCAGTTTTTTACATATAAAAAATTGGAATAACCATAAAGCTATTACACATGATGAATAAAACACTCTCTTATCTGAAATAGAAGAAGCAAAAAATCTGCCGTTAGCAAGACTTCAATTCAGTATCGCAGATTAAAAATGTTTGACACTTTTGAAATCAGTGGAGTAAAAAAGTTGGTTTCTCCAAATGAGTCCACAAAATATTATTTACCATTTGAAGAAATTTTTGATGCTATCGAATTTGCACATGTGGCCATAGAAGATGGGGATAAAGACAGGCTTAAAATTGAAAATACAAGAAAATTTGCTAACATAACTACTGAGATGATACAATTTTTTTTATTGATGTATGAAACATGTCAACAGAAAAAAAAAATTAAAAAAAGGAAAGGTTTGGTTTCTAAACATATTATTCACTCAAAAATGAATAGACGCTGTTAAGAGGATTTGATTGACATGTAATTTCAGGCAGATAATGAATTTAGGTCTATTATGGTTTACCAGGAACATTTAACAAAGTTTGTGTTATTACGACTACTCGCAAAGGAACGAAAGAGGGTGCTTTGCAAGTACTTGATATCTTTTTGATATTAGGGGCTAATTGTATACTGCAATCTGGTATTGGAAAAGAGTTTGTAAATTCCGTTATTGAGCAGTCATGTACGTATTGAACAAAATTGAAGATTGCTCACGGGAAACTCGGCGCAGCTAATCGCAGGGCTCGGTTGAAAAGGCCAACCAAGATGTAGAAAATATATTGGCTTCATGGATGAAAGATAATCAAACTACAAAATGATCCAATGGTCTTCGCTTTGTCCAATTCGTGAAAAACAGAGCTCTACATTCAAGAATAAATCAATCACTAAACAAATCTATGTGTGAGATTGAACCAAGAGTTGGTTCACTCTTGGTTCAAGAGTTCTTCACTCCCACAACCTTGCCATTAGATATTATAAAAACTATCGAAGACGAGGATGAACTTCAAAAAATTTTCGAGGACATGAATGCAAAAGAGCAAGAAACTGAATAAGGACAATCAGGTTAGCATATGCTTGTTAATAAGTCGAACAACATTTTTCTAATTAGAGATTAAGTCAAAGAAACTTTAATAAAGAAAGCCAAACGAATGAAGAAGATTTTCGTTGCACACATCCTGAGTTTGATATTGGAGGTAATGTCGTTGTTCCCATTCCAGATGTTGATAGAGTAAAAGCTGGTTTGCGAAATCTCATCTGTGTAGTGCTTGAAAAAAATTAAGATGATCTGTACAAAATTGGCAGAAGAGATAGAGTTCTGAACAATCTGTATTCGAAGTAAGAAATGATATTTAAACTTAATTAGTTCAGTATTTATTCAATATATATATGGTTATCACTTATATTAATTTTATAAGTATTTATATATTAGACTACTGCTAATCAGTAAACAAGTTTGATACAAAAATTTAATATATTCACTGATTTTCAGATCTCAATTCGATGTATGGCCGCAGATTTTCTTAACTCAAGAACGAGTACCGAATCAGAACGTTTCGTTGAGAACAGCAGCAAGAAAATGAATTATAGGAATTGGATAGGACAAGGGTTCGCGCGCTGTTCTTGTAAAAAAGATTGTTCTTTAAAGAGATGCTTCTGAATGAAAAATGATTCCCTTTGCAATTCTAAGTGTCACAGCAGTTAGCCATGCCTACATAAGTAATTTGTAATAATGGTATTGTATTAAACAATATTCAAGTAAAGTATTTTTTTCTTCAATGATAGGTTCTTTCCTTAAACACTGTATTAGTAAGTATAGTTTAATTCAATAATTTTGGATTGAATTATATTGTCTAACAAATCAGTCAAAACACGAATAAAACGGGTTCTCCCTAGCGCTGTCATTTAAAATGCGTTTTCACTAGTTAATTCGCGTTTTGACTGATTTCAGGTTTTCACTGTAGCAAATATACTATAACTTTTTTTCTCTTAAACGCGCAGAGCAGGTAAATAATAAACAGCAAAAAAATTTAACAAACTTATAAACTACATGTGATTCAATGGGAATTTAAGATGATATTTGATAAAATAATTAAAAGCATAACTCCAGAGCATAATTTTGCTTTGATTGTTGACGACTTCCTAGAAGTTCGATGGCAATGAGCAAGAAAATATGAGATGAAAAATTAAAAGGAGAAATTTATTATTATGGAACAATGAGATCATTATACGTTACCCGATAAAATCTGAAAAGCAGACATGTGACTAATTCTTAAGAGCCTTACTTAGACAGGAAATTAATTTACTCATCTAATCCTCGAGACTGGCTTAGTTGTTTCCGTGCCTTTAAGAGAAAAAAAAAATGTTATAGTACATTAATCAAATAAATGAAATGAACCTCTAAACAAAAATTTACATATTCTAAGACTGCAATTTGAATTGAAGACAACTAAAAGACAGTAAAAATATGTTTACAAGTTCATTTTTTTACTTTTCTAATTTTGCAAAGAATTACTTAGTGTTTTATAGCGATATAAGGCAATATATATATATATATATATATATATATATATATATATATATATATATATATATATATATATATATATATATATATATATATATATATATATATATATATATATATATATATATATATATATATATATATATATATATATATATATATATATTGCCTTAAATAAATAAATAAAATAAATAAATAATAAGGGGTGGAAACGGAAAGTGTAGGACATGTCCATTAGCAGATAAGGAACAGATCAAAAACAAAAATTTGATTTATCTCCTTAATTGTTCAGAATGTAATTTAAAATATATTGGCCAAACTAGCACCGAGCTTAATTTAAGAATTAGCAATCACAGATCCGATATAAAAAACTTCGTAAAAAATAGGACCACTGACTTCGAACTGGAGCATTTTCAAAACCATAACTTTAACAATATTAATATCTACATTCTAGAAGACAATATTAACGAATTAAACAAAAGATTAGATCTGGAAAACATTTATATTTGCAACCTGAAAACTTTATTTCCTTATGGTCTCAATAGTAAATTAAATAAGGAAGGTTATGCAGATTTAAACAATAATTGCATTTATAACAAATTTAACATATTTAAAAATTTTCTAAATAAAGATAACTTTTCTAAAAGATTTAAAAGAGGTAAAGGGAAAGGAGGCAATTTTCAAATTATATTTGAGGAATTTCAAAATTACTGTAATCTGGAACACAATAGTGAAAACATTCACAGAATTAGGAAATACATTTTTGGTCTTAGAAATAATAAAATGAAATGGTTTTTAAATAATAAATTCGGGGAATTAGAGTTTAAAAATTCGTACACTAAATGTATTATTCTAGATCTTATTAAATGTAAACTTAACATTGGAAAAAACGATTTACTTTTTAATAATAAAAATAATGTTTACAAAGAATACTGTGTGATTAAATTCTTGGATATTTACTTCGAATACCTAAAATTACCCAAAATTATACATAATAATAATATATTTTTTCCTCTTGCAGATAAAACCACTGTATCAATAGCGTTTAGTTACACTTCAACTTTAAAGAAAAAAATTTGTAATTATAATTACTATAGCAAAAATTTAGATAAAATAAATAAAACAGATTGTTACTGTAACAAGGAAAAATATAAAGATTTTATAGATATTGATAAAGGTCATATTATTACAGGTAATTTAAAAATTATTGAATCCAACTCTTTAAGAGATTTGATGGGAAGAGGAACAAAATTTAGATTAAGAGAAAAAATAAACCATAACAAAATTTTGATTTCTATTGGTAATGATTTGGACGTTTTTATTGCCAAATTATCTAGAAAATACCATTGGCCTGCGGAAGGTTTCGGGGAATGGAAAGTGAGAATTTTAAAGGAAATTAAAATAAAATTGAATACTGAATTTGACAGATCTAAAGAACGTGGGATTTATTTTAGTAAAACATTAAAAAATGAAATAAAAAATTTAAAAGAAAAATTTGTTATTACAGTAATAGATAAATCAGCAAATAATTTCTGTTTAATTTGTAAATATTATTATAAAGGGAAATTTTTATTTTTTATTTTCCTAGTTGCCAAATTAATAAGTTTGTAAACTATACAAATTCAATAGGTTATAAAATATTAGAATAAAATTGACACTTTATCAAATATAATTCCTATATATATATAGCTTATATTCCTATATATTTCATTGTGTTCGCTTTGTTAATGAAATATAAACAAACGTTGAACATCTGCTTCAATAGTATTGCATGGAAATGTGAATATACGAAGTAAATAATAATTCATGATAGATAGTTATGGTAGGAAAAATGATAGATAAATAAAAATAAATATATTTTAGCAAAATTTATAATAAAAAATTATTGATTTAAAACAAACTATTAACGTGGGAAAAACGTTTTGAAATGTGAAACTAAATCTTTCAGTTTATTAAAAGAAAATATCTCATAATGTGCACTGACTAAGGCCGCAAAGTAAATTAATTCGTTGCTGTTGGCAATAACTTCTAAAAATTTATTTGATGTAAATTAATCCCATGATGCTTTAAAAATAAAAAAATATTTATTAAATGATGACAGTCTGTTTGCTGTGCTCAAAATTTTCTGATTTCTACGACTTGCCCAAAATTTAATATTCATGGTAAGTATAACAGTAAATAACTAGCAGACAAATGTATCATTTTCATTTTTGTTGATAGAAGTCTCGTAACTATAAATCTACAATAAATGGATATGTATATGCATTTTATTTGAAAAATAAATAACAAAGCGGAAGTTAAATCTTTGGTAATATGACTTTCATTTCGACAAAGCCTTTTTTTTGGTTGTGAACAAAATTAATTATATTCTTAAAAAGTTACATCTTCCCATTGATACATATTTTGTGTTTTCTATATATGTTTGTGTGTCTAAATCTGGCACCTTGATGGATGTATCATCTGTCAATTTTCATTCATGTAACTTGTGGTGTTAGGTTGGCAAAATCAAGGACCAACATTAAAAAATATTTCTGATGCTCAATAATCAATCATATCTACCGTTTGATTCGTAATGGATCACATTATTCTGAAGCAACATGTGTCATTACTTACTACCAGCCATTTTCATAATATTGAAAGGTTATAAAATAGCTCGATGATAGTGAAATAATACAGGTGGTTGTCAAAATGGTAAAGTGACATTTTTTGAATGCCTTCGTAAGCATTAAAGTATAATAATAGCTAATAGTTTTTTTTATAAATAGCAATGTCCATATTCTGGTAGTATGTGTTAGCTTGAGAGCATACACACAGCGCGGCAAGACAAGCTGGGCAAAGCAAAATAGTGGGCGGAAAGAGAAGTTCAGTGAAAGAGACCAACAGGTATTGAAGCGGATTCTAATGTCTAATAAGCGAACAACTGCAGCAAAAGTGACCGCAGAATTCAATACCCATCTGGATTCTCCAGTATCAGTGATTACAGTTAGAAGGCACCTTCATAAACAGAACATTTATGACAGAGTAGCAATTCCCAAGTCATTTGTCACAAATGTTAATGGTAAACGTCGTCTACAATGGTGTCACACTCACAAAACTTGGCCGATTGATAAGTAGAAGAAAGTAATATGGTCTTTTGAATCTTGTTTCACACATTTCCCGACAACAGGACGGGTGCACGGTTGGAGACACCTGCACAAGCGTATGATCGTGATTGTCTCCTCCCAACTGTCAAGCATGGAGGTGGTTCTGTCATGATATAGACAGCCATGTCGTGGTTTTCTGCTGGACCAATCGTAACCCTGAAAGGAAGGATCACTGGGGAGAAGTATAGAGAAATTTTAGCAGAACAGGTCCATTCTATGATGCAAACTTTGTTTCCTGCGATGGAATTTTCCAGGAGGATAATGCACCTATTCATGCAGCGAAACTTGTTCAATCATGGTTTGATGAACACGAAGATGAAGTTAAACATCTGCCTTGGCCCGAACAATCACCCAACTTGATATAATTGAACCTTTATGGTCTATTTTACAGCGTTCACAAAGGAATCGATATCCTCCACCGGCATCTCTCCCATAAACTTTCACAATATCTCCAGCAAGAATGGTACAGTATTCCTCTAAATACTATTCAACACTTGTATGAAACGATTCCTATGCGAATCCAAGCTCTATTACATGCCATAGGCAGTCCTACACCATACTAATAAAGGATTCTTTATAAATCTAAGAGGTTTCCATTATTTTGATGACCTGTATCTTCCTATCCAAACGCTTAACCACACCGCTTGAAAACTTTCAAAATGTGTATGGATCAACATGTAAACATTTAGGATGTTTCATTATTTTCGATGATAAAGAAAGGAAAGACGGAGATTATGAAAAAGTAAAGAAGGGAGAAGAAGATTATAAAGGAAATTCTTTCATAATTAAGAAAGTAGAGATTTATTTCGAGATATTTAAAAACATATTTTATTATAAATAACATTGAAAAATTATTATTATTTATTTATTATTTCTCTAAAGACAGACAAGTGGATTAGTATAACGATTTCAAATATGGCCTTCATTTTTAATTTAAAGCTTTTAAAATATTCTCTGTTTACATATATATTATTTATATGATGATTAAAAGCTTATAAACTGGTTAAATATGTACATCGAAAATTATATATATAAAAAAATTCAAACTTAGTAAAACATATACAAAAATGGAGTCTATTTTCGATTGTAATTCCATTCTGTTTTCGAGGTAAAAGTAGCAGTCTTTTTTTTATGTATAAGAATGGAAACTGCTACATAAGTCAGCTATATTTTCTACAGTAAACAAACTTATAAAATGTTCAAATGTTTCAAAATGCATATAATCAAAATCTGACAATAAGCACTCGGATATTGTAAAAATAAAAATAAACAATTACTCTAAGAAAGGAACAATGTAGTGACATGTACTTCCTGAACCACTTTGAGGGAGATAAGATTGTAGAAACTTCTTGTCATTGCCGAAAATTGATATTTCCAAACTAAGATAAAATTGAAATTCGAAATGTAAAATAGCGAAAATGATATGATTAAACTTGATAAAAGCATTTTTCTTTCATGTGCCAAACAGAATTTCGTTACGTTTGCTATGACAGTGCAATTTTTTTGTATTCGAAATCAAATTGTAAACCAAAATTAAATAACATCTGTCACTTTAGCCTGATAATATTTATGAATTGGATACTATCTGTACATTGCGCCATCTGAGATGCGTGGTGAAAAAGTCGCACAAAATTTCTACAAGGCAAATTGTTGCCAAGTAGTTTTTCTTAGGTATATACACTGAGGTTCATTGAAAATTTTTTCTTCATAATTTTAATTGGATTTTTAATAAAAAAATAATTGATAATGTATTTTCTGTATAATATAGAGGTACATTATTGTACAAAAATTACAGTTAAATCAATCTTAATTTTAAAAAAATCCCTAGGCAAGGTGAAAGTAGATTCCCTATCATCTACGTGTATCATCTACGAAATGTTGCATTTTGAAGCAACCGTAGATAAGGATTTTATTTTTATTGAATAATTCAGTATTTATTGCAAAATGTATAATATTAAGGTAATATATATTATAAAAATAATATATAAAGTATGATACAAAGTTTACATTATAGGAGTTTTTAAATAAAGGCCAAAAGTTTATATCAGTCAGAAAGAAATAAAAGTTTATCGTCTGCATTTTAAATATGTTTAAAGAAATTAATTATCGTTTGCAATTATTCTTTTTCCAATTAAATGCAGAAAATGACGTTTTATGATAGAAATTAAGAATTTATCATTAGATTTTTCAGTTACATTAGAAGAAAAAATCGCCTGCCTTTCTTATTTCATATTGGAATTTAAATTTTATCTGTTGAGCTTCTGATTATTTCAATTAGAACTCTAAATTAGAATTTTAAAAAAATATGTCATCAGTTTTTTTTAAGCACACTTCGGTACTTACTCACACATACAGACGCGGATTTAAGGCTAGGCGCATGCGCCAAGAGCCTCAAGCTGAAAGGGGTTTTCGAAATGAAGTTTCTTTTTAAAATTTCACAAGAGATTTTTCGTTGTCTGAGATCAGTACTAAATCCATAAAGTGCGTTTTTTTTTAAATTTCTGTGATAGATCCTATGTAATCGCATTTGGATACCTATGTAATCACATTCCTTACCCTGCCCATTCTTTACATTTTATATTTACTCGGTAATTTTTTCTGTTGCGAGATCTAATATAACTGTTCAATAATTTATGTTTGTGCAAAAATTATTTGTCTTTTTGTCTGCATGCACTGATCGCTGGCAAATATAAAATACAATCAGTTACTGGAGATAGAAATATCAGAAGCAGAAAAAACACCATCGTAGCTGAAGCTGTAGGTTTATTAAAAGAAATGTTTAAGTACAGAACGATATTTATAACAGTAATTTGGAATGCAATTTTGCAGAGAACAAATGAAACAAATAAATTACTACAATGAGTTGAAAGCACACTTTTACAGAAAGATTCCTTATTAAAATCATTAAAAAAATTTATTAGGCAATTTCGAAGTGAATATTAAAATGTAGAATAACGAGCTAGTTTCATAACAACGTTGACTTTCAAGGATCATATTCCTTAGATACGCACTTAAAAGAATTTTTCTTGAAAATTCGTCTTCGTTTCATGAAAAATTCATATAAAACTTATTACTTATTTGTAGCAATTTAATTGCAAATCTTTCTAGAAGAAACAACAACAAAAAAGCATAATTTAGAAATATTTAAAACATTTTTTACTTTTAATACATCTAGAGGAGAAAAGAACTCCTGTCTTGATAAACTAAAACCTAAAGAAATTCCTCTCCAAAATCTCACAGTATATAAATCATGGGGGAAAATATTTCAGTAACTTTTCCTCTTTTCGCTCTTGTGTCGTTCTGTATTGATGTGCCTCGTCGCTTCTGCTTGTATTTGTTTTGTAGTTATCATTTTAACATTATCTTAAAATTTGTTAAAACCCTACAAATTTGATTTTAAATCTATGTACCAAATTCAAGCCATTTATCTCAATGCAATTTTGACTTATCTTGTTCCCAGACAAACAAGATACCAATAATGTGCTTTTCTCAAGGTCAAGGAGGTCAAGAAAGAGGAGATTCGTGAAAATAGCATTTGATGAAGTTTTAATTATTTCAATACTTTATCTCTGCGTAATTCGCATACGAAAAAGTAAAAAATACCGTTACAAAAGTTGAAAGGAGCGATGTCAGAGAACGGATTAGTCTATTCACGTTAAAAAAGATGTAACTACGATAGAAATAGATTGGTTTATGGATGTCCTTCAGGAACGAATTAAGTTCGTGAACCGAGGCGTGACTGAATTAACACAATTTGCGTTTCATCTGTTTCCTGATGAATTTCCTCTAAAAATTGCAGTCGGCTTTCGTAAAATCGGTTTCGATGACGCATTGTTAATCAACCTTACTGTGTGACTGCACCAACAGCTATTTTTAACCGGAACGAATGTTTCAAACTGTAGTTCGGAAAATCCGATCGAGAGTGTTCAATTTATTTGGTCGGTTGCATCTTTACTGCCATTACTTTTGAACAAGCAAATTAGACAATTTAATAATTAATTATCGTGTGCTTGATTAACATATGTCACATTACATATGTCACATTAGACTCAGCATGACTGGAAAGAATGGGTTTCTACTTTCTCGTATACGTAGTATAGGGAAAGTAAAAAATCAAACTCGAGATTTTGACGAAAATTTCACATTTTAGACTTCTCTGAGTTCCAGAAACCCATTTTTGGGAAATGTCCATCTGTCTGCCTGTGACAAAGATAACTTAAAAATGCTTTGAGCTAGATGGTTGAAATTTGGTACATGGTCTTTACACCAAATTTTCAGATTTCCATTAAATGTTGAGTAATATCCGTTCAGAGTCAGTCTGTCCAATTGTTCGAATATAAATTATGATAAATACAAAACGAATAGAGCTAAACAGATAAATTTTGGTACACAGATTTAGTATCTATAATGTAAACACATCTCCAATTTTGAGTCAAATCCAACTCCGTGTTGATTGTCTGTCGGTCTGTACTTTAAAAAACATGGAAACAAGATAACTCAAAAACGCAATGACTTAAATATATCAAAGTTGGTATGTGATTTTGTGACAAATTTTTGTTTCAATCGGTTGAGAAGAAAGTGTAAAAAAACACCAATTTCATTTTTTTTTACTATCAGCGCTTATGAGGAATTAATCGCCAAATAACTCGCTGAGAATGAAATGACAGATTCAATAAAAATACTAAATTCATGCCAAAAACTATTTTGCAACTATTATATGCCAGTGCCCTGTGCGGCGTTTCTGGTATGACAAGTGTTGTTACTTTTCAATAATCTCAGCATGGTTTTTGAAGACAGCACATTTATTGGACATAGAAAAAGAAAAGAACACAGGTATTTACAATTAAGCACACAGCATCTTGTTCGCGGGAGGAATGGTGCCGGAACGAAGCGCCAGAAGCGGAGTCACACAGATATTCCTACGCGAGAAAAATAGTCCGCTCGCTTCATCCCAACACACCCCTCCTGCGAGTGACATTTTTCGAGCATTTATAATACACATAAAAATTAAATGCACACAACAATACAAAAAATTATATGTACATACAAAAATTAAGAAATTAACGAAATATTTTTCACAGAATACTTTAGTTTTTCTGAAACGTAAAAACGTAGTGAAAACGTAAATTCATATGTCTTGATTTATTTGAAGACCTGGTGCACTTAATCCACTGAATTGCTGCTTGACTATCTGAATTTAAGGTTACAGCATTATTTATAAATTGTTTACAGTTTAACTCAGTTAATAAGTTTACAGTCCAAATAATGTCTTTACATATTTCAGAAATAGCAAATAACTCAGCTTCACATGTTGACAGACTGACACTTTTTTGTTTATGACATTTCCATGAAATTAATGAATTACCTAATTTAATTACACCACCAGAAAATGATTTGCCATTTTCTGCATTCCCCCAACTAGCATCAGAACTTGCATTAAGAAAACCAAACTTACTGTCATAAAACAATTTTTTATCTTTTGAACCCATTAAATATCTTAGAACTCTTTTAGCTAAATTATAGTGCCTTTTTTCTGGTTTATGATTAAATTGTGACAAATATGTTGTTACAAATGATAAATCAGGCCGCGTTCTATTAGCTAAATATAAAAGTTCACCAATTAATTCTTGATACATCGTGATGTCAACCAGTTCATTTGTGGAAGGGAAACTCTTATCTTCTCCTTTTACAATTGGAGTTTTAACACTTTTACATTTTTCTAGATTATGTTTAACCAATAATGATTCAATATATTCAAATTGACACAGACCAATACCATTTTCATGTTTTACAATTTCTATACCTAAAAATTTACCGGTTTTGTTCTCTTGTAATTCAAATATGCTTTTGATGCTATTTACAATCTCTTGATACATTTCATCATTATTAGAAAAAATTGCTAAATCATCTACATACATACATAATATAAAAATATTTTGCGCCACCTAATGATTCAGGTTTAATAGGACCACACAGATCAGCATGAATCAATTCAAGAATTTCAGAACTTTGATTTACATCAATATTAGGATGAGTTTTTCTGGTTATCTTACTTATGTCACAAGTTTCACATCTAAAATCATTTATATCATTAATATCAATATAATCTTTCATTTTAAGCATATATTTAGGATTTAAATGACATAATCTGTAATGCCAAATCTCATAATTACTAGTGGATTGTTTAGAAAAATAACACTCTGAATTATACAATGGTTCCAAATATAATTCTAATCTATTGTTATTTTTAAATGCTTTAGTAACTAAATTATTATCTTTATCAAAAATCAACATGCAATTATTATTCGATTTAATTTTACAACCCTTATCCATCAAACAAGTTACTGACAATAAATTATATCTTAGTTCAGGAACATAGCTAACATTAGTAATTGTTAAATTTCTAGGATTAATACTTACAGTTTTTGTTTTAACTGTTCCGATTCCCTCACACAAAATTTTAGAGTCTTTACCAGCTAAATAAATATCCCTTGTTTCAGGGATTATTTTTTTCAAACCACATACTGTCTTTGGCCATATGACAAGAAGCTCCACTGTCCAGCAACCATATTTTATCACTTAGGCTTTCTTCTTGATGAGAAGTAGTAAACACATCACTAACACTTCGTCGTTTTGTTGATTGATTGGCACGATGTTGTGCATTTCTCCTTTGATTATTTTCATTACATGGAACACTTCTACTAGCATTTTTATTCCTGTAAAAACAGTCCTTGGCGATATGATTTGGGCGTCTGCAGATGTAACAGAGCCTTACACCAGAACTTTTGTTTTTTCTAGAATAAAACACTTCCGCACTGATTCCTTCAGCTCGAGTACTCGTCGGCGAATAACAGGTATTTTCTTCTTCACGTAAAATTTCTAATATTTCGTCCATTGACTTGTCACGTTGGGTTTTGAGAATTTCTCGCACTTTAGAGAATTTTCCTTTCAGCCCACGCACTGTATAATAAACGAGCTCCCTAAGTGTGACATCCAGTCCTAAAGAATGACATTTTGTAGCAATTCCTCTTGCTCTGGCAACATAATCGTTTGCCGATTCATTATTTTTCATTTGAAGATTTTTCAATTCATTGCCGGCATCTATTTTGCGGTCTTCTGCTTGACCCGTAAATGTTGACTTTATTTTATCCCAAAGAATTTTTGCATTTTCTTCTGCTGCGAACTGTAGGGCCTGTTCGTCTGACAATGATAACTTAATGTAAGCAACGGCGTCAGAATTTTTCTGGTTCCATTCTGCTGCATCTTTTTCACTTAGATTATCTGGTTTCACCGCGGATGTAACAGAGTTCAATCTTTTCAAACTCAGCGCTGCCTGTATTTTCAATGCCCAAATGAAATAATTAGTTCCATTCAGCTCAGGGACATTTACTTTATCCATGCTTGCAATTTCGTTTTTGACAGTTTCGTTTCAGTCACACAGTTCACTTAGAAATTTTAACGAAACATTTACCACGAACCAGAACCACGGACCTCTGCTACCAATTTGTTGTTACTTTTCAATAATCTCAGCATGGTTTTTGAAGACAGCACATTTATTGGACATAGAAAAAGAAAAGAACACAGGTATTTACAATTAAGCACACAGCATCTTGTTCGCGGGAGGAATGGTGCCGGAACGAAGCGCCAGAAGCGGAGTCACACAGATATTCCTACGCGAGAAATATAGTCCGCTCGCTTCAACCCAACAACAACTTTATTAGAGAGTATGCCAGAAAGTTTTGGGGAAACCATTCCAGCTGGTTTTATTCTATATCCGGTTATTAATAGCCAAAATCACCAAATTATTAATCGCCAAAATCGAATTAATCGCCAAATAACTCCCTGAGCATGACATGAGTTTCGGGGAAACCATTGCAGCTAGTTTCATTCTGTATCCGGTTATTAATCACCAAAATCACCAAATTATATAATCATCAAAATCGAAGTAATCGCCAAATAAGACGCTGAGCATGGCATGACAGATTCAATAAAAATACTAAATACAAAAACTATTTTCTAACTATTGTATGCCCTGTGCGGTGTTTCTGGTATGACAAGTTTATTAGAGAATATGCCAGAAAGTTTTGGGGAAACCATTCCAGCTGGTTTCATTCTGTATCCGGTTATTCTCTTTGACAGTAATTTTACGGAAGATTTGCATAGATTAATTGGAACAATTGTGCATGAATTTCAAAATACTTCAGATACAATGTGATGATAAATCAAAATTATTTATATATTTTACATAAAAGATCTGAAATAAAAAAAATGTCAGCAGCTTTTAGTGGCCATTTACTTTCCCACCATGTTAATATCAGTATTAATAAAAGCAACCAACTTTGATTCACTATATTTTATCATACACCATAAAGTACTATTTTAAATTATATTTGCTTAATAAGCAGAGCACATTCTGATTGGTAAGATATGCAAATAATGTCACGAAATTAATTAATAAATAATTCGATAATTCTTTTCGGTTGTTGAGAATGGGGGCTATATCAAAATGTTTTGCGATATACTTCGATATAAAGGGGGTCGGGCGAACAGAGGGGGAATGCAATTAATAATCAAATTAGGATTACGAGTTTTCAAATGAAATAAAATTGGCGAAATATGGTGCAGTTTCCTTTCAGTGATTTTACTATATTTAGTTTAGTTTAGTTGTTATTAGTTGTTATATTAACTATTATTATTATTATTAGTTTAGTTGTTATATTAACGTCCCGTTTTAAAGGCTACACTAGGGCTATTTTAAGGCGGACCTCGTCCTTTTGAACCGTGGTTAGATGACGAGAACGACACCTGTTTTTTATTCTTCAACATTTCTAAAAAAAAATTATATTTATATTTCATCAAAATTAACTAAATTTTAGATGAATTGTGAGCATTTACTATGTTATTTGTTTCGAACCAATTTTTTGAACCAAGAAAAAAAAAATTGTTTTTGAAAATACATCTAAATACATAGAAATTTTTTTGCATCTAAATTTTCTAATTCCCAGCTATATAATAAGAAATTGTGAAGCTTCTGAAATAGTGCATAATTTAAAATGCAATTTGAAATCTTAACAACAATTTAATAAAATAAACCTTCATCGCAAATCGTAGAATTATACCCAGCTACTATTTAAAATATATTAAAGAAAAACTTAAAAGATAGTTAAAAAACATCGCATGAAATATTTATAAATATTTCGTTTTCAATGGAAAAATATTTTTAATTCAATATTGCGAATGTTAAAATTTATTTCTTATATCCTTTTTGGTACAATCCGGTTTTAAGGGCGACCAAAAGTCTCCAAGAAAAAATTTCGCCAAATTATAAAAATAAACTCAAGAACGGCATATAGTTTGAGGATTTAAATCGCCAAACTGACGAAATTTTTTCTTGATACTTTTTGGTCGCCATTAAAACCGACAAATATCTCCTTTTTTTAAGCTGTTTTGAACTTCAAATGAAGTTAATTATATAAAAGTGGCCCCACTTTTTTTATTCTTATGGAATTAACGAAAATAAAATAAGCTGGATGTCACTTTAAGAATCTTATGCCATAGAATTACTTAAGTGGGAGAATCATCCGGGTATTTTGCACTAAGTTAATGTAACAACAAAAACATGTTTGGGTTTTAGCGAAAAATGTAGAAATTATCCAAACGGAACTCTGCACTTATCGCTATATCGAATGAATGTAAATCCGATTGACTTCTGATGATTTTATTGCTTCAGGATTCAGCTTAAGGAAGTTTCCAAGATCTGGAAAAGAAAACAAAACGAAAAGATTTCGATCAGCAGTCAAACCTGTAATAAAGTAAGACAGAAAAGCAGATTAACATTGATTTTAATTCCTTTTGTAGTTTTTTTGTCTTCGTACCGTGACAACCTAACTTCAATTTACGAAACACGAAGTATCAGTCGTTGATAGCAAGCGAAACTTCAATTTAGTTTTGGCATGAAGTTATAAATTTTTGTCTAAATATGATTAATAAAAATTAGATTTTAATACTTTATATATTTCTGGCCACCTTTGACGACCAGCTTATTCACTCGAATTCTTGATTTTTTTAAGGCTGTGAAAGGTTTAATTTGGAATACATTAAAAAAAAAATTCAACATGTTCTTTGACACGACGGACAAACACAGATTTAATTTAATCAGACTTTTACAAATTATTAGGGTGCACATTTAAAAATTGTATGAGCTATCATATAAAAGTGGAATTGAAAATCCTACTTCCCTATGTCCAAAGAAAATAATTTTTTTTTTATTTTAACACTAGCAGAAGCACACAATTGAATGCTTTTTATGGATAAATTTGAACTTTACCAAAACATTGTTTTTGATTGAAAGCAAAATAAATATAAAAAAATCTGTATTAAAAAAAAAGAAAAGAATTGTATAAAAATGAAACTGATATCATTAAAATAATAATTTTTTGAATTTTAATATGATGCAAAAATCATTTTTTGGAAATAATTGTTTTAGAAGACATGAACATTAATTCTCATTGGCAAGTTATAGTGATTATCTCTTTGGCGATATGGTAAGCCTATTTTCGTGAGAAATTAAATTTTGTTTGACAGTTCATTCTAACATCTTGACTTCTTTTACATTTTTTTTCTTTGACTAAATGAAGCGTATAGTGAAACAGCGAGCTCATGTTCGAGAACTGATAATAATACTTTGCAGTTCCATTAATTAGTTAAACGAAAAGGTGAATTAAATGCCGCTGTAAAATGAAGTAATCTGAAACTTTGTATGAAGCTTAATTTACATTTGATTGTTGCCATTCGACAATAATTACAAGCTGATTCCTCCGACATGCATTGAGGGAACGGATGAATCTGAATGATCGGAACCGCCACAACACTGGCGGTTCCGATCAACCGCACTGGCAGAAACTGAGGTTGAGTATTAAGGGCCATCACCGTCCACGGTACAACACCTCCAGTGGGAAGTACGTCCCTTCATCGGCAGGGGGTAACCAGTCCCACACCATTTCTTTATCCACCCAGGTGGAGAGAAACAGCCACTTTACCGCAAGCTTCTTATCCTCATACTTGAGGTAACTCTGGATAGGAAACCATTCTACAATAAGTAATAACAGCGATTTCTTTGCCACATACATTAACATTTTATGTATAGAGATTTACAAGAAACGAAAAATCACCTTTTAAGACAGCAAACTGATCCTTGCTTTTGTGGTTTTCGTATATGTTAAATCTCTTGAGAGAAAATTAGGTAGCTCGAAGCGGTTAACATTTCCTAATGTGGCTGAATGAAGAAATGGTATTAGATCAACTCTCCTCCTTGTTGTTTTACCAATATTCAAAATTGCAAGATCTTTATTCATCTATTCTTCGTTTAGTACAAAAAAAAAAAAAAGAGGGATGTAATAATATAATTGAGCGAATTAAAAGAAAAGATGGCATTCGAATGAAAAATTCGATGTTATCTTAAAAAAAATCTTATCTTGCTGACTTCTTCTTTACATCTTCAGATCTAACCAGTTCGCTACGTGTCCAAAGAATTCAGGTGATCGATCAGAAACACGATCTGACCCAGAACCATTCATTCGCATAATTTACTACATCTTCTAATCCAGGAAGTTAGTCTTGTTTTGCTAATCATTTTTATAGCTAATTTTCAGAGTGAACAGTTTATTCATACGAAGTAGATAGAAAAAAGTTTCAACTAAAACTTATAATTTTGTAAACAATATTAGTTATCTTTCCGAAATTGTTGCTAACCGTTGTCTGTTTACATTCTCCAAGAAATGTTTCTGTTTCATTTTTTTTTTTACAAAGGAATGTGATTTGCTTATTTTGAAAATAACATTAATGGTTATTTTGCCACAAAATTTACCAATTTTTTTTCAAAAAAGAGAAAAAAAATGAGATAAGATGTCAGTTACAGGATATTAATAAGATATTTTATAAAAAGAAAACGTATTCATAGCATTAACTCGAAAGAAGCTTATGGAATATGATGACTTAATTTTACAATATTTTAATAAAAAATGTAATCTAAGTAGTTTTTAAAAATGAAATCCAAAAAGTAGATTTTTTTTTAAAAAAATTAATAATAGTTTACCGTTAAATTTTTAGCTTATAATTTATTGTTATAAATTCTAAGAAACGTAATAATCAATTTTTTTTTTCTCAAATCCACTTTAGATAACTTCTAACATAGAATTGAATAAAAATAAAATAATTGACTAACAGTCAAATTAAATTATAAAAATATTAACTTTATATTGTCATCGAGCATATAAAAATGAAAAAAAAAAAAAAAAAAGGAAAATTTTAGTACATCAGGAAGCGAGAAAAAATTCTATAACAAATTTGATCTTTAATTACAACTAACTATTCGAGTTAAATAAAAATGTTATGAACAATTCACAATTTTTTAAATTTCAGCCTAGAAGTTCAACAACCTTCTGAAGTAGCAGGAAATACTAGTAAAAGAAAAATGCTTCTTTAAAAGATTAAACTACGGGTTTCGACCTAAAGTGAAATAGCAAAAACTGTAATAATGAGTGCGCCTGTTAGATGTGTTAGTGTTATTAAAATAAAAAATATCCAAAATGTAATTTTAATACGGAATACTTCAATATAGTTTAGCAAATAAATTTATTTAATTTAATGTAATAGCTGAAGTTTATTGTGATCACTTCGGGATTTAAGAATGTTGATAATATTAACCGACTGATTACAAACATTGATAATATTAACCGACTGATTACAAACATTGATAATATTAACCGACTGATTACAAACATTGATAATATTAACCGACTGATTACAAACATTGATAATATTAACCGACTGATTACAAAAATTGATAATATTAACCGACTGATTACAAACATTGATAATATTAATCGACTGATTACAAACATTGATAATATTAACCAATCGATAACAAACCGAACAGAATCTAATATTAACTGATAATAATATAAACCACATAATCGAATTGGATAAAATTAGCTGTATTTTCATCTTATCAAGAGAAAAGAAAGGGAAGGGGGGGGGGAGAAAATAGGAGCACTAATTAAGAGTTCACTTATATGTTGTTTGTACTTATTTTGCAATTTTGGACGATGCTCCAAGCCGAGTTTCACAATATCTAATTCTCGATCCATTTCTGCGTCCGTAGATGGTTTTCTTGAATACTTACTCCTCATACGAACCATCAACGTATATTCCTTGGTCTTGTTCACAAAAAACTCTCGATTTTTAAAATTTAACAAAAAAACAAAAAAACAACAAAAAAAAAAAACAGGCTGTGGATATTTCAGTTTCGCATACGCAAAGTGTCTACTTAATTATTTAAGTAGACATTCGTATCTGTTAAAAATTTCAATTTCATTTTTCACAATTAAATCAGTTCTTTTTTAAAAATCTATTTTGCTTTCAAATCCAGTTGTAAGAAACACTGGTTATGTCTGCACAACAGATTCCAAATCAGACTTACTAGCATAAATGTTTCGTTAAACCAATCTAGATAATTCTAGTCCAGACAAGAGAAAATGAAATCCACCTAGTGGGAAAAATGATTCTCAAAAAGGATTTTTACAAATCGAGCAAATTGCTTCGTGAACGCCAATCGTTGAAAATGAAGAAATCGCGCAATTTCTTTACTTAAAATCTGATAACATTGCACGATGCAATAATCCCATTAAACGAAAATCTTTGTAAGCAATTGTATTTGTTGGTTTGAGATCAGGAGATTTTGCTAATTTTAATCAATGATAATATTAACTTCGAAGCTGTTAATATTAAGTGCGTTTACTGTATTAAGATTAATGCTCTTTTTCATTCCGCATGGAATTTCACCACTGGGAACGAAATGAAATTTTTGTATATAGAATATATTGTACTCAGTTCTCTTTACATATAAGGTATTTTTTAAATACACTATATCCAAAAAATAGTTTACAAGCTAAAAATGGTTAGAAAACATGAAATATATTATATTTCTTAACAGATAAAACTGATATATAATCTAAAAAAATTAATTTAAATATTTAAGTTTTTATATATTAAACAGAAATGCATTAAATATATTTAATTTTTTTCCGTTGAAGGTATATGAATTTTATTATGTGACGAAATATGTATGAACCTTGTATTAAAAAGCAACAATTTTTTTTAGCAATTTTTGAAAATGTATATAAAAAAAAAATTCTACCTAAAGAAAAATAATGGATTTCCTCTAAAGTTTAATTCAATTATTCGTATCATTAGGAAATAAAATTTAAATTAATACATTTTTTCAAATTAATTTTGTGCCTCATTTCATAGTTTATTAATGAACGAATGAATGTAAGGTGAAATTATAACAAAATATTTTTTCTTTGGATTTTTATGAGCTATATGATATGTAACGACAGATTATGAAAACAAACAATAAATAAAGGATACAACAATCCAGGAGAAAATTTCTATGTCAGAATTACTAAGTACACTTCCATTTTTTTATCAAAAAAATAATAAATGTTTCTTAACAAAAGAGATATGAGTATAATTATTTCCTCTTCTTTGTCATCATTGTTGGGAAGTGTGTGGGGGGGGAAGAAAGTGTATTCGATAAGAGACATAATGGACTCTAAATATGTTCTCTAAAAGATCACAAAGCACCGCAGTTAAGAGAAAGCAAAAACCCTCCTTTCTAATTCAAAAAAATAATCGAATGTCAAACCAGTTTGAAGTCTTAAACAATATGACAACGAGGTAAAGAAAGCGAGCTGCACAATGATAAAATTATCAATAGAAATGTGCTATTTGTTTTTAATGTCTTAACTCCACCATCTCTCCCCCCCCCCTCCTCTTCTTTCATGCAGTGTAAAAGGAAATATGATAGGAAAAACATCATTTAAAAGGTCTTTACCGTTACAGCATAACACTGTCAAATAATTAAGGCAGACTGGCGCAATTAACGTCGGTTGACATAGTATTTTTGTGAAAAACCAGGAAATAATGAAAAATACATTTGTTCGCTATGAGAAGTTGCCTTTAATTTCGTATATATCCAGTTCTTTTCATAGAACAAAATATTTGGTATTAAAGCTTTGAAATGTATTTTTAATCGTTCTGCACGTAGGCAACCGTTAGGTTTGAATGTCAATACTAACCCTGTCTCGTATACAAAGAGAAAGTATTAAAGGAAAGAAATAGAATTCAAGCCTTTGATGAATCATTGGTTTGGTGACGTTTCGAACCTCCCTTTATTCAAAAAACACTATTTTGGAATTATGTTTGTCTATCTGTCTGTGAACCATGATTACTCAAAAATGTTTTGAGTTAACGCGATGAAATTTGCATACGGACTTTACACAAAGTTTGTTGATTTGAAAAAAATTTTAAAGGGAATTAATTCACATAAAGTTTGACTATCTGGCTGCCGAGAACAAATGAACATGATAACTGTAAAAAGTAATGAGTTAGATTCATAAAATAGTAAATTTTATGAATCTAACTCATTACTTTTTACAGTTATCATGTTCACATATTTAACATAAAGTATAAATCTGTATTAAATTTTGAATAAAACTTCAAGGGTTTGACTGTCTCTAGGTGTGTATTTTCACATGCTGGTATAATTCAAATATAATTCGAAAATGCAAAGCTAACGAACAACAACTGGAATTTAGTAAAAGATTTATCTTCTAAAGCCAACAGTTTGCTTGTATGTCTGTCCGTGATAAAAATTTGATACGCAATTTCAACATCTCACATAATGATTCGTTTCAAAGTTTGAACTAAATAGTAAAGGGGTTGACCATCGTCGATCTGTACATTCGCATGAATGTAAAAAGGATAATTTAAAAATGCTACGACTTGGATAAATGTAATTTAGTATGTGATTGTGTTACTCAAATTGTAATTATGTGTCAGATATTGGTTACAGTTAGTCAAAAAAGTGTGTGTACGTTCAAAATGCTTACCTGGTTGTCTTCCCAATGCATTCTTATGTGTGGAACACTAAAAATGACCAGCGGGAGTGGGCTTCTCAAAACGTTCTCGCTTACTCTCTAATAAAGGTGTTATCTCTCCCCACCCCCCACCCCCAAAAAACCATCGACCTTCAGCAAGGCCGCAAGTGCCCTCCTAACATTAATGAAGAATAATTACAAAATACAGTTTTTGGCATAAATTTAGCATTTTCATTTAATCTTTCGTGCGATTGTTGTTGGTTTTTTTTGGTCATCTATCCCTAGTATGCGGTTAATAGTAGCCGAAAATCGAATTTGTGTTTTAGAAGCACTTTTTACATCTAATTGAAACCAAAGTTTGAAACAAAACTGCAATCGTAGTCACATAATCCCATGCCAAATTTCACTTATTTAAATCAATTCGTTTTTATGTTATCGCGTTTATGTTTCTGAAAATACACATTGACTAACTGTCAACCCCTTTTGGATTTAGCTTAAAATTTAATTGATGTCTTCACTACAGATGTTAAATCTATGTATCGAATTTTAGTCATTCAGCTCTTTTAGGTTTGTAATTATTGTATTGACTTATATTCGAACAGCCGGGCTGACAGATTTCTTCTGAGTGGATTTCGCTCAAAAGTTGATAGAAATCTGCAAATTTGGTGTAAAGATCAAAGCGAAGTTTCATCCGTCCAACTCAAAGCGGTTTTGAGTCATATTTATCACCGACAAACTGACATAATGCCAAAAATGTACTTTTCTTACTAAGGAAGGTCTAAAACGAGAAGATTCATCAAAATCTCCAGTTCGAATTTTTTGTAACATTTTCTCTACACTTAGTTTCCGAGAAAGTAAAAGTCTGAAATCTAGTTTAGTTATATTAACGTCCCGTTGCAAAGCAACACGAGTGCTATTTTGGGACGGACCTCGTCATTTTGAACCGCGGTCAGATGACGAGGACGACACCTGAGCTGGCACCCCCCTCTCCACACCAGCGGGAGGGGATTTGTTATTACGGATTTAACGTGCAACAGACCCCCTTACACGACGGTTCTTTGGTGGTCTCGAACCTGAAACCCTACTGTTCACAAGCCGAGACCTTACCACCAGGCTACCACGGCCCTAGTAAAAGTCTGAAAGTTCAGTGTCTTGTCAAAGGCTCAAAAATTTTATGCGTAATGAAGGGGAGAATATCATACCTTTAAGATGCATGCGAGAAAGTTTCAGGAAGACAACTTACGCCGGGTTTGGACAAAATATATTTGCTACAAAGATTTGACAGATACAGATCGTAACGTACTTGATATTTTTCTTCATTAGCATTTGTTTGCGAAAGAAATCCGGTCATGAATAATAAAATATGTTAATAAAAAGAAGGACTACATGTTTTTTATCATTACTTTTTCTACTAGACTAGCGAGTTTTAGTTTGTTTACAAACTGTTGAGTCTGTCTCTCTCAATTCGATCGACACGTGTAGAATTCCTGCATAATGTCGGATAATATCTGAAGTGCTTGATAAAAAGCTAATTGCTATTTCTGGTGGCTTGATGCTTATTTTTGGTACTTGGCCAAAAGTAGTGCTCCTCATTATTTTTTTATACATTTCTTACAACATTTTATTAAATAAAACTTGTAACGATGGAAAACAGACTAAATGAAAACAGACTCCTCAAGTGCAAAAGTAAATCAACAAAGAATGAAATGCTGTTTAAAATTTAATTGCTATTAAATGATGAATTGCTAAATATAATAATAATTTTTCATTAATAATATTTAATAGCTTTTACTTTTAATAATAAATACCTTGAATTAATAATTACATAATAAAAGGTGCATAAAAAGTTAATGATATTATTAAAATTTAATAAATATCCTTATGAAAAGAAATGTTTATGTAAGTGTATATTGATACTATACTGGAGTAAACATAAGATTTAGAGATTACACAGAGATAACTTTGAAGGTGAGAGTATACACCTCAAAGATATTTGTTTTGAAATTTAAATCTGAATTTTAATAAATAAACAACTAAGCAAAATTTTGACGTTTTCTTTCTCTAAAAAAATAAAAGCACAAATTTAATTTATATATCATTTTAAAATACACACAAAAAATTTCTTTCTAATTATGGAAATTTAATTGCAATGCAATTTTTTGCTCTGTATTTTGACACCATTTTAAATAGTGTGAAAAATTGCATGATTTCTACAATAGATTTCAGTGTTCAAAAATCATCTATTTAGTTTTTCTTCTATTATTGGAAACTGAGGAAGAGATATTTTATTAGTATCTGCACAGTATACATAAACAAGCCGAAAGTGAAGTTATAGTGATGCAAGTGATCATGCATTATAAGAAGAGAAATGATCTGAACAGTTATGTGTTTATAATACTGCGATCTCATGGGATTCGACTTCATTATAAGAGTGCTTGCACACAATTAACAATGTAGAGGTACGTTTATTAAAATTATGTTGCTTAAATGTTTTTCAAGGTTTTATGATTAAAAATACTTTTTAAGGTAATTACATTTAATTATGCATATTTAATTTAAATTCTCATAGGATCAATCGGTCACCAGACTGCAAGTTAATTATATTATAATATTTTATTTTCCATATATTTTTTAAAAAACATTGAAGTTTTAGTTTGAAGATATCTTAGAACTATTTTGGAAGGACTTTGTAATTTTAAATAATTGAATTCGTAATTTTGATTGGAAGGAATTTTTCAAATTTTCCACGGCCCATCAACATATGCTTTGTAAATTAGGATATTTTTATTATTTCCAATATTATATATTATCTTTTATAATATTTCACCATTAGATTTATTATTACTGCTCTTTTTTTTCTCTCTATTTCTATTTTTTTCTCTCTCGCTTTTTTTTCTTTCTTTCTATATTCTGTAAAACAAAGGAAATTTGTTTCCAAACTGAGAAAAATTCGCATAGATATTTCGCACTCAAATTTTTTTTTTTCATGTTAAATAAAATTAATAACTTCATTTAAAAATGCATGTTTAATTCTTCAATTTTCATGCTCCACTAAATTTTAAAAAGTGACTGAACTTATCTTATTATAGAGGAACTAAGAGAATCTTTTTATTTGAAGAATGTTTCGAATTAACTACCCTAAAACTATGAATTTTTAGTATCATTTATACAAAGTAGTAAATATTGATTACTCATTTGAACGCTGCAGTTTTTTGGGACTTGGGAATCGTTCACCCTGAAACAAATTCTTCATTCGAGGGGGAAATGTCCCTGGGAGTGATTAAGGATAAAAAATTAGCTTCACAAATAACGGTTATGATGCTTCGACAGGTAATTTTACACCATGAGAGACTAATTGTTCTGTATTTTATAGTGATGAAACACCAACGATTCAGTCTTCCCCGCGACGTGAAATTCTAAACCTGCCTGTAATTTCGGGATACATGAATCCTCTATGAGTATTCGAACTGGATGAAACCTATTCTGACAAGACGATCGCATATTAGTTTTTCGCTTGTTCTCCAGGAAATGGCCTACTTCATTCACATTTTGAAAAATATTTAAAATAAACTAGAACTGTTTGAGAGTAGTAGCACAATTGTGGATATAATGAATTTGTACAATACATTTCAGAAATCATAAAAGCAATGATATTTAAATCTTAAGTTTATGATATAGAAATATGAAATAAAGTGACATGATTAATTTGGAGGTTGTTATTTTTCATTTAAAAATTTCAGAGTCAATTAAATGTAAGAATAATTGAAGGATAGCTGTATAAAAAAATTGAAGAATTTTAATGGATATTGATGAGATTTAAAATCTAATCAAGCTTTGCTCTAAAATGATACATAAACGCCCATAAAATCGAAATACTTTTAAATAATCGCTGTTGTTAATGCATTTCCTTTATACTTTAAATCTATCTTATAAAAATTGTTTAATGATACATTTGCTGTAGATGCGGTTTGCTCTGTTCTTAAAATTGCCTGTTCTAAAGCAGAGGAATCCGTCGTATGAATTTTTGAAAAAAAAAATGGTAACATGTCATTTTATCTCATTAATGGTACCTTACATACTGTCGGAATACGATGTTTGTTATCCATGTCTGTATATGTTAACAACATAAACAATGTACGAAAATAAAATTCTCCCCAGAATCTTGAAAGGAAAACTCCCCCCACCGTAAATTAGTTAAATTTATATAATATCATAAATACACGAAAAAAAAAAGCCCGACCAAAAATGAAAAAAAGAGAGAGAGAGAAAAAAAAAATTAAAAGTAAACCGTGCAGATCGCAGGAAACTGACTGAAAACAAGCCGAAGAACCGTGAGATTACGTCACGGATCACGTGATTCTCGTCTACCATTGGTCGATCCGTTCACTTTTTTCCACAAACATTCTCACCTCAGCTGCGGCAAGAGGGGGATTTCATTCCTTTTTAAATAGTTCTTAAACTCACGTGAGTATTGCCGGCTCCAGATTAAGACTTAAATTTTTTGAGTTAATTTTTTATCAGATATCGCATTTGGCTTCCAGAAGAAGAAGCTCTTAATCTGAGCTTCACGTTCTGGTAGTTTCCTCATTGTGAAGTTTTCCATCCCATTATTTTCCTCTGCTTATTGTGAAGTGAACTACATGTGATTGAGAGCGTTGCAGGCATCGTCGCAGGTGAATCTTAAAAAGGTAAACTTAGTTGATTAATGTCAATGAATTTAGATACAATGTGTGTGTGTGTGTATTTCATTATCATTCGCTAATTCTGTAATAAGCAATTTATTTAGATAGTATAAATATGTATCACAGTAAATTTCTGGTGATTACATTATCACATATGCATAAATCGTTTGGCAGGAAAAAATAATTGGAAATATGGAATATTTCTTGATTTTATCGCTGATTTTGTTTGCTTTTTATTGGTTTTTCAAAATAATTAATTAAGAATTCTTAATGCGCGATTTTCAATTACATGAAAATTGTTAATAAATAATATTCTTTAACCAGGAAAACACTGTAATATTTATTTAATTTTTAAAGTCAATTCTTCTTTCAGAAAAAAATTATGAAAGACAGATATGTTTTGATATTAATATATGTTTAGAAAATTGGTTGTTATTAATTTTTTTATGGTGCTTCCCGAAGGCATTTATTTCTTTTTTAAGAAAAGAGAATATTTTCCCGAATGCTATGTAGAGTGCTAAATTTATTTTTTATGTGAAAAAAGTAATAAGTCTTACTTTTGAAAGTAAAAGGTTGTTTTATAATTGTTTTGACTACATCTGTTCAGCTGTATTGAATGTGGAATTACTACACTAATATGATTCCATAAAGTTTTTGTCTATATGTCCGTTAACTGTAAGAGAATGGATCTATGAACAGGATGACTCAAAAATGTTTTGAGATAGATCAATGAAATTTGATGTATGTATGTCCTTAAAACAAAATCTGTAGATTTCTATGAAATTTTAAGCAAAGTTCATTCAGAGGAAGTTATCTGTTTGACTATCCGGATATAAATTAACACAATAAAATGAAGAGGGATAGATGGGTAAAATTTGGTACACAGATGCGACATTTAAAGCATAGATCCATATCAAATTTTTAAACAAATACTTCAAAGGATCCGTCTGTCGGTTAGTATTTTCTCCTGAATAACTCAAAACGCAGGGATTTAAATACATGAAATTTATTATGTGATCTTTTTATTACTATTGTAGTTCTATCTCAAATTTACAGTCAAAATTAGTAACTGTAAATTCTCAAATTTACAGTCAAATTCTTCATCAATGGCATGTGGTTAATACATAAATGCCGGTTTTCTTTACTATATTACAAAGCATTTAACTCTAATGTGTGAAAATAAAAATCAGAGTAGTGGTGTTTAAGGATTTGATCCAAAATTCTATGTAGGAGGAGGGCTCTTTTTTAGACACTTTTATTAAAGAATATGCGAGAAAGATTCGGGGAAACCATGCCAGCTGGTTCTTGCCATAAAATTTGACGGAAAATCGTGGAAAATCAGATAACTTGCAAGAAAACTCATAACCATTATCGAAATAGCGTGAGTACAATACACTTATTGGAATATAATTCGAATCATGCCCCTAGCATGATGTATGATACCGTATTTTACTGCGCTTTCGCGTGCGTGGTAAAAACTATATCAAGTAGCAATGACCTAGTAGATGAATTCGAGCTAAATCTATCTTTGAAATATCTTTTTATGTGGAATGTAATGAACTTCTTGTGTTGAATAGAAAAGGAACTGATTTGAACTGCTAAATTTTTCATTTCAAGTAAAATATGAGTACATTTTTGCTTCATTTAGTTTCGAAATGTTATTCACCTATGAGAAACAGATCTTAATATCTAAAATTATGAAGAAGTCTGTATTTATTCTGTGGTTGTAGGAATTATTAGCATCTTCTTAAAAATACAATTATTGCAAAATATTCAACAGATACGAAATATATGTGTGTTATATTAACAACATTCGCTCTCGGAAATAATCAGTTTTATATATTTATTGAATTATAACTTTAATTAAAATTATTATATATAAAGATGTATCAAAACATTTAAAATATTTAAAATCGAATCTTAAACCTAGATTTAAGCCCCTATTCATACAAATACTATATATTTTATGATTCAGAAAACCATGATGCAGTATAATTAATTTGCTGATTCTTCAAAGATCGTACGCACTTATTTTTTTAAAAGCAGTTTTTTAAAACTAAATTACACCTTTAACATCTATTATACTGAATTTTATATTCCTACTTTTTTTGTATAACCAATAAAGTAAATTTTATTTTGATCTTTTTGTCATTGAATTAACATTGATTTAACTATTGAAAACTATTATCATTGTGAGACGAGTACAAATAATTACTAGTTTAATATTTCTAAATTATGAACATTTGAGTTGTAAACAAAGAATACTTCCTTGGCGAATATTTAAAGTTCCTCGACCTTTCCCAAAGGGCCATTTTTCATTCAAAGTTCAAATAATGCGCCAAATGAAGCAAAATGCAGTATTCATTATCACTAATTTTAAACTTTGGATAGAAATAAAGCCAATCTCGTAGACCAGCAGGTCTCTTAGGAATGAAGCCAATCTTCTGCTTTCATGATTTACGAAACGGAAAAAAAAAAGATTAATTTGTTTCGAAATCTCTCCTTGAAACTTTGATATTTTTCATCGGTATCGTATGAGTCATATGAAATTTCTTAATCATTTCTGAACTGGAACTTCGTTGGTGAAGACAGTAAATAGTACAGTTGTTTTATGATAAAAAAGACAACATTTGGATTTTTACACAATTATTGAAACTAAGTCTTCCGTAAAAGAATCTATATTAAAAAAACGAATGAAGCCCTGTAAAATATTAAACTAGTGAAAGAAAATGAACTTGCATGTTTGCA
Organism: Argiope bruennichi; assembly: GCF_947563725.1. Taxonomy (NCBI): domain Eukaryota; kingdom Metazoa; phylum Arthropoda; class Arachnida; order Araneae; family Araneidae; genus Argiope; species Argiope bruennichi. The sequence goes on along the minus strand of NC_079153.1, from coordinate 38,497,760 downwards.
GAGAGTGGTGGATTTAGGCATACTACTGCCCAATGCAGCGCATATTATGAAGCTCCCATTTTAATAAATTGTTCAGTTTAATTTCACATTGTAATACATTATAACTTTAATGTTTTTTACGTTTTTATTGTAACTTTGTGATGTTTTTTTATTTATTAAGTTTTCTGATTGCCTGGTAGCGAAGTTTTTACACAATATTATTTAAATAGACTCACTGTGTTTAAAAATTTTATAATAAATAGATAAACGCAGTAAAGCAGATATGAACCAGAGCAACTTGATAAATTGTCAATACTTCCTAATATTTTATAATTCATAAAATTTGTAGTTTTTATAAATTTATTAATTTATTGACAACTTAGCTTATAACATATTCTTATAGACATACCACCCCTTTGGCCCTTGGTAACTATCTAGTATGTCTAATTTGAAATACAACACTATTTGCAAACGTCTGTTCTAAACTTGCCAATTTTTTTTACCAAATTTTATAAACTTTATTTGATTAGATTTAGCTAATGTGATTTTAAAAATTAATTCGATATGTATACTTTATATTTTTTGGAGTAAAATAAATAGACAATGCTTTTCAAAATATGAATCAGAAGTAATAGATTAAGGCCTGGCATGGCCTAAGAATTTGAAGCAGAGGATGGAACTTATTTGTTTATCTTCTGATCCAGCATTATTTATAATCTAGCTTAACTATGTAAGTTTTGGCAATGAAACGTTTTACTGTGAGTAGCTGGAGATTACCTGTTTTTCCTCTAAGAGAAACAACAGTGGGTCAGAGTTCTTTTGAAGGTACTTGGGGGAGGCTTTGACTTCTCTGACTTCTTCTACAAGTGATTCCTTATTTTTTCAAGTTCCACATGTAGCTGTATCACATGTACATTTGCTGTCAAATGCGGCTACAAAATTTAATATGAAAAAATTAAGTTGAGACCATGAAAAATAGCACATTAATGTAATAATAGAGAAGGATAGAGAAAATAAGAGGTTTATTTATAGTACTCGCCTCAAGCGACCAGCTGGTTTGCCGAGAATATTGCGTACATTTGATTTCATGTAAATTTTTTTAGATATAACTTAATGTCCATGAATCCGCCAAATTATCTTTCATTAATTCCATATTATTTTAATTGTCTCAATAATTTTTTTTGTGTGTTCATGAACCTTTCCAATGGAGACAGTTCTTTAATATCATGGTTCTGTTAAAAATGTAAATATTCGGTTCATTTTCTTCTTCATTATTCTTCTTCATAAGTTCATTATTCTTGTGAATTTCGCTGTATTGTAATTTCTTTTTCTTAATATTTCTTTTTGAACTAAACAGAATCCTTCTTCTTTAGCTTTCAAAATTGGAGAAACTCAAGCGATTAACTTTTTGATAAACAATGAAAACGATTTGAATTTCAGGGTAACGATGTACTCTGGAAAGTAAGGAAAAAAATATCTTTAAAAATTCTGCAAATTCTAAAAGAATTTTCACCGTTATCATATAAAGTATCATAGTATCTTGAAAAGACTTTTTTGAAACGGTGCTTTTATTTTTGTGTAATAATATTTTCGAAAGTTATCGCGTGAAACCTTCACAATTTTACTTATTTTTAATTAATTAAAACTTGAATTAAAATTTTAAAAATGCACTCCGAGGTGCACATACCCCCCCCCCAAATGCATTTTCAAATTATATTATCTTTAGGTGTAAATTTCAAAATTTAATTTAACCTAAATCCTTATCAAAAGATAAAGAAAATTGTGGTTTGAGGGAAAAAATATATTTGGACGTACGTTGGATAAAGGAAAAAAATATTTTCAAAATATTTCAAATATATTTTAAATAATATTTCGGAGGAAAGATAGAAAAGTTTGAAAGCTTTATAGCATTAATTTCTAAAACGTTTTTATTCCTTGTTTATAAAAATCTCATAAGAAATAATATATCTTAATAATTGAGAAATATTAAAATCTAATAACAATATACTATTACTTTTTGAAATTGATAAAAAATTTTACAATATTTAATTTAGAAAAATATATTACATCACGCATTTACATCTTGTTTATTGCCTAAGCTACTACACTTCAAAATCACGTTTTTCATGAAATATTGGCGCGAGGCTGTCGCAAGATAAAACAATCGAGATTTTACTAATTTATGCAGATTCTTGCCGTAGAATATTTCGTAACTCGTGAAACATTTGATGATCACTCGTTATGCGTTGACCTTTATATTTACCTTGGCCGTGTACATTGGCTCTCTAGAAATATGGACGACACTCGGAAAAATGCGGCATTCTGTGGAATTGTTTATGGTTTTTACGCTCGCGGATGCGTGCATCTGCGCAAATCGTAAATCATAAACATGCACATCGAAGAATATTTCTTTGTCTCGCTCTTGAAATGTGCTGATGGCGAAATTGTGCTTATATATATAAGATAATTTTATAAAAAAAAGTTGCAAAAATGTTTTAATTTTGCAATTGAAGTGATGTCATCTATAGTTATGAGTAAAAAAGTCCATGTGATACAATTGTTCTGAAGTCTCATTATTGCTGCGTGAGATGAGCAAGAAATCGTGACGATTACATTTCGTGAACCATTTTGGATAATTCCATATTCGTAATCAAGTATTGATTGTATGTAAATTTTTAATGGATAAATATTTCATTGAGCATTAGAAAGCTCTGTGTATTTTGGATGGCACACGTTATCCTGCTTAGAATTGTTTATGTCGAATTTGAACACGAATGAAATCGGAAAAATTAAGTTAATATTTTTATTTTTCAAAATCGTCTGCTGTTCTTAAAAATAAATAAATTTAAAAGAAAAGATTCTGAGTAGTAAATTGTTGAATTAACGCTCATACTAGTTTCCTTGAGTAATCGTCAATGATTTAGAACAAAATCGTGATTTCGCCATCTTGAACGTTAAGCCTATCTTATGAAATAACCGTTTTTAAACTAGATTTTCAACTTATTAGTAAAGTTTCGATATGTTTAGTCTTAACGGATCAGGAGATTTAACCAGATTTGAAAATGAAATTACAAATTCAAATTTGATACTATGAAAAACAAAGACGCCTTTCATTCCACTATTTATAGGGGAATTAAGAATGCGTAGAAGATGAAGAGCTGTATTACTGATTCAGCAAATTAAAATTTTCATTATTTTCTTTATTTCTTCTTTGTGGAATATGGAATCATATAAATATATATTTGAAAAAAAAAGATTTCAGCCGCTAGTTCATATAAATATAATTGAAAATCCGTATGTTTGTTAGAACCTATATAATTTCACATATCCTAGATAGATTCAAACGAAATGTGACACACATATTTCTTTGAACCTGGAAGAATCAACTGCCGTATTAAAAAATTTCTATGCCCTGCTGAAAAGGATGAAATGAGTATAAAAAGATTATACGTTTTTCTGCTATAATTTTACAAACATTTCATAACCCAAAAATTGTTTTATACCATTTTAAAATTTAAAAAATTTGCTTTTCAATAATATTAGTTTCTTTGCATTACAATTTTTCTTCGATATTTAATCAATTTTTCGAAATCGGTTTTTTTTTGTCAAAATATTAAAACAAATTCACTGTTTTTATCACATTTATGCTTTTGACCTTTTTTTTTTTTTTTTTGCCAATGTTAAATCGCTTTCTTCAGAAATTTTCATTTTTAATTTCATCATGTTGAAATAAAGAAAAAATAATATGCCCTGACAGTAATTTTTCATAAATACTGTATTTTAAAATTGTTACAATTTTTTAATCAAATTTTGTTTTATATTTTACTTTCAAAATTTTAATTCACCATTATTGCTATGTTATTAGCTCTATGTAATCTTTATATGCATGCGCCAAATTTGAGACTGAAAACATCGTTTAACAAAAATCTACATTTATAATTATTTATGGATGAGGCCTTGAAATTTTTAAAGGGGTTGAAAATAAAAATTGTGCGACGTAAGAGAGTATATATGTTATGCCTTTTCTTAGCTACATATAGAACCGATAAACATAGGTGAAACCGCAGATACAGTGGCTAGTATTAATTAAATTAATAGTAAGGAACCGATTTAATTGATTCCTGCATTTCATAGTTCAAAGACCAGGTTATCAATGACATACAGATATAAATTTCGAGGATTCCAAATTTTCATATTCACACATGTATATTTTGATAAATAGTGTAAGGTTCATCTCTGATTGCTACTAGAAAAAGCAATGATCTGTTTGAAATCCACGTGTATATGTCATACATGCTAAAAAGGCGGTGCTTAGAAAAAAGAAGGAAATAATAGTTTTGTGCGAGTGAAATATATCTTAACACCTGCAGCAGCATGGAGGAAGTGCAGCATAAGAAATCTGAGAATCTGGTCTAATTATTCATTACATTAGGCTTCCTCATCTCGTTATTATGCACGGATGATTGCAATGTTTATACAACTGTTGCGAAGGTGAAAATCTATATATTTCTTTATCACTAATTTTAGAAGTTTTGGAACCAGAAGTCTAAATGTAAAAATTATGCCCTTTTGAGACTAACAATTTTTTTTAATTAGTTACTTGGAAAATAAGTGTATGTTTTATTTTATTGTCGATTTGGTTACTTAATATAGAAAAAAATAATGGACGATATATTTTTATAATATAAATTTGCCGAGGCGTAGCCGAAAAGAAGAAACGTTTTTTGAATGAATTTCAACTTATTTCAATTTGGGAGTCAGAATTTGCACAAGAGAGAAGCGATGATAAAAAGACATATGTTTATATCGCAATACAAGAGCAAAGTGACAGAAATTCCCTTTCCCTTTAGTGATTTTACTATGAGATTGTAATAATTTCTTTGCCACGAGTCGACATAGGAAAGGGAATCTAAGATATTTTTTAATAAAATGTGTTGGTGTTAGGGATTTTTATACCTTCGCTCGTGGCGTGGTATTTACCGACTAAACAATTCTTTAGAGCACGTATTAGAAATAATGAAATAAAAAAGTAAGATTTGGATAAGGGAAAAAGAAAAGAAAATTTTGGAATGAAGTAACATGGGCTAATTTAAGATACAAATTAGTAAGTTAAATTGGATTTAAATTAAATTAAGAGAGATACATTACATGTATGTATACATATATGATGGAAATTTCATTCTAATTATCTAAACTAATCATTACTCATTTGCTAATATCTGAACTGTTAGAAAAGGCATATAATTCTAGTTTTAAAGAGGTTTTAAGTTGTGTAAAGAATGACATGTTATTTGATTCAATAAATATTCCACAAAAAAATTGCAAAATCAGAATTTTTATTGAATAATCTGCATTTATTAATATTTTGAAAAAAAAATTAAAATTCCGTTGCGATCAAAACTGACCGATTCCTGAAGTGTGAAATATATATATTCTTTACAATAAACTACCACCTGAAGAATCTGTTGATAGGATGACCTTCCTTGGAACAACTTCTGAAATGGTACAAAACAATCTAAAATAATGATTTTTGAAGCCTCGTAACTCAATTAATTTTGAAAGTCGAAAAACAAAATTCTTTTATTGAAAATGTTGATATGTCTAGAATATTTCACTAAATATGGCTGGTTGAATGGGAGGAATTGTATAACAATTTAGATTTCGTAATTATTACAGTATTACATTTATCAAATCATATAACCTAAAGCACAATTCTTTACTCCGTTTACAACTCGAAAGCTAGTAATGAAAGTATACGTATGTGTTATTTCTACATACAAAAATATTTATTTGGTTTAAAGTAAAGATTTTTTTTTAAATAGTATATATTTGTATTTATATTTAAAACAGTTATTTAAAATACATGAGAAGTTATAGGTGATTTTGAAAGTCTTCAGCAACGTCTTGGAATGGTGTTTCAAAGGAATAAATACAGATGACTTTGAAACTGTTAAAAATGGTTTAAATGAATTTTGTTTGTAAAATAGCATTAGCATAAACGTCTTATGAAATTTATGCCACTAAAACGAAAGAAATATAATTTAAACAACATTGAAATCTTTGGAAAAATGTCTGATTTACATAATCCATTCATTAGAAAGATTTATTCCTATTTAAAATATCTAATTTCGAAATCTTATTACTGTAAGAATCTAATGCACAAGTACTATAAAAGATTTTCACTTCTGCAAAACAAACAAACAAAAAATGTTTATTTTCAAACTGTGGTTTGATTTTTCGTTTATCGTTAGTTTAAACCTATGAAAATTCTTATAGCTATCATATGAACACCCTTATCTGCCATTTAATGCCTGTGACTTGCCCTCTGCCTGTAGGCACTACGCTTTCTGCTTATATGAAAACTACAAGTGATGATCCCTATTGTCCCCGTACATTTCTTATTCATTTCACTTTCCAAAACTAGTTTTCGGAGTCTGGGCTTTGCACCTTGCGATCCGTTTGAAGAGACTGATACAATGCGAATTATCGAATGCGGAAATCAGCTATTCGAGGACGTCCCGTTCGTCATTCTTCATCTCCACTGATCCGATACTTTCGGTGATGATTCAGTTGCTGGAGCGTCGGGTTCCTTTGTCTCTGGATCAAGTCCGCCACTTGGAACCGTAATTCTGATGGAATGCTACAGGGAGGAAAAAGAAAGAAGGGCAGAGTTTCCAGTTTGCTTTTAAATACTTAATATATGATTACAAACGTGAAGAACTCAGACACTCATTCATTTGGTGGAAATAGCGTTTTAAATTCTCCGTCTCTCATCGTGATGATGTTGTCTACTCGCTAAGAGTTTAGATCAAAATCATTTGTGGGTCCGAAATATTAAGACATGCAATCAGTGGTTTAAGTCCTATCTCCAAGTTGGATATTAAGATGAATATTGCTTTTAAGAGGTGCTGAATATGCGATCATAAACGTGAAAAATAGAGACACTCATTCATTTAGTTGAATAAAATTTAAGATCCTCACTTATCGTTGTGATGTTGTCTACTGGTTAAGAGTTTAGATCGAAATCATTCGTGGGTCCGAAATATTAAGACATGCAATCAGTGGTTTAAGTCCTATCTCCAAATTGGATATTAACATGAATGTTGCTTTTAAGAGGTGCTGAATATGCGATCATAAACGTGAAAAATTGAGTCACTCATTCATTTAGTTGAATAAAATTTAAGATCCTCACTTATCGTTGTGATGTTGTCTACTGGTTAAGAGTTTAGATCGAAATCATTCAGGGACTACGAAATGTTAAGGACGCGTAATCAATATTTTAAAATCTATCCCCAGTCTGGATATTTATATGAATGTTTAGTTTAAAAAACTGAGGAAAGAAAGCTAACGATTTAGTATTGAATTCTTTGTTACCAGTTGGCAGCATACAAGGAAGATTGAGGATAAAGAGTGATTCGATTTAATGCCTTATTTCGATTGTGATCGAAGATAAAATGTCGTTGGTTTAGTTCTAGAATTCCAATAAGAATGAGGATAGAAAGTGCTGGAATGTATTGAAGCTCCACGAAAAACTGAGGATAGATGACGGATTTCGTCTAGAATTTCGTACTAACTACCTTTTGGATGTGAAAATCATGTGTCAAATTCAAACCATTTAGTTCTTTCAGTATTTGAATGATTTTGTTTATATACTAGCGACGAAGAAGACACAATTTCAATTAATACTCGCTGAGGACTAAAGTAAGAAAATTTATCGGAATCTCGATATCACTATTTCTTTATATATGCATTAGAGGGATTCGCCCCTTGCTCGCTTTCGTGCGCAAACCCCGATGTTGTCCGATACTGTACGCGATGTTCGCCAGTTCCAGTAAGCACGTTTTTAAACTCTATTGGCCATTCATTCAATGCTAGAAGCTTAATCTTTCTAAGATGAGAGCATATTTTGCGATCGGCTTATTTCCTATTTAAAATTCGAAATGTCACAATGGGAACATTCTTTGCTTATATCTTCAATATCTAAATATTGCATCAATTTTTTACATTTTGCATCCAGCTCAGCTGCTTCAAGATCAGCTTTTCTTTTCAAATTTCCAGATTCTAGCTTGTTTTTTATTCGCATTTTTCTTCACCTGATATTGCTGGAAGCCTCATTAATATTTAAAAAAAACCATGGAGGGTTAACAAGTGTATTATTTAGGTATTCAGGCGATTGCTAACTAAGGGACGGAAAAGCCCAGTTACTCGAAAAAGGTAAACAAACCGGAAATTTTTTTCATTTGTGTTGTTACAAACTGATGAATAGCAGCATATCTAAAAGTAGAATTAATGAATAATATTGTTTTTAAACTTATTTTCTGTTAATTTGGTGTTAATTAAATTTTTCCTCTTCTTTTTTGTCACCATTTCAACGTCAAGTGCAATGCAAATATTTACTCTGACATAATAATAATTTTCATTTAACATTTCAAACAATACAGGCAAAACAAACCTCAAATATCATATGTCAAGTAGCTCGCTATCTGTTACAAAAACGGCTAAAATGTAACATTTGCATACATTTTTTTATATAATATATACATTAAAAACAGTATTACTGTTTCGCTAGTACAGTTTCTATATAAAAGTTTAAAAAGTAATTTAAAACTACGAAATATAGGAAAAAATTAGATGGGGCCATTGTGTGCCTAGATTGTCTAATATCTAAATCGGCTTCATCAATAGGGTATATAGGTTTTAAAAAATATGTTTTAGAAGTGCGCCGTAATTTGAAAGGCAGTCAAAAATGATAATTTTATCCATTGCATTTGAAAAAATATGTAGTTTACTGCTTTGTCTTGAACGCCGATGTTTTTCTAGCTAAGTCATTGTTCAACTAAATAATACGAGATAAAATTCTTAAGCTCACAAATTAAAGTTGCCGGAAGATAATCAGCTAATGGTCAGTCTTCATAATAACATAAAGATTCAGAATGAATGCTATGGTAACGTACCATTATTAAGCTTTTATCTGAAAGAATTCGTTTTGAACTGAGCCTCTGTATCTGCAAAATCAGGTTTCTTGATCCAGAATGCAGTATCAACACATAGTGATGTATAATTTCGTTTGCAATGAGAAATTTTGAATTAAAATGCTATTCTATTCTAGAATTGACGCTGTCTAGTTTTGTCAAAGTAAAATTTATTGGTTGAATTCAATGACCAATGAGTGAGTGTTGATATGAAGTCCCAAAATAAATAAAAATAATTACCATTTTAAATCTTTATCTTGGTTGACATTAGGAAACTTCCTCGAACAAATGAACTTCTGTATTGATGGTTTTCGGATATGATAGGAGGTTGAATATCATCCAATGTCAGTCAACTCGATTCTTCGATAGACTATATAAAATAATAGATTTATCAATAGATTATCTTTCTACGTTTCGCATCCGGTTCGTGTTAAAACCAGGCGTATGTAAACGATCGGTTTAATTAACTACTTAATATTACTATTATTCGTTTTGAAATTTTTGTTTTTGCAGGGTGGTTATAATTAAACTTCCCCTATAAACAACATCCTACAACACAAATGGATGAACGGATTGCAACGAAATTTAGTATTAGATGCGCTCATGGAATTTTGAAAAAAAAAAAAAAAATAGTTCCAAAATATCCAATATCCACCAAGGGGTGACTTTTCCGGAAAAACATTAATTTTAACGGAAGAAATGACAAAAATGGAATACAGAAACAATATTAACATTTATTGACTAGTTTCTGATCACCTTGTCATCGATCCATATTAAAGGTAAGTAAAAATAACAGTGCGCTGTTTGAGAAAACATTCAGTTTGCAGAAACAAGAACAGATTAGAATGGAATTGCACAAGAGGAGCGGTTGTTAATCATGTCCAGGATGATGTAGAGAAAGGTAATCTATGTGACCATCCTCATTCACCTGCAAAATTTCAAGTGGATGGGCAGTGTGTTCAACAGCAGATCGTAACTGACCAGTTGTGAGGCTTCGCACATGAAGCGTTATGGAGTTCTTTCTATCATTCAACGTCGCAACACGATACCATCATCATTACAGCAGGAAATATCGACATAAAACATAACAACGAATCCAAGAGTTTCTTATCTTAACCTGTTTTGCCCTTCTTCGTAAGCATACAAATCTCCATATTTTTTCCCTTAGAATTGGTAACTTCTCCCGGTTTTACATATTATTACTCATAATTCTTGTTCTGGATTGTTAATATTGTTTTTGTATTCCATTTTGGTCGTTTATTGTGTTAAATTTAATATTATCTAGAAAAAGCGCCCTCTGGTGGACATTTTGGAATTAATTTTTTTTTCCCCGGAATTCCGTGAGCGCATCTCGTGTATAGCCTATTTGCCAAATTTCGCTGTAATCCGTTTATCCGTTTGCGTTGTAGGATGCTGTTTATAGGGGAAGTTTGATTATAACAACCCTGTACTTTGTAACGATGTATTTTAAACGATGTGTAAGAATAGAAAATATTATAATTGTCAAAAAAATCAAAACTCCTAATTTCAACGAATCTCCATGCTTCAGACGTACCTGAGTTCGATAAACACATTTCTGGCATTATGTCTGTCTATCTGTAAACACGATAACCCAAAAATATTTTACGGTAAACGAATGAAATTTGGTACAGTGTCTCTGTTACAAATTTATTGATTATTATAAAATTTTGAACGAAATACATTCTGAAGAAGTCTGTCTGCTCCACTGCCCGAGTATAAAATAAACACAATCAATACAAAAGCAAGAGAGGTAGATGGAAAAATTTGTTACAAGATTTAATATTTGAAATATGGATATGTATCAACTGGAGCAGATTAACCATCTGTCGGTCTGTACTAACATGTAAACGCGATAACTTAAAAATGCAATGTATTAAATATATGAAATTTGGTATGTGATTTTATGACTACATTTGTAGTTTTGGGTCAAATTTTGATTTTAAGCAATCTAGGAAAAAAGGCATACAAAATACGCATTCGATTTTCTGGTACTTTTGTATTATCTCCATTTCAGCATTAATACTCGATGATCACATTCTAATTGACTATTACATAGGTATTGTCCACCAACAGTGCAGTGTACTGTTAATAATATATAAATATAGGCTTTAGAGAGTATGCGAGAAAGTTCCGAGGAGACCATAATTCTTTCCTTCAGTAAGCATTTTTGAATGTATAATACTATTTTATTTAAAGCATGTTTCTGCCTTTTATTTTCGTAAAAATTGCATTCTGAGTTTTTTATGAGAATTTCTCGATATTACTTTTTTTTCTTCTATTTTTCTATTATTTTGAATTGCATCTAAAATTTTTATTAGTATTTGTTGAAACCATCTCTGGCGCAAGTTACTCCCTATTTAGAGTATCTACTCTGGTTTCATATCAAGTTTTTCTGAAAGATAATTATATTTCATACTGCAACTTTAATGACGTCCATGACTCTCGAGTTTCTTCATGCATCAGAAATTTAGCTATTTTTGAAGACGCTTTACTATTTCTAACTTCTTTGTTAATGCTCAAGAAGGCAATAAAACAAAAACAGGTACGAGTGCATGATATAAGTTTCTTAAAGTAGAACTTGAACAAAGTTTGTGCTAAGTTCGGATCGCATATTTATTTTTATGTATGAACAGGTGGTATTAATGGGCATTTATAAATATCTTTATCAATGATATGATGTGTAATCGGCTTTTACGGTTGGTTATTTAATGAAGATGGTGTGCTATTAAGATATACTTTTGTTCACTGACTATAATGCGATTTATTTTAAAAGTTGAGAGAGAGAGAGAGCAATAAAAATATTTTTATATCTGAATATATGAAAATATTTTAGGCATTTTATTTTGGTCGATGTCGTGTAGTAAATTTTCTAATTTCTTACAAATGGGCTTAGCTATTCAAAATGATATTCAAACTTTTAAGTACTGGACTTTCAGGATTTTTAAAAACTCGTGAAATAAACGGTACGAAATAACTATTAAATTGCATTATCGACATAAAGAAAATAAATTTCATGCATTTTTAAAAGTAATTTTTATTTTTATTTTTCTGGAATACTTTTATTGCATTATAAGAAGTAGGCTGAATTAAGTGATCTATAACTTTAAAAACTATCTTTTCCCACATAATTTTCATAGCAATACGCTTCAATTTTGAAACTGAATTCAGTTTAATTATGTAAATCTCTCATTTTGAAACAATACAAAGAGCATTGTCTGAAATTTTTTTTTTTAAAAAAGACTAATATTCTAATTATTTCTCAACTATGTATTCATTATCTATCTTTAAGTCTTGGAAATCTATTTTTGTGACAATCACAATAATATATTTTTAAAAAAATCAACATTTTTGTTTGGGTTTTGATCTATATGCTTTCTATTTTCCCCGGCAAGCTCGTTTTGAATCTTACTTAAACGCAACATGGAGACATAATAACCATTCAGTTTGTCATCAGTTTTTACATCATTAAAAAAAAAATTATGGTATGTTGGGGTTGCAGCTAAATTTTTTTGATGGAAAAGGGACAGCCAAAATGTTTAAAGCGGAATATGAGCGACAAAATATTTGACAATGCCGGATCTATTAAATTGTTAAAAGAATATTTATATTTTCGTAGTTGTGGTAATTTAAAGACTTGAGATGGTGAAAAAAATAATTTTTATTATCACAAAAACAAACACGGAAAGAGAAAATGCCATGATCATTAATAACTACTTGTTGTTGAAATTTTAATAACAATAACTACTTGTTGTACTTTGAAATTTTAGTATTCGCTCTATTTTATACTATCTTGAGACGGAAAAGTGATTTATGCAATTATGTCTGCCTGTGTTCACGTTACTTCAAAAATAAGAAAAAAAATTAAATAATCATATTTGATATACAGTCTTTATACTAAACTTGATGAACTGCTACTCGTTTTAGATGGAATATAACGAAACTTTGTCTATCTGTGCTCATGTGGACAATATAATGAAAAACGCAATAACTATATTGAAAGATTTCAGATTTATTGGACAAACTATGAAAACTGTTGACTAATCACAAATTGATTTCTCCGACCCACTCTAAGACACACGAAAAAATAAAACTGAATGACTGTACCACCGCGATAGCAACACTAGCGAGAACTGTGATTGAGTCATAAGAGTCATCACCGACCACGGTTCAACACTTCCCGTGATCCTTGGGAGGTAGCCAATCCCCGCCTTTTCTACCTCACCTAGCGAACTACCAGGATGACGAGAGCCAACCACCACACCGGAAGTTTCTCATCCTCGCTTTTGAGGTGTTCCCCCAGTGGGAGAAGGTGTTGACTAACAATTGGTCACGTGCATGTGAATGCAATAACTCTAATTGAAAGCTAGATAAATAAGATTGTTTCTGTCGTTTTGACAAGAATATTATAAATCCGTATTGAAATACTGAATTTTACTGTGCAAATTTGAAATTTTAAATACATTTTAAGTATGGGAAGAAGTATGAAATGCATACTGTTTACCCTATTCTACACTAGAAGAGGAAATCAAAATTCACTATATTATAGAAATATACGAGAACGCTGAAGGGAGAACGTTCGATATGCTTAACAATACCACACCACACCTCCATTTCTAGAGATCATGTGACCTCTTTTCCGGTTTGGTATAGATGTAGGTAGGCTCCATTAAAAAAATTACATTGCAATCAATTGAAAAGATACATATAAATGATAAGATACAATACATACAACAAAAAATGATAATCACCTAGATGAAAAATATCTGGAGTGCAATAAAACTGGATGAATGAACATGATAATGTACAATATGAGTGAAAAAATGAAGCAATTATAAAAATTTAGGTACTTGAGGGGGCTTTAATTTGATATTACGAATAGAATGCGAGGTGTATTAAATAATGTAAGAAAAATTCATAGGTTAATCTAAGTAGAATAATTCTCCATGATCAATTAGGAATCTAATCGTCTTTATGATTTTTTTTTTGAAGATGTACTATTAGGGACTCTTTTGTACCAAAGGTTCAATTTACTGGCCATCAATATTTAGATAAAAAGATTCATAAAAATGATCATAAATTGAAGCTTTAGTTTGACCCGAACATGAAACATTGCCAAACTAAAGCGATCTTGAATTGCAGTGAACTCATCTTTTGCCATCATATTTCATTCTTTCATCAGAAAGGAGAAAAAAAACGTTTAATATTTTTGAATAAGCAATAATTTTGCGATAAAAAGATTCATAAAAATTATCATAAATTGAAACTTTAGTTTGACCCGAACATGAAACATTGCTAAACTAAAGCATTCCTGAATTCATCTTTTGCCATCTCTTTCATGATTTCATTCTGTCATATGAAGGGAGAAAAAAATATTTGATATTTTTGAATAAGCACCCATTTTTAAGGAAACTTATTCATAGAAATTATCAAAAATTGACGCTTTAGTTTGACCCGAACATGAAATATTGCCAAATTAAAGCGCTTCTGAATTGCATTGAACTCATCTTTAGCCATCACGTTTTCTGTCACGTGAAGAGAGATAAAAAAAAATGTAATTTTGCGCAACGATTGAACGATTATCATTTCACTTGCCCAACAGATCTAAGTGTTATTTCACAGCTAAAACCCAAGAACTGGCAATTTTGTCTCTGAAACCTACGCGGCCTCTGAGAGCTATCAACTGTGGAAATGGTGTTAAGCTTCTTTTTTTTTCCCCGGAAAGAACAAACAAAATGAGAAATTAAAATAAAGAGCTTTTTATGGGAATTCGGGGAGCACGAAGTGGAAAAAACTCCATTCAGAATAATCTTTGTCGAAGGACTTGTGTCGGGCAAACAACCACATCCTTTCGCTTTGGCAGTGTGGTGGCATGAACCGAAGTGAAAAGGATTACGGAAAGCTCTGTCGGAAGTGACCTGTTGGATTGAAGAGCGACGGCCTCTGATGAATTCGTAAATATTCTTTATTTCTTTGTGAATGCTTTATATACATCTTTATAATATCTTATATCTTGTTAATTGTACGTTTTTTCAAATTAATACTTGTTTTACAGATATTACTATTTTTCTTCAAAATGATGCCTGTTCTTAAAACATCATAAATGTTTGCTTAGTTTCGTTATTTTGTGGCAATTAATATACAGTTCCAGTTAGCTATATATCCTTGTTTTATTTATTTATTACGAATTTTCAATTTTTGCAGAATATGCCTTAAGGGGTTTGAAACATAAATATGAGATCTAATTCTACATTTGAATGATACTTTTTATGTTTATGTTCCTTAAAATTCTTTAACAATGTTAAGCATGATATTCATTTTCCCTTTTTCTGCTAAAAAAAATAGTTCTTCTTGTTCTCAGAAATTAAGGAAAAGCCACAACAAAATTTATAAAAATCGACACAGTGTTTTGAATGAAGCGAAAAAACATAGTAAGGTATGAAGCTTCATGAAATCCAATTCCTAGATAATTATTTTGTTTTGGGAAATCAAAGCTCATGAATATTATATACGAGTTTGGTATGTGAAAAAGTTTAGCAATATAGCAAAGTAATGTTGCATGTACTACGAAGTGCAATGAAATAGACTCTGCATCCTATGATGTTTGTGGAAAACGAATTTTATAACTCTAAATGTGGGAAGGACAGAGAAGAAGGTTTGGCACCACAAAAATATCTTTCTGTGACATCTTAAACATGCTGTATTAGATTTATGTGTGAAACTAAATTGTCCATTCCACTTGCTGAAGTTCTTTAAAAATAACTTTCTACAATCTGAGTCCTGTATTCTATAATCTTTATCATCTTATAGAATAAAATTATCAGCTATTGCATAAATATAAGGACTTATATAAGTATGAATTTTGTCATATCTGTAGACTTGAGCAATAATGGTTCCACTCGGGAAGTCAGAAAGATCTGTTTTCTCATCCAAAAAGATCTCTTTATATAGATACTCTCTCCCCTGCTTCATTATCATTCATTCAAGTTTTATAGATGCAAATCAGGTTCCGGTTCGGTTTCTAATAAATCAATGTCTAATATCTTTCTGCAAGTTCAACCTGGACCTATCCAAGAAAAGCTCCTTCCATTGAAGCATTTAAGATGGGCATGTTTATGCACATTATTCAAACCCTTTCACCAGTAATGCAAGTTGAGCGCACATAAGGGGCTGATAGCAACGATACGTGCTCAGCACATAGTTGGTAGATATTAGTACAGTTCATCAAAAAAGTATTCGAACTCTTATTATTGATCGCAATCCATAAAGATTAAATTCAAGGTAAAAATGTCGTTGAAAGAATATCCTTTTTGAAAATATGTGATTTTTTTGTCGTGTGACTATTTTAAGCCAAATTTTTGCGCAGTAGCTTCTGAGGCTAAAGACCCCTGAGAACCCGAAGGCAGAAGTCTGACTTCTAGCTCAAATGAAGATAGCACACACACACTCGCTTGCACAACCCCTTTTTACAGGAGGGGGGGAGGGGCTCATTCACGCGCCTCACAGAGAGAACACAAGAAAGAGAACAACCATGCCCGAGCCAGGAATGCCTAAATCCCGGTGAAGACGCGCTACCCCTGGGCCAAGACGCCGGCTAACATGTGAATTGCATTTGTATAAATGGACATCTACATATTTATATTTATATAATTTTCAAATTTTTCAATAGATTCCTTTTCCTATTTCATTTTTTAACTGATTATGCTTAATGTTAAATACTCAGAAATAAAATTTTAGATAAATCGATTCAAAATAAGGGGAGATATACAGGAAAAAAATTTAGGGTCTGTCTTAATATATCCAAATGTAACAAATGGAACTCTCTATTAATACGTACCTTAGTTTATTATTTATAATTAATTTTTTCTTAATGCAGAATTTTGCTTCTGTGCTTTTTTTATTAAAAATCTCACAAATCCTTTCTTCAAATGTAATTGCGTCCTATTTGTACCAAATGAAACTTCCCTTGAAATGTAATCTTAGAATCTGTTACATGTATCGATTTCGTCCCTCATTTTAAGATTTTTTTATAAAAAGAGAAAAAAAAATTATCTTAATTTAAAATAATAT
Organism: Argiope bruennichi; assembly: GCF_947563725.1. Lineage (NCBI taxonomy): Eukaryota > Metazoa > Arthropoda > Arachnida > Araneae > Araneidae > Argiope > Argiope bruennichi. The sequence continues at coordinate 38,480,721 of NC_079153.1, read as the reverse complement.
TTAAAGATATATTTTGTTTCAGGTTATATTTATTTCTGCAAAGGAAACCATTTGAGAAAATGAGATCCCCCCTCCAAAGAATGTGAAAATCTTGATTGATTTGATTGTTTTTTATTACACAAGGGCCTTGTCAAACTGCACCAAATGCCTGTTAATTTAAAAACCCAATTAAAAAATATATATTTCTATAAAAGAACAGTAAACAAAAGTCAAAAGTGAAAAAAAGGACCGAATGTAATTAGAAATTACATACTATGCTTTAAACTAATGTCATGAAAAAATTCGAAAATTTTGGTATGGTAAGGTTCTCACAAATTAACCAAAGCCTTACCGCAATATCTTATTCTTAAGAATTGATATTTAGGACATTAACATAAAATATGTTTGACAGATTGTATCTTGAGTTTGTTATAGCTAGATCTGAATGAAGTAGATGTCTATGAATAAAAATATATGACCAAGGAGAAACCTTATTTGCGTGGTGCTCAATCGATAATTGAGGCAATCCACTTTAAATCCAGCAAAAGATGACTGAATAAAGTGCACTTTAATATTTAAATGTGTATCACATGTATGTTGCTAAGTCTTGGAGGAAGGAGTGAACTTTGCTTTAAAACACTGTCTAAGTCTTGAAAATGAGCAAATATTTCAACGTTATGGCCGGCTGTTTTTCTACCGCTAAGTCTTGGTCATTTCCAGGGATACAAGTGTCCGCTGGATTTCAACAGAATAAAATGTTAAAAAATGGGGAGAAACCATGCTGTTCTGAAAGCTTTTGGTTGTTGGAACATATTTTAGAAACTAATTGACGAAAGTAGATAAATTTGGAATAGTGATATTTAAGATCATACTCCTGCGATAGGCATAGTAATTTTTGAAGAGTTTCTTTTCAAAACTTTTCCACTTATGAGTTTAAAAATTAATTAAAAATATAAAATATCTTTCCATATTTTTAAAAATTTTGAAAACATAACTTTAGTCTTGCTAAATGTTTTAATGTAAATTAAGAACTCTTGTTAAAAGAGTCTTATATCTTGAAAGATGATGAAAAAAAAAAAAAAAAATGGGAAATTCCATTTAACTGTAAGAATTCAAATTTTTAACTGCTTATAATTCACTAACTGTATATTTAAAACTACAAAATATTACATGTATTTGAGATATTTTAATCTTGAGAATTCAGATATGTGTTTGAATTGCCATTTGAAAAAAATTTAGTTTGAGTAAATCTAAATATGAAGATAACCCCTTACATGAAGAAATATTTCATACAATTATAGAAAACATATGTATATAGCATAAGCATTTACAGTTTTATAGTGTAATTAGCTTTAGTTAATAGTTTATTAGTTTTAGTTTAATTTAGTTAATTAGATTTAATTTAATTTATAAGTATTAGCTTTGGGATGAAGAACTGTATCCGTATACTTTTTTGACGGACTGTAACTGCAATAAGACTGAATTTAAGTTGATTTGGAATTCGAGTTGCAGTTGTTATGGCACATAATTGAATTGAAAACTTCAAATCTCACCCTCGACGTAATGCACGGCTGAAAACTTCTGGATGCCGAATTTTGATTTTTAATTACTGTCAAAGTCTATGAAATACAGAATGCTTAGTATTCAACTTTCGGATCAACTATGTGTGCTATCGATTTTCCTTCCAAAAATGAATTTTGGTTTTTTCGACTAATAATGCCTCGAACTAAATGTGGAAAATAGTTATTCCATTATCATTAAAAATATCCCGTCTTACTGAAAATAGATTTTCATGCTGTGGATAAATGAAGCATTCTAGTTGCAGCAATAATATGTGGCATATCACAGTTCTTGGAAGCGTTATTTAATAAATTAACTAAACTTTCGTAGTGAATTTTATTCTTTTGGGGTTAATTGTTAGCATTTTTGCTTAATAATAGAGATTAGACAATTCGCATGTAAAAATCATTCTAAATGAGAAGTCGGCAAGTTTTGCGTTAGATTTTTTTCTAGATGCCTAAACTATCTAGATTGTCCGTATGTTAAGGAAACGAAAGAAATTATTGGTAATGCCAGTTACATTTTCATATCCTGATACACAGGTATATTTTAATATAGCAAAATATCAATGGAATTACACCAAAGCTGCTTACACGCAGCTCTGCTCTGTCATTAGCATAGATTTTTGGTACTCAACAGACCGTGTCATTGCATGTGTGACAGAATCGCATAACACTGGGCATCAGTCATATGAAGGACATCCAAGCCCACTGCGACCTAAAATTTGGGAGAAATAACGCGAAATATAATCCATTCTTTTGCAATTTCACTTATTATCGACCTTCAGGTGCTGATTTGACACTTGAAAAAATGTTTACATGCAAAATTGAAGCTAATTATTAGCGTACGGAAAATTCTATGATTTAATAGATCATAACAATAGTATGGCCATGAATTGTAATACAATAGTGATTGAAAATTGAAAATTAGATCTGAGGTTCTGTTTATATAAAGAACAAATAATTTTTGGTAGTATTGGACTTCTTTAGGGTGCTCAGTTTCATAGATTGTTCTTGTTCTTGTTCTTGTTCTGGTGTTCTTGGGGATCTGCAACAATAACACAAATAATTTTTTTTCTAAATATTTATATATACTATGAATTTTTTATTTAAGCTATTTATCAATTAATGTAATTATTTATATATTTTTAATAAATTTTTCTCACCATTTTGTATTACATAAAAAAAGTTGCTGAAATTTGTTGCAATCTCAAAAAACTTTGCTGAGGTCTGTTTCTTGGAATATATGATTTAATTTACTGAACATATATCGATTTTTAATTTGTTTAAGCAATCTAAAGCATAAAACTAAGCTTTGATGGCAATTGCTTTTAATAGCAACAGAGAATGAATCAATTGCAAATTATTTATTAATCTACTTTAAATTAATCACATTGCTCTGTTGTGAAAATGTTCTTTTATTATTGTCTTTATGCATTTATATTAATAGTATGCGAATGTTACTGTAACATCAGGTGATAATTTATTCTGTAGTAATAAGTAATAATGTTTGTATTTAATCAGCTACATGAAATTAAAACAAATATTAATTTATCAATTAGAATATAACAAAACATTATTACTCAAAAAAAATTTTAAAAAAACTTTTAAAAAGTGTGATTTGATTATATCGCACTTTTGAATATCATTTGTACATTAATATGAGTGTATCGAACATTAAAGTATCATTTTTGAGTTGATTTGAGTGTTATTTGCATATTTATTAAAACTGAATCATATTTTTACTCTACAAACCTTAAACACTTTATTCTTTGAAATGTGCATTCGATGTATGAGATGGTTAGGAAGTAATTTAATTAACTAAACCATGTTCTATTCAAATATTGGATGAGCATTTTTTAGATATCATATCACTACTTATTTTTGTACTTGTTCCATATCACTATAATTATGGAAGTTCAACTTCAACAACGTTAAATCAACTTAGAAATATTAGTGAATAAAATATAAACTTCGTAGAATGATATTTTTTCTAAATATCTTTATTTCAATCAGAAAGGTATTTTGAAAAATGGATTCATATTTCGAAAGAAACCGCAAAATACTATGTCAAACAATGGCATATTTTAAAAATGGGGTCTTTTCCCACAAAAACAGCTTTTGTACACTTTCGGATATGACAATAGAATACCGTAGAAACTAAATGCCATTAAGTGATTTGCTGAAAACTGCTGTGAAATTTTGTAATGTTAATAAACCAAAATCGATTAAAAATCCATTTCCGTGCAATTGAGAAATATTTATGGTTCTGCTTGAGTTCATCTTACTCCTAATTTCTAAAGAAAAAGTGTCAAATTGTGGTGCAAGACTAGCCTTGATTATCTATAATATTCATTATTGACAGCACATTAGACGACGGACTTTTTTCCCCCTGTCTTTCTCTCTTTCTTTTGCACAATAATTAGATTGCAGGTTATATTACGTGTGAAAACTTATTGTTTCCAGAGTTTTTTTTTTTTGTCTGAAAGACGTGTGGTGAAAAATGTAAAATATTACCTTACTGTCAAAGGTTTAAATTTGGTACATATCTATTTTTTTCTGTTCCAAATGTGTGTGAAATTTTAAACTAGATTATAAATTTCACTCTTGAATAACTTCTCGCAACGCTGATTTCAGTCACATTGTCATTCTTTTTCTTTCTCCGTTTTAGCAACGCAGTTACAATAAAATAATTGTTACGTTTTTTTTTTATTTTATTTTATATATGTGATTGCTAATAAACTCATTTAAACTGAAATCAAATGTCATTTAATTAATGATCGATGTTGTTGATTTTTTTTTTCGGTTTCTTCAAGCCTTTTAATTAAACTATTGTATGCTTATTTTAAGGTGAAAGCTTTGAAAAATTAAAAGATTTAATTGTACCGTTGGATGTAATGTTGGATCAATATATTTCGATATGATTGATCAAATAGCTGTAAGAAAAGGGTTTTTTTGTATGCAATTTGCATACACATCTTATATTAAGAGCAGTAAAAGCTGATTTTCACAAGTGTTTATCATTAAAAAAAAAGAGACCAAAGCAAATAAAATAAATTTGCATTATGTTCTTGAAGCTTGAGTTGTAAAAGAGATTAGGATTGAAAAAATATTAACCAAGGATTTAAAAAAATTAATGAGAAAACAACCGGTAAAATAATGTTTTTCTAACATTTTAAGAAATCACAAAAATGATTTTTTAAGAATACGGAGTGACATATTGTAATTTCAGAATGCCAAACGGAAATTTGTATAACATACAAATGTAATATTTTAATTCATATGTATTTTAGAAATCTTTTCATTTGTTGTGCAAGTCATATTAGTTTTTAAAAAATTATATCATTTTCAATAATCAACATATTTTATCAATTAATAATTATAAAGAATTTATTACCAAAATTAAACAGTAATTTCAAAGAATTTAAAATATTCTAAAACCTGTCTAATTGCTGCAGATTTTTATAACTAACGGAAAATAGTTATAAAAGTTTAATCAACATATGAGGGACTAATTATCATTTTAATTAATCTTCAAAAAATGTTTTAATCCATGTAAACTACTTTACTTTACAGAAATTTTTTTTATCGATTATTAATTAATTTGAAATAAAATCAAATATCGATATCGAAACGATTTTTATTAAAATGGGAATTTAACTCGGACCTCAATTTCCATATTTCAATATAATTCGGAAAGCTTTCTTTTAAGAAGAATTTACTTTTATAAATTTTATTCTTGATTTAAATATTAATACTTTGCAATATTTTGATTCGATTTGACGTTGGGTGAAATTTCTAGTTAGTTAATTTTTATGTTTCGAAAACTAATAAAGTTTTTTCATCTTTATTCTTAGAAGTAAGCGTTCATTCAAAAATTTTCAATCGGTTGAGCAAATATTCTTTAAAAAGAGCAAACGACAACTGAACTCTATAAAACTTCAGACAAAGATTAGACCCAAAATAAAATTTAAAAAAAACTATATTTTGATGATAGAAACTAAATTTTCCCTTTTAGAAATAGGTAAATACAAATAAATAACATAAGATATGTTGTAGTATTAATTATTTAAATTTTTAAAATTCATTTATTTAAATCTGAGCAATTCGATCTTCTGAAAAAATTTGGGTCAATATGCTAAAAAAAATTAAAATTATTTTAAATAATTAATGTTATTTCAGAATTAAGGTTACGAGACTTATATTCTTCCCTTTTCCTATTTTATTTAATTGGCAACGTGTCTTTAAATTTGTTTGATCTATTAAACCTAATCCAACCAGTAGGAAATAAATCTGAAGAACAGCCAAAGTATATTTTTTAATTTCAGAAGTATCGTTTCACACGCCATTCACTCCAGTTAACTTTACTACTGAAATTTGACAAGCGAGCAGATGTTTGGATGTAATCTGTCTTAAAGAATTACTGTTAGTATCTAATGCGGCTTGTCAGTTAAAATTACCTCGGCTGTTACTTTAACCTTAATTCTTTTGATGTTTGTAGTTCAGATAAATATTTTAAACGCTAATGCGAAGCAAAAAAGAATATATACGCTTTAAATGTAAACATGCCTTTTGTGCAGTGATGTAAACTTTTGTGTTATTTTTTGTATATTTATTTTAATATTATTGAAATTATTAATATTTTATTGCAACGGCAAAAAGTGCACCTATTTATTTAAACTATAAAAAAATGTAATATTAAAGTTATTTTCGTTTTTTTAAAACTGAATGAGTGAATAAAAAATCTTGATCTCTAAGCACAGATTTAGGTCATGAATGTATCAGAAGAGGAAAAAGAATTGTAATTTACTATTAAGAAAATTTCATATCATGTATTTTAGTGTGTGTGTATGTGTGTGTTTTCAACTTTTTTTGACCCTGATAAGCAAAAATAATTATAGGAAATCCTAGTATTATTATTGGATTAGAATTTGTTGAAGAAATGTGTTAGATCATTTTTAAGTATTGTGTATCTTTCTATTTTTCAGTCTTCTTTATATTATTTAGCAAGGTAAGTTTTCAGCATGGATATAATTTTAAATAACATTTTTTAACCCAGAAATGCGATGGCAGATATTTAAAAAATACAGAAGAATCTTTAATTTAAGTTGTTCTATTCATCATTTCTCAAATTGTCAGATAGGTTTCGAATTCATCGAAATAAAAAAATAAAAGAACAGTAATGACGAATTTAAAATAAAACCTTCATTATTCTAATTTTAATAGGTATTTATAAGATTTTGTTTTGATTACCATTTAAGTTCAAAATTCTAATAATCATAATCTTATTTAAACATTTATTGAAGTCTGAAAATATACACTTTATTTCTTTCTACGAAGATATGGAAGAAGAAAAATTAAGATTCCCAAACATTATGCTAGTATAATACACCAGTTACATTTTTAGATACTCTTTTTAAGAGATAGCTTAAAAATAAAATATACGCTTTCTTTTGGAACTTAAAACGAGCACAAGTACAAAGTAATGCCTTTGAATCCTTAACTTATTGTATATCGTAAGCGTAGTAGAAAGCTATTATTGTCCTACGAATATGTTTTATAAAAAAAGTGATTATAATCTTGTAAAGCGGTTAGTAACTAAATGAGATTCTCTGAAAGGTATATACACTATCTTAAAAGAATTTTTCAATTATTATTATTTTTTCTATTCTAAAATGGTTTCAAAGAAAACAAAACAACCTATAAATGTGTTTGTGTTAAGACATTGCTTTTTTTTCTCCCTCTTTGGCATCGAAAAGAGAGATAAACAGAAACTAAAGGCAAGAGGGAAAAGAACATTCACCTCTCAATATTACTGAAAATGAAAACAAAAAAAGGAAAATGGAAGGAATTGTTCTCTTTGTTAAAATGATGTCCAGAGAAAGTAAAGTAAAAGAAAAATCATATGAAAAAATAAGTTTAAAGATTGCTGATATGTATAATTAAAAGCTCTTATAACTATTTGGCTTATAAAACTTTTCGATTACTGTATTATTGGAATATTACAATATATTTACTTGCTAAGTTGTTAGAAAGAAATATTTTTAATTATAAATTTTTTCCTCAGTAAAATGTCACTAAATCTAACAAACAAAAATTGCTTTAATAGGGTATATAATAATCTGTCTGTCAGTCATTTGTATTTTTATATTTATAATTATCATTCAGTAACAAAATTCTTAAAAATCTGTGAATTGAAATGCATATTTTACATGAAATATTTTATTGAAATTTCCATTTTTATTAGTTCATTATAATTATTTCATTGTTATAATTGTTTCATCTTAGCATTATTATCGTATCAATTTATTTATAAAAAGTTCTCTCAAAAAATTTCTCTTATTGCTTTTCAGGAAATGGAAATTTGTATTTTTTTAAATTCTAGTTATAATTATGAATAAGAAATTAATTTTTTTTATTCCTCTCTCTAACCTTACGTCCAAGATAATTGTCTTAAAAAGATATTATTTTTCCGCCTTTATATTTATTTATATCAGAAACTGCTTCAATTCTAGTTAATTGTTCTTTTAATAATAATAATAAATACGTCGAAGTTTTGTATATTAAAGAAGATTTTCCTGTGGTATGTATTCACTAATTGTTGTATTGTCTAACAAAACACTTATCTTCCGAAAAGACATCCTAATCCTTATTTTTGGACTAGGCCAATGGAACTAATTTCATTGGGAGAGTGTATATTTTGAGACGATCACTTCTATATTTTGATAACAAACAGGTGGCAAATGCAGTATAACATTTTCTCCGCTATTTTGTGAAAATATTTCGCTTTTCCTCTATTCTTCCAAAGTTTTTTTTTATGTTCTTTAATTTATTAATAAGATAATTTACTTATTGGAAAAAACTCCCGCTTACTTTGAGAGCTATTTAAAGAACATTTATTCTTTTTATTTTAAAAGCACATAATAACCATACTTTTTAAATAAATTTTTTATGCAATTTAAGATTTTTGTATTCTGTAGAAATGTTTACAATTTAAAAAAAAAGGGGGGGGACCTTATAATTTTGATTCTGATTTATACTCTAGATGCTAAAACAGTGCATCAAATTTTACCAGTCTATCTCTTTACGTTTTCTTGTAATTACTTTCATTGGAATTTACACAAATAAATTTACTGTAAATGAATTGCTTTCAGAATTTGATAGAAATCTAAAAATTTGGTCTAAAAACCATATATCAAGCTTCATCTGTCAAGCCCCGTTCCGGCGACCAGTACGCGCCTTGAATCTGGCGCATTTTCTTCCCCTTTCCCCTCATTTATGGTTTTACAGGGTTCTTTGATGTCTGTTCATTTTACCGATGAAACCGTTTGCGGGAAGCTCCCGATCGACGTCCATAGGCGAGAGTGATCTTACAATGGGTCAGATGGCACATTTATAACCGTATCCTTAAAGGCAACGAACCATGGGAATGAGGTTTAACTAAAAGAATTTTTTAGTTCCCTATTCCCAAACAGAATTATTTTTTCTTTCAAGGAGGTCTGAAAAGGAGATACTCATTAAAATCTGGAAGTCGAATTTTTAATGAGTAATTTTTTCCTCATACTTCATATACGAGCAAATACAAACAATTACTACACTTAATTCAATTTTCTCCAATTTTTAATACGAGATATAATTCTCCTACACTTTACGTATTAACTTTGATAAGGGTGCTTGCTGCAAGAGTTGATTGATGCCTTGCCTGATGACGGAAGTGAAAGCCCTTCCCTCTTGACATATATTTCTCAACGCATCCTGACCCCCCAGAGTAATTCCGCAGCGCCCCCTCTGCCATCTGCATCCAATCCATAATCCCAGTTGCGGGGGTGGAAAGGAAAACGGAAGTCGTGAAATAGGATCCAGTCCAATTTAACAAGACAGATTCTACTAGGAGCCATGTTAATGGTGTTTAAACTATTATTAGTCCCTTCCCCGAGCGGTGAGGTAATTTCTTAAGGGAAAGGGAAAAAAAGGTGCAATAAAATAAAAACCGCCCTTTCAACTAGGAATTACGAAGGACAGCTGTAGGTGTCAACACTCCTGAACTTGTCCCACCCTCACCAAAAGTAAAAAAAAAAAAAAATCTCACGGTGCGGTGGAGAATACACTCTTGTTCCTGTAAGTTGATGACTTGGAAGGTGTTTGGGAAGAGATGGGGGACAGAATGTCGGTAAGCGGGAAGTGCAGTGAAAGAAGACTATTTCTCGAGCTGTAAAAACTAAATGAAATAGAAGAAATTTTTTACCCCCTCATCTTCCGGCTTGAAATACTCAAAAAGAAGTGTTTTTACAACACCCAGTTGTTGGCACAGCAAATGAGAGAAGTAAAGCAATTAAATTGTTTAGTAATAAAAAAAAGTATAAAGCTTCATCGTTCAATCAAATGTGAACTTTATGGCAAAAATAGTGGAACATTTAAGAGAATACACCAGTTTTTCGATTTGAAAGATATTGATTTCCGTTTCTTTTTGATGGTTTTTAATTTTTTTTTACATTTTACTTTTTAATTTTTTCTTACTTTTTCTTATCATTTTTTTGGATTTCATAGTAATTTTCAGCTTTGTTTATAATTGGTCAAACCATTATTAAGAGAAGTTTAAATTAATTTTGTGGTATAAAAAGGTACTGGCGCATTTTATATTAATATAATAATCAACAAATAAATTCTATCGCTACTTAAATTAATGTTTCTGCCACTATACTGTTGTTGTTTTTAAAAAGATTTTAAGTAGTTTTCAGCAAATGCCGCTAACAACTCTCAGATTTTAATAATATTCTTCAGTGATCCATAAATAAATAAATAACATGATATTCTTCACTTCTCTTTATATTGTAAGGATAATCATTTCTATTAATTTATTTAAAGTGCTTAACTTCAAATGAATAATCTTTGATGAAATGCTTACTCAATTTAATAATATTATTTTAAATCATCAGTTCTTTCCTTTTTTAATTCATACAAAACCAAAAACGTGATGATTGTTTTCAAAATTTTTAAAATGCAATTTATTAAATTGACATTTTTCAAATTCTTCTTCTATAAATATTTTATTATTTCTTTTATGATCATTTTAACCTGTGAATTTGCACTCTTTGAGCAAAACTAAGAATAAATTTCCTTATTTATTTGCATTAAAAAAATACATCTACTGCACGAATAAAAAGGAGAAAACGGTGTAAACAATATCTACAAATAGATGTTGAATAGATCTACATTATAGACTATCATTTTATCTACAATATAGATGCTCAAATCTGTATATCAAATTTTATGCACCTAGCTAACTTCGGTTTGAAGTTATTGTGTTAACTTATATTCGAACAGCGGTCAGATTGACTTTCTCTGAAGGAATTTGCTCAAATTTTGATAGGAATATACAAATTTGGTGTAAAACCATAGACCAGATTTTATCCGTATTGCTCAAGGTTTGTCATATACCGACGGACATATTCCAAAAATTGGTTTTTCTAAATCAGGGTGATTTATAACGTGGAGATTCATCAAAATCTCGAGTTCGATTTTTTTTAATGATTATGTGGTGAAAGCTTATAAGCCAGTTAACCGCTACGCAACCCGAGCAATTGCTTTTGTATCGTGGTCATGTTACTGGGCTGCGAACCACAAGGCCCCAGGTTCTATCCTCACTCAATTCAATACTTTCTATATTCTTCGTATACAAGAAAGGCCGTTAATTCAAATTGTTGTGAGTATACGAACTTTTTCGAACAAAGCCTGTACGTGGTATACATAAAAAACAAGCTTATATTGATGCCTGCTACTTTCCCAAGTCCTGCGCGATCAAATTGTTATAGCAGTGAGTTCAATAATCAAGACATCAATTACTTTATGTATGACAAGAAACAGACTTCCGATTTGATGTTTGTCGCATAATAAATTGAGCTAACGTTGAATACATAAAGTAAAACTTTGAACTTTTCCTTTATCCAGTCGCATATCGTATGCGTCTCTATCTGTTGTTGTTCATTAGAGAAATATATTTTAAACCTGTTCCTTTTTTAAAAATAATCTTAATCTGTGCAAAATTGAGATGATTTTTTATCGCAATTAATTTTTTTGTTAAGAAGAAGTAGTTGCTTGTAGAAGAATCCATCTTAAATAGCCTTTCAATTTATTTGTTACACCAAAGTTCTTGATAGCGATTCAATTGAAATCCGGCATCTTTACAGAAAGCTAAATTTAAATTAAAACCAGTTTCATAAATCTCGGTTTAAAAAATTCGAAATCACACTATTGTTTTTTTTTCCTTTTAAAGTATTAATTAATAAGAAAATGTTTTAACGTCTAGAGAGAAAAAGCTTTAAACTTGCTCACATCAGATCATAAGTAGTAAAATACAATTTAGCATTAGATCATAAGCAATAGAATGCAACTATCCGTTACTTACGAAACAAAGGCGGTGATTTAATAGCTACCATCGCTAACAAGCTTCAACAAAGGAAAAGACCCGTTCAAGTAATTAACTTATTTTTCATCCTTTCTGAGAAGACAGATGCTGGATCTTGAGTTTCCATGGTGTTCGGCATTGTAGAACATAAATTATCGCCCCATAAATCAATTTAGGATAAGACTTTGCTCGATCCGCCCACGAGCTTGTATCTCGTGCTTTTCAACTCCTTTCGCATTAATCAAAGAGCATTTTATACTTCAGTCTCTGAGATTGATGAAGCTTCCTTGTCATAATTAAGAAAATCAGGGCTGCTCTAAGGATTCGTCCTCTGAGTTCTCAGCCTAATGAGTTCAATCAACCGTCATTAGCAGATAGTTCTACGAAAGAAGGTTGACTTTATGAGTTGGGAAACGAACCTACATGCATCATTTTGTAAATTATGCGCTGAATAATAGAGAGATTCTCTTGGTAAGAAGTTCAAATTAATCTTAAATCACAGTAAAGGAATATTTTATTATAAACTTGTAAAAAATAAATTGTCGATATGAATAATTTTGAACTGAGTCTTATTCAAATGATCTACTATTGTTGCATTTGTATAATGTGAATGGTGGCTTTTGTGAAATATACCGTGGAATTCTTTTCCTAAGATTGCATTATGGAATACTTCATAATAACTGCGTAATTGTTTTTTTATAACCCTCTCTCCAAGTAATATTTCAAAAATTCATTTCATTTAGAATATCTTAATTTTTGAGTTTTAAATGTTGTGTTTTAAATATTGGGTGTAAGAAGTTTAATCGTTATACTAAGTCGAAGACCAAAGTTTTGCTTATTATCTCTAATTATCTGGTCACTTTACCATATATATTACTGATATAATAGCATATATGTGAAACTTAATTACACTAAAAAGATTACAATTATTCATTAAAATAGAGAAGTAGTATTCTTCTCATAGTTTAGAAACTGAATTGAAATTTTCAGAAGCCAATTTAAAAAAAAATAATCTTTCTTACAAGAATCGAATTTTTTTTGGTTTATACATAACATTTAACCACTTAGGCTGTCTCTTTCCTTCCATACAAGATCCCAGCTAGATAGGACCTAGAGACCATTAGATTGTGAGGGAAGCATAAGTAGATTAATTAAAAGGCTTTATTGTCCAACTTTTGAAATAAATAAATTTGTAAAGAATGCAAATTTTAGGAATAAGAAAATATTAAGACAAAATAACATTTTATGAAGTGAAATTAGTCAGATTCCTTCATATTTCATTACGTTCACTCAGTAATTAGAACATTTTTGAAAATCGAATATCTGCTTCACTAATATTATGTGCAAGAGTGGCTACTGAGTATTACGGAATGATTGATATATAAATAAAAAGCTACTAAATATTCAGGATGTTAATAAAATAAAAAAAAATGTTAACCTAAACTAAATCATTAACATACTAAAAGTGTACTGAAATGTGAAACTAAACCGATTATCTAATTGAAAATAGGGCCTTATAATGTGTACGCCTAGTATCACTAAAATTTGTCTTAAAATACTTAAATCAGGCTTCTCGCGAAACAAAACAAAAAAGTATCAGTAAAAGTATTTTGTAACCAAATTTTTGGCCTAATTTTTTTTCATTTCAAATGATGTCTATCATTTTGTGATTTAATAACTCCCATTTTTTATAAATAGAAAGTTTGTTCAAAATACATATACCAAATTTTCTAGAAATAGTGTAAAAAAAAAGATTTTTAATCCAGAAATTATTTCATTATAATGAACTAGATTTTTCAATAATCTAATTACACTATAATTATTTTCTTTTTTTAAAAATCAATATGGAAATTTCATTATTATTTTTTTATTAAATTGTGTTTTTATTAATATATAAACATTTAAGTTTAATTGAAAGAAATAAAAAAAGAATTACTAAAGTGGAAAATTAATTGTTATGATTCAAAATATACTTTATTGTGGTTTAATTGAACTAGATATAGAAAAGCTTTGCATAATGATGGTACGTAACGTGCTGTAAATAATAATTGCTACTTTAGTGCTTTTTTTAAATCCTCAATTTCAAAATATATTTTAAATTTTGCAAAACGTATTTATCTTATTAGATAATGTGCAAAGTTAAAAAAAATAGTCGAAGCGAAATAGGCACAGTTTCTATGTTTTATTTTTTGTCCATTTTGAAATCAAGGGAAAACATGCTTTAATACTATTTTTTTAAAACCGAGTTTAGAAAACATACAATATTTGACTTATTATCCTCGTTCATTTTGAAAAAAATAGCACATCTAAATATTTACTCAACGTAGAATCAACAAGTGTCTTTATAATAATTACTAAGATTACCTGAATTAAATTTTTTTCAAATCTAAAAATTTATTAAAAGTTGTCATAACCGGCAAAAGAAATTCGTATGCCGATGTTTAACATTTTATACCGTCAATTTGTTTAGCTACAGTAAATAAATGAAAAATTACTACCAGGAACATATTCTACATTATTCCTCAAAAGTACTTTTAAATTATAATCCTTAATATTGAGATACAATCCATAATTTAGGTCAAAAACCTAGAATTGCTTAAAGTTACATATTTCATCATTGTTTTTTAGCGCAGTAATAAATCATAGGCTGTCCATAATTTGTACTTTTCCAACTGGTCGTTAAAAATTGAGAGCGTATCGGAAATAACGATTAATCAAGTAGGAAATTTATGAGGAACATTCATGAAGTTCGTCGATTGGAGAGAATATTGTATTTATTTCAGAAATAGCTGCAAATTGTTGTATTTGTTTATGATGGAACATAGTCGAAATCGTGAATTTATTTATCATTGTGTGCATTTTTTTTTTACAGTAATGCATCTAGATATATAAATTAAAGTAGTGATTTAGGATGAGGTCCAAAATGGTTATAAATTCTATTGTTGATAGTAAGAAATTCTTAAAAAAGAGCCATTGGATAAAATACTGTAAAATGTTTACTACAGAATATAATAGTTAACATTTTAGTTTAACGGATAACGCATTTAACGCAGAAATAATGATTTTTGCATTCGATTGTTATCAAAATGGCGTCAACGAAAGAAAATGTTCAATGTGTTTTTTGGTTCCATGAATTCAAATCGGCTGTTATTGTTCAATATTCCATCTTGTGGTCACATAAAGATCAAATTCTTTGCAACGCCATTTGAAAATATTAATACATTCAAAGTTGAAATCACAAATGCTATGTTTAATGTGGCAGATAAAATGTTGTACCTGATGATAATTGGAATTGCGCCTATGCATTCTTCGAGCTACCGAGGGTGCTCACATTGAAATTTACTAGCGTAGGTCATTTTATCAAAAATTTTATAAATATATATACAATATATCCAAATCCAACCGGGGGGGGGCGGTACCTCGAAATGATGATGAGATGCTTACGGTATGGTGATTGGATCTCGCCACTCTGGAGGGACACAAAAAGGTGGGGGTCTGGCTCCTCCCATCGATGACGGAACGCACTTCCTTAGGGAAGGGTTGTACCGTGGCTGGTGATGACCCTTAGAACTCAACCACAGTTCCTGCCAGTGTTGATTTTGCGGCGGTCCGGTCATTCAATATTATACATGTGTCTTCGGGCGAATCGGAGAGTTAGTGATATGACTTACAATATATCTAAATAATCATAATTATTTCGATGTATTATGATTATCGAAATTTTTATTAGTTTTTTTTACAATAATTTTTTCTTATCATTGTAAGACATCGTGACCACTTTTTATAATTCATAAAGAAGCAATTAAGTTTGAAATAATTTTTATTCTTTTGTAAATTTTTATATTTAACTTCTATTCCGATCTTCCTAATTTTGAAGTTTGTCTTGAAAACCATATCGGTTCGTCTTTTAACCCAATTCATTTTGTAAGGAAACTTTTCGGAAGTCGGTAAATTATGTTGATTAAATAATTTGGCAATTTTTTTTTTTCAATTTATACATCCAATAATTTAAGAAGAATGAAAGCTATTTAAAATTGATATAATATTTTACTTTATAATATTTTATCTGACTTTTACATTTAAATATTTATGGCATAATAGCATCCATCCATCTTCTTATTATCTTATTAACAGTCACATTCAATTTTATTTTATGTAATCTAAAACTTCTTAATCCATTTTTTTCATTGATTTCATAAATACACATGAAGTAGACTTTAAACATGTTGGCTTAGTTTGCATCTGAAATTTTTTCATATTAATTAATCCATCACTTATCGCTATCAACTCTATCGATTCTAATAATAAAGATGAATGTGTGTATTGTGTGTTGAAATTTATTTTCGAAAGTTTTCATGCCCTTTTTGCAGCATTAAACTCCAAAAATGCAAATGTTAATAGCACAAATCTGCTTTTTATAGCGCTTCAGAATTTAAAAAGAAAACTTGTATTTTTAACAATACCAATGTAGCTATCGTGCAAATATTTTTCCGAATTTTAAAAATGCTTTGAAAAGAATTTTTACATCATTTTGAAAATTGCATTTCATTGTTGCAATAAAGGTCAAACTGATTTCATTGTTTCATCAAATATTTAATCGCGTGATTTTCTTTCATTATTGAAATCTTAGGAAGAACTGTATTTTATACGGCGAATAATAATATATGTGGAGTTTACTTGATAAATAAGAATTTAAAATTATAGAGACACAAAAATTAGAAGATAATTGAAACAGGACAATTACGTTATTAATAGGAATATGATATTTTGGGACTAATTTCCATTCGGATACTTCATACACAAGCATAACAGGTTTTAGAATATTAAAATAACATGTTATTAATGTCGAACAATTTGATGCTTAAATATAGTGTGTTGATGAAATCATTCACATAAAGTTTTATGTCTAAGAGATATAGTTTAAATCAAATATAATCAATATTCCCTACGAGCCATCTGGACGCGAAAGGCGGCTAATCCTTAAATATTTTCAATGTATCCCGTGTACATAGAATTTATGTACACGAGATACGATGTAAAAGATGTTTCCGACGGGGATTGACAATTTTTCCTTTACAACTATGATAATTAATTCTATCTAGAATGCAAATGAGATTTTATATAAACAATTCAAATTCCAATGCGTTAAAAAGGAGACGCAAATATATCTATTAGATATTGATAGTAATGGAAGTATAATAAAAAATAATATCAAAAAGTTACTTATCTTTTTCTATATCTGTCTTAATAATTATTATTGATGCGCTAAAATATTATCAATCACTTTTTGACAACTTTAAAAGAGATAAATATGGTAAATTCACTTTCACTCTCCAATAAATTTTGTGGATAGCGTCTATAGAAAACATGTCAAACTGTGAGACGAACCATGAAAGTTTTTTGACAACTCCAAAGAAATGATAGATTAGATTAATCAAACATCTGGCTGAAAAATTTTATGCTTATAACCAAGATGTCACGAGTAAACGAAACAGATGGGGAAACGTGTTTATAGTATGACCAATTGGTAGAAATTATAGCCTTGGCATGGTATAAGCTATTTTTCTTAAGCCAATAATTCAGAAGATTTTGCCAAGCCTAGAATTTCATTCTTAAGTGGCGTGCATTCGTCGACCCAGTTCAATATCCTAAAGCAGTACATCATTAATGTTTATATTTAGTTGACATAATTTTTTGAAATGTTTAATTAAATAATATCGGATCATTATAATTAAATTATAATGTTTTATAATTTTGCAGTCCAAATGCTGTATAAAAAAAGAAATAGCAAAAAGAAATAATTGGTTAGTTAATACTGTATAGCAAACTGGAATTCTTTTATGAAAAAAAAATGTGTAGTCATTTGCTTAAAAGAAGACTCAAATTTTGAATGCAAATTCGTGAATGACTGTGACGGATTAAACCCTTTAGGGGTCCTCAAGGAATGCTAATTTTCGGGTGCCCTTTTTCCTTCTGCGACGTCCAAAACCAGATAATTTTTATTGATATTAATTTAATCTCTGTAATAGAAATTTTAAGAAAGAAATTTTTACAAACTGGAATTGTGAAACATTAAATTGTGAGTCACTTTAAAAAGATAGATTTCAATATATCGCGTGTAAAAAAATGTAAAATTTATATTTAACAGTAAAAGTATGCAAATACTGAAAAAAAATGACTAAACGTTTTTATAGAATCTAAATGTAGAGGCCGTTGATAGCTCTACAAATGAGAATGAGAAATGAACTAATAATTGCGGTGTAGCTAAAATGATGTAACGATGTTTCTATAAAATGCGGTTTATTTTGCTATAAGCAGTGGCATGGAGTCACCCCGCTACCAACGGTGAGCATCGCGTTCCGAGTTCAAATCTAGTTCATGCGAATCATGACCCGCGCGGTTACAAAAAAGAGCCACCCTAGAATGGGCGTTTGCCAATTGGGCGCGTTGGTAGTAAAGTACTTAACACTGAATGTTATTAATTAGTTGATCGGACATTTTTGAAGTTATAAAGTTTTATATATGTTTTTAAAACTTACAAAAAGTAATTAATTTGGAATGTTTTCGAAGAATGTTTCAAATGTTTGAAATGTTTCAAAGAAAGCATCAAATTAAATTACAATAAAAAATACTAGAAAAAATTTCGAAATGTTGTATTTACCAAAAATTGCGGGGCCTCTAGGCAGTTTTCTATATGACCTATTTAATAATTCTACATTGATGATTTCTTTGAATAATGATATGTATTTCAACTTGAGAAATTTCATGGATCTTTTTAATTAATTTAAATTTGCCAATACCTTTCTTTAGATAATTGTGTATTCTGTTTATAAATTCAGCGTTAGTGGAATTTTCTTTATAACTAAATGCATTTTCAAAAAGATTGTTTGGATAAGACTAAACAAAACAATTTAAGACAGACCGATAATTCTGTAAAAGTTTAATAAACACTTCTTCAGTACTTTATTTTATTAAATATTTTATGTTTTAATGAATTTACTTCTTTGTTAAAATTAAACATTATGTGCATGAGCAAGGTATGAAAGTTAATTTCGCAAAGGACTTTTGTTAGATATTTTTAAGCAACAAATAAAACTTAATTATATGGATACCTATTTAATGCTAGTTGGAAGTAGGGATTGCAATACCGGGATACCGAATACCGGTATTTTGAGCCATTTGTACAATTTTGAAATACCGTATTCACAAGTTTAAATACCGGTTTTTCGGTATTTACTAGAAATTTTTAAAATTGTCTCCATTATATGTTTAGGTATCGCGAACATAGCAAAATAGTATACGCTTTTGTTTTTATGCCTCCCTAACGAGCGAAATTAATTAGCTAATGAATGGCTTAATTAATTACTTAGATATAAATTAGCGGTACATGGATTATCCCTGAAAGAAAATATTGTATCCATAACGACTGATGGAGCAACAATTATGAAAAAAGTTGGAAAGTTGATTGGTGTAAATCAGCAGTTGTGCTATGCACATGGAATTCAATTAGGAGTAATACATGTATTATACAAAAAAAATAAAGAACAGAAGAATCAAAATACTGTGGATATAGAAACTTCGGATTCCAACTTTGAAAAGAGTAAGAATGAGAGTGATATTGACAAAAAATATAATGACAATGTAATTGTTGAAGAAGAAATTGCTAATGAGGATGAAATATTAACCTATCAAGAATTGCTTCCTATAATTTATAAAGTTCGAAAAAATGTTAAGATATTTAATCTTTCCCCTATAAAAAGGATATATTACTTAAATATATACTAACTGAAAATAAAACAGAATATATGTTAATATTAGATTCTAAAACACATTGGAACAGTTTACTTCTAATGATGGAACGATTTTTGAAACTGAGAAATCCAATCCAAAAAGCAATAATCGACTTAAACCTGTAAATTAATTTTTCAGATAGTGAATTCGACTTAATATCCAGAACTATATCAGCTCTACTTCCAATGAAACTGACTATTGAGACATTATGTCGGAGAGATTCTAATTTATTAACAGCTAATGCAACAATAAATTTCATGTTGCAGTCATGAAAAGAACAGCACACATCACTATCTGAAGAATGATATATTACATTGGAAAATCGCACAGAAGAAAGGCATACCGAAATAGAAAATGTGTTATGGTATTTACATAATTATAGAGATTTTAAAAATGAAAATGAAAAAGAAGAAAAGAAAATAACCAATTCAAACCTGATTAAGTTTAGAGTAAATTTTCCTAAAATTTTTTACCCACAAACCTATCCACATTCAGAAGAATTCGGTTCAATTATCGAAGATTATGATGTCACTACTGTCGATAGTGAAAAGGAATTGTCTCTTGAACAAAAATTAGAATTAGCGATAAATAAAAAAAATTCTATGAACCAAAATACAATACAGAAAGCAGCTATATCCAAAACCATCCGACGAGAAATCGATTTATTTGAAGATGAGGGATTTAGAGGTAAATACTTGGAAAAAGTATATCGCGCATTGCTAACAGTACCACCAACTAGCGTAGATGACGAAAGAGCGTTTTCGACAGCTGGTAATTTTTACATAAAATTATTTTTCAGGCCTAATGACAGTACAATTAATGCATTATGTTTTGTAAGATCACATTTCAAAAATCTGTAATAGTACCACAGACTGAATAGTGATATTTACACTTTTTTTGTGATTTAAATAAATAAGATGTTTCTTTACTTTTTTGTGATTATATACTGTTATAATTTATAAGTTACAAATTATTTTTTGTGATATTTACACTCTCTAACAAAACTGGCAAATAAAACAAAGAAACACCTGTGTTTTCTTTCTTTTTCTAAAATTTCTAATACCGGTATTAAAACCGGTATCCCGGCATTAAGATTTAAAAAATACCGAATACCGGTATTGAAATTTTGGTCCGGTATTGCAATCCCTAGTTGGAAGTTATAAACGATCGGTACTTCTTGTGATAACACTGTGTATCTGGAAAAGTTTTTTCTGTTATTTTCACACTATTTTAATAAGTATTTAACAGCATTTTATGCATTGTTCTAATCTATTTTAAGCTTTATTTTTAACTATATAATAATGTATCCAATTTTTTTGTTAATTTCTAAAAAAAATTATGGTTACAAAATTAACACTTTTCACACATAGACTTTTAAAGTAGCAAGAATTAACATATGAAAATATTATGTAATATCATAAAAAAATAGTTTGTAATTTTTATCTTTATTAATAATAAAGAAGAATGTACGCATGTGTGTGTGGTCACTCTACATGATAGACCATTCTACATAGAGCTATGAAAATTGCTCTATGTAGAACATATATTTTAACACATATATTTTACATAGTGACAGTGAGTACCTCAGAAAGATATTTCCGAAATTTTAATTAGAATTTCAATTAATAAAAAATTAAGCAAAATTTGAGCGGTTTTTTTATCCCCCGATAATTTTTGAAAACATTGCACATAAATACATACAAAAAAAATTTATACATAAAAAAAATATTTTCAAAAATTGTTTTTGTAGCGATGCCAATTTAATAATCGTGCAAATGTTTTCTGAATTTTGGTAATTTTAATTTATTTATTTGGTTAATTTTCATCAAAATAATTTATTTTTAAACGAAAATTTAAACCATTTGTATGTTAAATGTTTAATCGCGGGATTTTCTTCCAATATAGAGAACTAGAGACGAAAAATTCTGTTTAATATCTGTATATTTTACATGACAAATATGAAAGTGAAGTTACAATACCGTGAAAGTTAGTTCTATTAGCGCGATAATGTCATAACTCAGGGCTCTGTCATGTCGGTTCCTATATGTAATGAACAGAACATATATAAGACTATTAAATTAACCTGAATCTAGTAATTTATTCTTAAAAAACAATTTTTGGAGAAATTATAAACCTGAAGTTATATCTAACAAATTTAATTAAAATTAAATATAAATAATATCCCCGGAGAAAATTTTTTTGCCAAAAGTGGATAGTATTTTAATGAAGTGCTTAAAAAATTATTTTAAATCTTATTATTTTTAAGAAGAGATAGTTATGAAATTTGCCAAGGGAAAAAAATAGACAACATTTAAAAATGTTTCAATAATGCTAGAGGAAAGTTCATCAATCTTATGGCAGTATATGAATGGGAATAAATTTGCATCACACTGAAGGTACGGAGCATTGAATTGTTTTGAATGATGACTTTTCGAAGACGAGCATTGACGTCACGTTTTATTTATTTTCAATAGAAACATCATTCGGACGATAGACTTTGGTTGGGAACAAAAGATACGTGATGAATGTTTCCGCTACAAGCTGAATCGAGTGAAACGGAATTTTCCGACTGGGGAGAATAAATATTTTTTTTACTGACACTGCACACTGAACTTTCAAACAAAATTATTTTATTGAATTGAACAGAACTTCTGAATTTCAATCTAGAATGATCACTCGTGAAAGAAATAGGAAGTCTTGATGAAATTCGCGAAAAATGTTAATAAGTAAATAAAAATTCAGAAACATTGGAATCGTAAAATCTCGACAGCTCAAATTATTATTTGTTAGTAAAAAAAAGTTAAATATGGGAAAATAAATAATTTAGAAATATTTTATGTTTAAAATTATCCAACCGAATTAATGAATTAATATTAACCTGATTAATTACTGTTTCATTCATTCAATTTTCGATTCATTCATTTTAATAAATTAGTAAACACTGATTTAAAAATATTTAAAATAATTTATTTTTTCGATCCAAATTAATGAATTAATATTAACCTGATTAATTACTGTTTCATTCAATTCATTCATTCATTCAATTTTCGATTCATTTATTTTAATAAATTAGTAAACACTGATTTAAAAATATTTAAAATTATTTATTTTTTCCATCCAAATTAATGAATTAATATTAACCTGATTAATTACTGTTTCATTCAATTCATTCATTCAATTTTCGATTCATGCATTTTAATAAATTAGTAAACACTGATTTAAAAATATTTAAAATTATTTATTTTTTCCATCCAAATTAATGAATTAATATTAACCTGATTAATTACTGTTTCATTCGATTCATTCATTCATTCATTCAATTTTCGATTCATTTATTTTAATAAATTAGTAAACACTGATTTAAAAATATTTAAAATTATTTATTTTTTCCATCCAAATTAATGAATTAATATTAACCTGATTAATTACTATTTCATTCAATTCATTCATTCAATTTTCGATTCATTTATTTTAATAAATTAGTAAACACTGATTTAAAAATATTTAAAATTATTTATTTTTTCCATCCAAATTAATGAATTAATATTAACCTGATTAATTACTATTTCATTCAATTCATTCATTCAATTTTCGATTCATTTATTTTAATAAATTAGTAAACACTGATTTAAAAATATTTAAAATTATTTATTTTTTCCATCCAAATTAATGAATTAATATTAACCTGATTAATTACTGTTTCATTCAATTAATTTTCGATTTATTCAATAATTAAAACTAATTGAATGAAATTCAATTAATTTTAATAAATTAGTAAACGCTGATTTAAAGATATTTAAAATTATTTATTTTTTTCGAAGTAATTAATTAATTTCAGATTTATTTTATCCGAATTAACTAATTAATTCAGATTCACTCATTAATTGGTTTACAAAAATAATCGAGAAAAAAGAAGTAACCTTAGAGTAAATAAAGGGAAACGTTTTTAGAAGTCCATTAAGCACAATTCCACCATGATTTTACCTTCAATCCAAATTAATTAATTTCATTTAGATTAAATTAAATATAATTCACATTGATTCATTTGTATCCAGTTTATATTTTCATCTAATAAAAACTAAATGAAACATGAATTATGATATCCTTTGATTCTTAAAATCAGATTACTCCGTTTATTGGATTGAAATGAGTCAAACATTTAAAAAAATGAAAATAAATAAATAAAAGTATAATTTTTTTATATATATATATTTTTTTACTATTTTTTATTCAAGCTGGATCATATTAGTGACCATATTTTTTTGTACTGGATGGTTATATTCTTTTGTATCTTGTTCTAAAGGAGAATTTAACAGAAGCTGACAAGAAATTATTAAACTTAATTCAACCTAATTCATTATTTTATAATATAAACTATTTATAAATAAACGGAAAGTGGGATAAGCATGTACAAGAGAACATTTATGCCTTCCTGACTTTCTTGGACATCTAATCAAATTCTAAAAACTAAAATTAACCTAATTAATTGTTTTAAAATCAATTCCATTTAATATTTTTACAACATTAACTGTTTAATTATACATAAACTTTAGGACAATTCCTGAAATGTAATTACAAACCGGAACATTTTTTAAGTTCAGTATAAACACCCAAAATTCATGGTTCTCCAGAATTGCAGAATTAGTTCCAGGGATTTTTTAGTTTTGAAGTTATATTGTAGAAATTTGCGATACAATGTGAAGTTGTAGATTTTAAAACAATTTATGAAGTTTGTGACGGTTAGTGTACATTTTGAAATGCATTCTTACATTTGAATATTTATAGAATAAATGTTTAAATAGCATATTATACTGTGTGAAAAAGTGTTTTCATTTCCTCCTTTTTTGGTATAAAATATAAACTTAAAAAAATATTTTTTTAATCAAAAATGGGAAAATAGCAGATTTTAGTTCAATTTCTTAATATAACGTATTAATTTTTATCTGTATAATATTAGCTCAAAATGGTGTAAATGAGTATTTATTTGTGTAAGCACAATTTATTGAGTAATGTCATATAGATCAAATGTTTTTAAGTTTTAAAATGCCTTCGGATTGTTTAAAGTCTTTTGTTAAGAAAATTATAACACATTTTCTTTTCATTTTATAATCTCTTCATTGTTTTAAAAGAATTATGTGCTGATCTAGCCTGATCTGATTACTGCATTTAAGGGGAGCTGATTGTTTCGGAGATTCTTGCAACTTTTTCTTCTGCGAAAATTCTTCCCTGAAAGCACTTCTTGCCGCAAGGCGTTTGCGTTCTGCTCGCGTGCACCCCAAGCAGCTGTGCACTGACAATCCGTGCTAATCTGATTATAGACCGTAATATGCCTGTAAGTCAAGGTTACGTCGCACAAAATGTTGACACTTGGGTTGTTTTCTTTTCTTCCAATTGTCTTTTTTGTTCTTTTAATATTTGTAATAAACTTAAAAAAAAAAAAAATAAACTATTGCAGTTCGTAATTTTTTTTTATTTCAATTTTTTAAATCCTTATGTTTTTACAATAATAAGATAATTATAGTTTCTTATGACTCACTTTATAAAATGCTAATACGCCTGATAATATTTGAAACATAATAAAATAACTGATCCGCCCACTTATCAAGTGTGGCATGGTGAACTTAAAAGGGATTTTTAAAACATAAGTTAACACTATTAGGTATCTTGTTTCAAGATACCTAATAGTATTTCAATGGTTTAATTTATTTTAACATAAATTTGAAAGCGGCTATTAATACGATGGCTAGTTGGAATGAAGTCTTAATTATGAAGCACGATTCGATGACGATATTTGAGCTGATATCCTAGTCTATAGACTTCCATGCTGCACTAACGGGAGTTAACTCCAAGATAATAGATTTAATTTGCAATAGACTGACATGAGCTTTGTTTCTACGGCCCTTAGTGGGTCAGTTCTAGCCATAAATGCGTCATATTTCCGTCATGGGATGGCAAGGATCCGTTGATACACCTGGAGGTCTGGGGTGGTTTGATCTTTCTTGCAAAGTGTTAGTAAATGGCCAGACATCAAAATTGGATGAATTATAGTACAAACTGAAAATGTACCTAACCTGGGGCTGGTGTTACTTCTTGTATACAGTCGACCACTCTGCCACCACCGACGAAGCTGTATCGGAGTTGGAAAGCAAAGATCTGTTGATAAACCTGGAGGTTCGATTTTTCTTGAAAAGTGTTATTAAACAGCCAGACATCAAAGGTGGATGGATGATAGCACACACTGAAAGTGTACCCATTCTGGGGCTGGTGTTACTTCTTGTGTACAGCCGATCACTGGACGAAGCAATATTAGGGCTGCTGTTATTGTCGGGATTGTGATAACTACAGGAGCTCAAACATAACCTAAGTACTGAGAATATGACCAGGTATTATGGAGGCGACGCTGAAAAAAAATTTACTGGTCAATTTAACTATCAAACTTAATTTAAACAAGAATTTCCTAACTGAAGCTTATACAATGAAATTAATTTTAGAAATATTTTCTATTGATGTGTTACAAATTAAAAATAATTTTCAAGCAGTGAGATTAAATTACGTCATCCTCTGACATAAATTAATACCAAATTTTTTCTTTTGGATATTTGATGTAATTTTTGATTTATTTTTTATGACATTCATTTAGTTTCATCATTTTAGATTTATTGGATGAATTGCATACTACATTTTTATATTTTTATGCAATCAATGCCAGTAGCTAAAAAATGTGTTATTAAAAGTAAATTTTGAAATCAAAGCATGCGAAATTTCGTAAAAGAAGCATCTAAAACTTGCGATCCGTTCTACGCATGTGAAACAACTCATCTTAAAATGATAGATTATGCTTGGAAACAATGGAATCATTTTGGACGGTACTGATTTTAGTTTTTATACGCACGTAAAATATTTCCGTGATTTTCTAAATAACCGTTTAACAGGTTTTCCAACATGCGATGTATTTTGAAAACACGAGATTTCATACGTGTTCTTTTTCTCATTCGTCTAGACGATGAAATAAGTTCGGCGGGGAAATGAAATATTAATGATTTAATAACAAAATATTTGAACAAACCTGCATGCAATGAATGATTTTGTATCATATGCTAAACATAGATAGTACTGTACAAAACGAGTTTAGTTTAGTTACATTAGCATCCCATTTTAAAGCAAATAGGGATATATTGGAATGGTCCTTGAAATTTTAAACTGCGGTTAGATGGCGAGGACGACTCCTGAGCTGGCAATCTCTATCCAAGCTTCCGCTCCACACCAGAAGGTGACCTCCTTAAGATTTAGCTTGCACCAGACCTCTTACACGATAGGGTCTCGAACCTGGAGCCTTCCGAACCCGAAGATAAGACGTCACGACCAGACCACCGCGCCCCTGCTGCACAGTACAAATATGAAACTTGTACTGTTTTCAGTGCATTTGAATTTAAAATAAAGTTGATACAAAAAGATACTGTTAAAAAATGTGTTTAGTGTTTCAGATTTTTATGCATTTGATCACTATTATGTTAACCCAGAAGACAAGAATTCATGGAGCAATAAGAAAAATATATATATATATAAATTATAAATACATAAAATCGCATTTTAAAGATTGAATTAAAGTGAAATCAAAGGGAATTTTGTCACCTCCAATTTTTCATATCCTTATACTATATATCTAATTTTCTTCTAAGTATACATATTTTAAGATGCATGTAAAGATCGTATACTAAAAAAATCACCAATCTATTCCATTGTTTTCTTTTATCACGGTCCTATACACTAATAACCAAATCGACAGACAGTCAATAGATTGCCGAATTTGGTCACTTATTTGATATATGACTAACTCTATTGTTAAAATCATATATCAAATTTCATCTATGACTTTTCGAGTTATTGTGTGCATACGAACTTGGATGGCTAAACAGACAACTTTTTAGCTGGAAAACTTCATTGAAAATTTTATAGAGTTTTAAAATTGTGATGTAAGGACCCTGTACATAAATATTTTTTAGTGTAAGGCCAAATAGTCTTTTTTCATTTAGAGATTTAAAACTGTAGTGTAAGAACCATATACATAAATATGTTTTTAATATAAAGCCACATAGTCTTTTTTTTTTCATTCAAAATTTGATAGAGATTTAAATTTGTGGAGTAAGAACCATATACATATATATGATTTTTTTTTCTTTAAAGCCACTGCCTTTTTTGAGCAGTCGTGTTCACTGTCATATAGTCATATAAAATAACGGCAAAAAATGGCTAATTCTAGCCTTGAGATTCATCGAAATAACTATGAAATTTTTGACGATTCAGATCTTTTTTATATGATTTCATAAAATCAATTGCTGTTACGACATAGGATGTAATAGATCTTCCATACTCATCAATCCTCAATGCATAAAGTTCTGAAAGAATCATAAAATATATTTAAATCCTACTTCCTGCAACGGAAGTTACTTTTCGCTCTGAATATACAAACTAACTACACGTGTAGGCACCAGATATATCCCCAGCTTCCGTACGGTAGAAATGTAAATATACTGTTTCTCGTAGACCTGGTAACGTACGCTGCAAACAAATCCTTGCATCAAGGAACCGTGTTCAAGAAATATTTTTTTCTTGCTGCCCGAGAACAGAGATCTGTTTGTCAAGAAAATTTAGAATGTATGTTCGTAGCTTTTCCCCTTCAGAAACGTAAACTGCAGAAACTATTTTATTCTTGCTTCACGCTAATGAAACGTGCTGCATCAGCTATGTTTAAATGTTACAGCGTAACTCGGTATTTAGCAAGTTTAGTCGTACTCTGCAACAAGTAATTAATTTTATTTTGTCTAGAAGCTAAGTGAATTCTTTATTTTTAAACGTATTGCGGATAACCGGATATTATGTCACGTGTTGTTTACTATCGATTTACAAGCAGCCGTAGCTATTTCAATTTTCTAATTTTTCTAAAGAAAAGAAAAGACAACTTTTTGAAGCCAATAAGTATATGGAAGTTTTTCGTTCTTCTAGAAATAAGACGCATCTACATTTGTTTCAAATGTGGAAAACATATCCGTCGTATTCGATATTATTTAGAGAAAAATCAGTTTTTTTTCTTTCTTTTATTAAATTGAAAAATTGCCGATGTTTCTTTTAAAATTCCATTAATCCTTTATTTGTCGACTTATTTTACCATCAATTTTTCAAATTTATTTTTGAACCGTTAGCTAAATTTTGGTACAAAATAAACTCAGGAAAAGGAAGAATTTTTTAAAAATTAATTAAAATAATTTAATTTATTAAATTAATAAAAAAGATTTTTAATGTTATTTTTAATTAACATCTGCCACTTTCTATTAGAAATACGTTCTTCTTGTTAGAAAAAATAGTCATATTATGACGATTTTATCCGTATTAAAACGGTACTTTAAAGTACGTCGGTAAATACAAGGTTAAGTTGATTACTAGCTTATATTATTTGATTCTTACATTTTCAGTATTGTAATGTTAGGGATAAGCAACTATTGAATTAATCTGAGTACATATTGCAATCAAATCCATTATATCTACGGTAATACACCATTTTTCTATGGTTTTGGTTTGTTTCTCTATATATCATCGTTAAATAAATTCTACATAGCGTCGCAAATATTCAGAAATGCGTTGTGATGTCCAAAATTCTAATACATTCATCGTATCAATAAAGAACTTTTAAGGATGAGAATAAAGATTTAATTAGAATTTCAATTCACAAGATTTAATTAGAATCCAAAATTCGATGATACGGTAATCAAAATTAATAGGATTATTTTTGGAGCGAACTTAAAATCTTAACTTTTCAAGGAAGTTAGTCTATAAGGAAATAAAACACGAAGAAATCTATCTCGATTTTCAAAAATAAAGCAAAAATAAACTCCTGTCAATTTTTAAAATTTTACTGAGGGAAAGAAAACACAATTTTTTGAAACGAATATGGAGGAACATTTCCCTTTCTATATCATAAGAAATATTCACTTCCGCTTCAAATGTGAAAAAAAAACAACTTTTATCTTCTTTATTATTTGTGAGAAATTAAGCTTCTTACTTTTATAAAATTAAGAATTTGAAATTATTGATGTTGCTTGTTAAATTATATTAAGTTGATTACAATCTTATGTTATTAGACTTTTAAAATCTAAGATTTAAAATGTTCAGAATAAGTTGCTGTTGAATATGTTGTTGTTGCTCCCCCCCCCCCACTGGATTGAATACCATTTCAAACCTAGTCCAATAGATCGTTTGCACAATAAAATTCTAATATGCTGATAAGATTGCAATAAGCTGTTGAATATTCTTTCTGTGAATCTGCGCATACACTAAAGCCATCAAATCCAATGAAGTTTTGTTAATATACCATTTGCTGGATTTTGATTTGTTCCTTTACATATCAGTGTTAAATAAATTCCATATAGCTTCCCATATATTCAGTAATGCGGTGCACGCTGATATTAGATAAATTGCTTTTAAGGATGATAATTCTTTTCACAATAATGTACTTAGAATCCAAAATCCGACGACACGAGAGCCAAAATTAATAATAATAGGTTTCGGAGCAATTTTAAGATTTTAACTTTTTTTCTATGGATATTTTTCTATAAAGAAATTAAACACGAAGAAGGAATATTGTAATAAAGGTACTAATTGAAAAGTTCTATATGTTAAAGTAAATTATTCCGAAATTTCACAAAATTTCCAATCGTGAGCATTAAATTTCATGTCCAGTTATGAAATTCAAGAAATATGTTCATATAATCTGTTACAGTACTGAAGAGGTGTTTTGAAAATATAATTCTTTTCATATTGGCAAAGAAGAATATGACAATAAGTGCTTATTTTATTCATAAATATTGGTACTTATTTTGAAATTTATATTGTCGCGTAGATACTCTAGTGCGGAACTCAATGACACACACAAGAAGTGGAGCTAAACCAATTTATTAACTCAACTCTGAACGCAGTGACTGACAAATCTTCTGCTTTTATACTAGCACGGAAAGTTCCAGAATACTTTTCTGGAGACAATAAGAAAAGTCCAGAACACTTGTCTGGTAAACTAAAGAAAGGCCCAGGATCTTCAGGAACATGAAATAAAGGGAAACGTAAAATCAAGGAGTTAAATATCTACATATACTATGAATCGCATTGTCTCTAGCGGGATTCGAACCCACGGTCTCTTGATTACGAGTCCAGTGTCATGACCATTCGGCCATGGAGATTCGACTGTCTTTTTTCAATGCGGCATTATATATCATCTCACATAAATATAATAATATACAAAAACGATTATGAAGCTCTATAAAAAGTCAATATCTTTATATTTTACAATTAGATTATCATTTATTTAAACAAAATTTGAATATCCTTTATTATATATCCTTTTAACAGGATCTCTTCAATGGTGCACAAATGAGATTTTTACTTCTGTTCATGGTAAAAATTTTTTAGATGAATTAAATATTTCTGGTTAATTTCTGTTTCTGAAAATATGAAATAATGTTATTTGTTATTTAAAGCAAATACTTTTATCTAATGCTAATTTACAATTTAAAAGAAAATTAACATTCTAGATCTCAAAAAATTAAATTATTTTGTAAACTATTACTATCATTTTAGTTCAAAATAAACATTCTAATCCAGAATAAGGTAATAAGAATTCTGTTTTAACGATGAGATATGTATGCGCACGGAAATGGCAAGGTTAGAACGCGAAGGGTAACGTTATAAAAATATTTCAAAGGATTCCATATTTGTTTTTTACTGTTTTTCAACATATTTTTCAACCAAAGAATGTTTTTCAACATATTTTTCACAATTTAAAAGAAAATTAACATTCTAAATCTCAAAAAATTAAATTATTTTGTAAACTATTACTATCATTTTAGTTCAAAATAAACATTCTAATCCAGAATAAGGTAATAAGAATTCTGTTTTAACGATGAGATATGTATGCGCACGGAAATGGCAAGGTTAGAACGCGAAGGGTAACGTTATAAAAATATTTCAAAGGATTCCATATTTGTTTTTTACTGTTTTTCAACATATTTTTCAACCAAAGAATGTTTTTCAACATATTTTTCACAATTTAAAAGAAAATTAACATTCTAAATCTCAAAAAATTAAATTATTTTGTAAACTATTACTATCATTTTAGTTCAAAATAAACATTCTAATCCAGAATAAGGTAATAAAAATTCTGTTTTAACGATGAGATATGTATGCGCACGGAAATGGCAAGGTTAGAACGCGAAGGGTAACGTTATAAAAATATTTCAAAGGATTCCATATTTGTTTTTTACTGTTTTTCAACATATTTTTCAACCAAAGAATGTTTTTCAACATATTTTTCACAATTTAAAAGAAAATTAACATTCTAAATCTCAAAAAATTAAATTATTTTGTAAACTATTACTATCATTTTAGTTCAAAATAAACATTCTAATCCAGAATAAGGTAATAAGAATTCTGTTTTAACGATGAGATATGTATGCGCACGGAAATGGCAAGGTTAGAACGCGAAGGGTAACGTTATAAAAATATTTCAAAGGATTCCATATTTGTTTTTTACTGTTTTTCAACATATTTTTCAACCAAAGAATGTTTTTCAACATATTTTTCACAATTTAAAAGAAAATTAACATTCTAAATCTCAAAAAATTAAATTATTTTGTAAACTATTACTATCATTTTAGTTCAAAATAAACATTCTAATCCAGAATAAGGTAATAAAAATTCTGTTTTAACGATGAGATATGTATGCGCACGGAAATGGCAAGGTTAGAACGCGAAGGGTAACGTTATAAAAATATTTCAAAGGATTCCATATTTGTTTTTCACTGTTTTCCAACATATTTTTCGACCAAAGTACGTTTCATTTCAACAGTTATGATGTTGACAACAACAGGACAACGTGTGTTTTTCTTAAATTGGTTTATGAACTTTTTTTGAGAAACAATATCATTTTTTAAACGGTTGACCTTTATGCGAGCATGAAATATAAGCAAAATTAAGCAACATATCTTCTGTTTTCTTGTAGAGGTACAATAAAATATAATTACAACGACGGTTGAGAATATGAATGATGCACCAGATTTTCACTTTTAATTAGACAATAAAATCTCCTCTACATCTAATGACTTCCTACTACAGAAGAATAAAATATTTAAAGTGAATGAAATAATTTTTCTCATTAACTTCCGTTTAAGTGTTTGATTTACTCTAAAGGCTGTAACTCGCTTACTTTCGGTTGTTTTATGAGATCACTGCCTTTGTTTGTTTCACTGTTAGCATTAATTAAAAACTGAAAATACATGTTTATTTTTCGACAAGGACGTTCTATAAATATTTTATGTGTTTCATGGTATCTGAGATCATTGACCTGATCTGTAAGTAATAAATTACATTGTACTTTAGTTAGAATTTTTATGAGCGTTTTATTTGTTTAATGTGAAAAAAAGGCAAATATTTGCATTGATTGTAATTATGCATATTTTACATAAAATTTATTTGGGTTTAATTCTTACTGTCTTAGAAAAAAGAAATAGGCAACGTTCTTCTAATTCTAATTTTCTACGTTATATAATAATTTGAACGCCATTTTACCTAAAATTCTGAATAAATCGGTACGTAATCTTTAACATTTTTTTCAAAACTCTTTTAATGTATATCCACTGAACTTACGGGGAATTCTAGAAGTTCCGGATTCGAAGTATATTGTGCAGAAAAACTAAGAAAAAGTTATCTGATTAGAGGACTGCTAGATTAATGAAAGTGCCGGATGAGAGAAGACTCATTAAAAACTTCACTTTTTAATAGCAAAAAATATGTTTAATGGGCAAAAATATTCTAGAATATATAAAATTATGCTAGATATAATAAATATTTCAAAATATAATTCAAAATCTGAGTTGCAATTAGGGATTGCAATACCGGACCAAAATTTCAATACCGGTATTCGGTATTTTTTAAATCTTAATACCAGGATACCGGTGTTAATACCGGTATTAGAAATTTTAGAGAAAGAAAGAAAACACATGTGTTTCTTTGTTTTATTTGCCAGTTTTGTTTGAGAGTGTAAATATCGAAAAAAAAAGTTGTAGCTTATAAATTATAACAGTATATAATCACAAAAAAGTAAAGAAACATCTTATTTATTTAAATCACAAAAAAAGTGTAAATATCACTATTCAGTCTGTGGTACTATTACAAATTTTTGAAATGTGATCTTAAAAAACATAATGCATCCATTGTACTGTCATTAAGCCTGAAAAGTAATTTTGTGTAAAAATGACCAGCTGTCGAAAACGCTCTTTCGGCATCTACGCTAGTTGGTGGTACTGTTAGCAATGCGCGATATACGTTTTCCAAGTATTTACCTCTAAATCCCTCATCTTCAAATAAATCGATTTCCCGTCGGATGGTTTTGGATATAGCTGATTTCTGTATTGTATTTTGGTTCGTTGAAATTTTGTTTATCACTAATTCTAATTTTTGTTCAAGAGACAATTCCTTTTCACTATCGACAGTAGTGACATCATAATCTTTGATAATTGAACCGAATTCTTCCGAATGTGGATAGGTTTGTGGCTAAAAAATTTTAAGAAAATTTACTCTAAACTTAATCAGATTTGAATTGGTTATTTTCTTTTCTTCTTTTTCATTTTAATTTTTAAAATCATTATAATTATGTATATACCATAAGACATTTTCTATTTCGGTATGCCTTTCTTCTGTGAGATTTTTCAATGTAATATATAATTCTTCAGATAATGATGTATGCTGTTCTTTCAGTGACTGCAGTTGCCTTAGCTGTTAATAAATTAAAATCTCTCTGACATAATGCCTCAATAGTCAGTTTTATTGGAAGTAGAGCTGAAACAGTTCTGGATATTAAGTCGAATTCACTATCTGAAAAATAAATTTACAGGTTTAAGTCGATTATTGCTTTATTGATTGGATTTCCTAGTTTCAAAAATCGTTCCATCATTAGGAGTAAATTGTTCCAACGTGTTTTAGAATCTAATATTAACATATATTCTGTTTTATTTTCAGTTAGTATATATTTTAGCAATATGCTCTTTTTATAGGGGAACGTTTAAATATCTTAACAATTTTTTGAACTTTATAAATTATAGGAAGCAATTCTTGATAGGTTAATATTTCATCCTCATTAGCAATATCTTCTTCAACAATTACATTGCCATTATCTTCATTGTCAATACCACTCTCACTCTTACTCTTTTCAAAGTTGGAATCCGAAATTTCTATATCCACAATATTTGGATTCTCCTGTTCTTTATCTTTTTGGTATAACACATCTATTACTCCTAATTGAATTCCATGTGCATAGCACAACTGCTGATTTGCACCAATCAACTTTCCAACTTTTTTCATAATTGTTGCCCCTTTGGGAATATATTATTCATATTGGGAAAATATTGTATTCATATTGGGAAAATATTGTATTCATATTGTCGTTATGGATACAATATTTTCTTTCAGGGATAATCCATGTTTACCTAATTTAGATTTAAGAAATTAATTAAGCCACTAATTAGTTAATTAATTTTGCCCGTTAGGGAGACATAAAAACAAAAACGTATACTA
The DNA here is from genome assembly GCF_947563725.1 of Argiope bruennichi. Taxonomy (NCBI): domain Eukaryota; kingdom Metazoa; phylum Arthropoda; class Arachnida; order Araneae; family Araneidae; genus Argiope; species Argiope bruennichi. The sequence continues at coordinate 38,445,372 of NC_079153.1, read as the reverse complement.
TTTTGCTATGTTCGCGATACCTGAACATATAGTGGAGACCATTTTAAAAATTTCTAGTAAATACCGAAAAACCGGTATTTAAACTTGTGAATACCGGTATTACAAAATTGTACAAATGGCTCAAAATACCGGTATTCGGTATCCCGGTATACCGGTATTGCAATCCCTAGTTGCAATCTATTATTTAAATATTCAACGACATCCGAATATAGTGAATTGCTTCAAGATTCCATATTCTTCATTCTCTCTGTTGAAATTATCTGACTATAGAGGAGCCAAATTGACGAAACTGTCGGATTATTGAGAGTCATCTATATTACCTTTCAGTTTCTACAACATACAAGTAACCAATGGTGGATTTAAATATTCTGCATCCTAAGAATGCATATTATGAGGCCTCTCTTTTAATAAGATGGTCAATTTAATTTCACAATTTCACATTTCAACACCTTTTTAATAAGTTATTATAGTTTTTTTAAAATTTTATTAATTTTATGAATATGCGTTTGTTTTTATTTCTATGTTATGACTTCAGATTGACTGACATCTAAGTATGAGATATTATTGAAACAGATATTATGCTTTATAAATATTTTAATAACTACATGAACATAATGAAACATATAGGAGATAGACCAAATTATACTTGATTATGTGTTTATGCTATTCTGATATGTTGTTATTCATTGAAATTGTATATGTTGCAAGTTCATTTACTTTTAAATTAAGAAAATAAAATTTTAAAATTGATTTGCTATTTGCCCTCTCCCAGCCTAGTGACCCTAAGCATTTGCCTAATCTGTTTAGTTGGCTACTGCAGGTAACTAATTCCCTAAGTTATATGGTGTTAAAAGTCTAAAAAAATAATATTTAATCCGAAATAAGGAACTAAAGCTTAGATTCCCTCAGAGTTAGAACTTAGATTGTTATATCGGGTTCGCCAATCTTAATTTCATTTGCATCCATTACCTATTTCATCACTAATAATATAAACTATCCCATATGGTAATATTTAGTTATCACAGTTTTTGCTTTGATATAGTTTACTCACTTATATTATACTGTAAATCAATATTGATTTAAAAATTTCTGACGTTAATAACTGAAAAACAAAAGACATTTTATTTCAAAGTAAATTATTTTATCAACATTTTTCTCTATTATTTCAATCCAAATAACTTATTATATTATTAAAAAATGTTGTTCCACTGGGTATATTTATAGGTACTAGTAAATGTTACAAACTTTGATTTTTTTATTGTTTAATGATTAATTTAATTTTCAAAGTTAGTTGTTAGTGCAACATCGAGATTCCTTTTTAAATTCAACATTTAAGTTTCTACATATAAATAACAGAAAAGTCATAGAAGCTGAATATAAATTTCACATTCTGATATGAGTAATATATTTAATGTAAATATTAAATTGTTGTTTTTCTCAAATTTTGATGAGTCATTTTACAGGTATTTTATATAATCTTCTGCTATTGGGAAAGATTCTGCTACTGATATACCTATTCTGCTATTGAAAATTCATTAGTTTGAATTTCGCACAGTCATTCGTTTAAATTACCTCACATTTTGCGAAATAATTCTTCAAGCAGTTATATTGATTTATGTATAAATATTTTAATGTGTAAAGGTACTAGAATCTTTTATCAAAGCAGCAGATCTGATGTTGAATGTCTGTTGTGATAAACACACTTTCTTTAAAGATTTCAAATTGATTTTAAGTAGATTTATGGTTAAAATATATATTGCCACTGTATTAATGATTAACTATAAAAGAAGAGGCATACTAAGCTATATCTGATCTTTTAAATATATTTATATATAAATATATCTAAGCTATATTTGATCTTTTAAATATAGTATTTTTTTAGATGTTTTTTGTTTACTTTTTGAAATGTTAGTTTTTAAAATTTCTTTGCTACGCTAATAATATTGAAATATATCAATATTCATATTATTTGCTTTTATTTAGAAAAATAAATGCCATTTTAAAATTTTTTCTATTTAAAAAAATTAATTCGTATATTTTTATTTTTCATGATTAAATTGTAATGAGGGATTTAATTAAATTTCATAGACACTGGATTGTTTTCATGAAATTATTTTTTTATAGACATCTGTTGTTATAACAAAAATATGTTTAGTCGAAATTAGTTCAAAACAGGAAGGAAAGAGGAAAAAATGTTTTATATAAAATTTATATAAAACATTATATAAATTATAATAAAAAGTAAGCATTTTTTTTAAGAAAAAGGTCTATAAGAAATTTAAATTGTCATCTCTCAGTTACTAATTTTAATAGCTTAGCCGGAGCTTACTTATACTATTTTATACTTATTTTACTTATACTATTATATACTTGTACTATTTTACTATTTATTATACACTTATACTATTATACTTACAAATACTATTTTATACTTATTTTATTTTATTCAATTTTTAACAAGCTCATTTACGTATTTCTTATTTGTTTTCTTATGGAATAATATTAAAAATAAAACTTAAAACGCAATTTTGATAAAAAATCTTATATTATTATATAATAATAATTAAATAATTTAGAAATTTTTATTTCTAGACTTGAATCTATATTGCTCCATTCCAAGCTTTTTTATCGTTATTATAAAACTTTCGACAAATTCAAGAAATAATATTTATTGCTACATTACGATCCTACTTTTGAAGGAAAAATACGAGGTTAGTAGAAAAGTAAAACTATGACAAAAGAAATGTTCTATTGAACTGAGAGCCAAAAATATCATAAACAAACGAAATTCGGCCCTTGACAGTGAGTCGAACGACAGTTTATGTCATTACTTCCACAACTGTTCACTTTGCATTGTTGTCAACCTCTGTGTCTGTAAAAACTGAAAAAATAAAAATTGCTCATACATAAGCTTAGTGAGGTGGATCGCTCTTTCATTTTTTTAGTCGAATAATTTACGGCATGACTCCAGGAGTTTGTTTTATTATCCGAAAACAAAAACTTTTGTCAATGTTGTCACGACCGGAAAACAAACAGCACGCTTCACACTTTTAATTTATTTGGCTATAGTCATGGTACGGGCTTGGCATTTCATGTAGTAGTAAGCATGATGCATTAATTATCATTAAGCATTTGGTGGCAATGCTTTTGTTTGGAAATGAATTATGTTTGAGTGATGTAATAGGGATATTTTTTTCTGTTGCATTTCATTTTGAAACGAAAGCGATTAGTTGCATTAAATTTAAATTTTATTTTCAGATTTGTCATCGCGCCTTTCATGGCCTGAGCACCGATGAGCAGTGGAACAGAGAAAATGCACCAGTACACCGTGGTGATGCCAGAGGTTGCAGAACCACCATGCGATTACCCGAAAGGTGTACACAGCTTATTGATGCTTTTGCAGCTGGTAAGTTCTTAATACTTTACTTCAAGTGTAATTTCAGCTTTTTCAGTGTATATTGTAATATCTTCCAATAAGCTGTATTTAAATCAATCCTATATATTTTCAAGAATTGCCTTAAAGTAAACCGAGACTGAGATACTGGCATTTGACTATTCTTTCATAGGTAATATTCTTTTTGATTAAATTACTGCAATGTGCTGTGGATATTTTGAAAAGATTTCGAAAAATTTCTTCTTATTTCTGTTATTTATTCAATAAACAATTAAATTTAATACATTTACACAAAAAATACACTTTTATTGTATTTACTCTAGATGTTATTAACTTTTTACTTTAATTCTGTCATCTTTCCTTCACAGTTTAATGTTCTTGGAATTTAAGTTATCTTCGATTTCAAAAATAAGCAAGGCTGATAAAAAGTTTCAAAAACTTTAACAATTCCTAACAATAAGAAAAATAATTGCGTAAGAAAGAAAAAATAAATAGAAAAAATTGGCATAGAAAAAGTAATTAAAAATAATTCAGAAGATCATCGATGTTGGACCTATTACAAATACATCTTATAAAATACGAAAATAAGGATTATTAAATAAAATAATTTAATATTCAATTGATCATGCCTTTTACTTTAACACTTATCTGAAGTGCAGAGCATGTTACTGACTGAAATTTGTAAAGAAAGAAACGATAATGAATGTTTCGCGAAATTTTGACTTCAATTGATTTCGGTCTGTAGCTTTTGAATTCAAAAATATATCAATTACGTCTTTCTATAATCATGATTGGAGGCATTTTGACTAGAAATTGCTTATATCGATTTGGACATGCTGCTTTTTGCAGTTTCATGTATTAGTTCTCATCCTAACCTGCTATGTCCTTTGTTACAGAAACACTTATTCTCGTAATATAGCGTTAATAAACATATTGTTAGTCATTTCAAGTGTATATTCATTTTTGTTGCGCTTCTCCATTTATGTAAAGGGTTTAGTTAATAAAATTAGATCTGTCATAGGTTATTTGTACTTTTCTTGCGTACAAATTGTTAATCACGAAAAATAGTCGTTAAATAATCATCATTTTTTTCAAAATAATTCTCATTTGTATAATTTTGGAAGATGTATTTATGCCAGTGTTTTCCGCTGGTGTCTTTTAAAACTTTTTTTGCTGTAATTGTTTTCTCTTTTAATAATGATTTTTCTTTAAATGTAGATTTTTCCCTATCCTTTCAGAGTCTAATTTTTGTAACTTTAACTATCTAACATTTGGAGCGAAAATTATACACCTAAAAGAAATATCGGTAAAATATATTTTAGGAATATTAGGAATATTTTTTAAAATTTTTTTAATGTTTTCTTACACTTTCTTCTTTTATTTTAACATTGGCACTCTACGATTACTGCTCAGTTTTCTAGTTATGATTCGATTAAGAAAATGTAAAAATGTTTATACGTAAAAATATTTAAAATATTCCCTGATAATGAAGCAAGAGTGATAAACGTGATTAAAAGCAATTATCTCCTAGTGGTTTAAAAACCTGTTTTTTGCACTTGCACATAAACGAATATCTCTTACATGAAATAGCATTCCTTGAGGATGGGTTTTTGTTCATTTTGTTTGTATTAAACAAATCACAGAAAATTCATTATATCTTAGCTTACTGAACTCAAGATTTGAATTTATTGCTCAAGAATCGGATTTTAATTTTGTTTGAATATTTTCTAAAAGATTCTAAACACAATGATTTCACGAAGTAAATTCTTTAATCATTATAGTATAGCTTTATATGAACGATTGTAATTTGTAATAAGTTTACAATACTCTTCACTTATTACTTGTTTTCAACAAGCCATACTGTTGATTGCAGCAATTGGAATATAGACTGCAAATCACAATAAGGATAGAAAAGATTTTTAAATTAAAATTTTCTTCAAAATATTTTCGAAAAGTTTTTTCTGTGTATAAATTTCGTTACTATCCCTGATAACTCTGGTTGCATGAAATCTAATCTTCTTTAAATTTTTGTTTAGTTTATTTAATAATACCGCATTTAGAAGCAACATATGCCTTATTTCGGTAATTTTGAACTCTAACTAAAATAATAAGGAGGCGACTTTAAAACGGTGTAAGTGTCAAATGCATTAGTTTTCGAACACAGAAAGAAACTCAGGCACATCAAGTTACATGAAAAAAGTATGAAACAACATAAAAACTATGATCAATCTTTTTTCAATTGCATTATTATATAGTAAAAAATATTATCAATCTGCAATATATTTATTTGGATTTTTAGTAAAAAATATTATTAATCTGCAATATATTTATTTGGATCTTTTAGTAAAAAATATTATCAATCTGCAATATATTCATTTGGATTTTTAGTAAAAAATATTATCAATCTGCAATATATTTATTTTGATTTTTCTAAATGCAATTTCCGTACAATTATATTCATCAAAACATCACGACTGCATAATTTATTTGAAATATTTTCAATGTGCCTTGTTTCAATGATATAAAATCAGTAATGTATTTTAATTTGTTTATAATTATTGTTGTAAAACTTCTATTATTTATAATATTTTGCAATCGAATGTATTTTTCCCAATTACATTCGTGCATTTTTAAAATTATATACCAAAAATTTACTTTCTTAAACTATCTTTTTTCTATCAGTTAGGAAATGTGTTATTTCCATCTTAAATTCAAGAATCCACAGAGCAAAGATTTTTTGTATATAATTTGCTTCTTAGAAGAAAGAAGATTCATGAAATACGAGTCTCTGATTTAGGGAATAATGAGAAATTCATGAAATATTTAAGCATTTGTATTTTTCAAACAAGACTAATTGGTTTCATTTGTCTTGTACTGACACAAAGACCAATCGGTTTCATTGGTCTTTGTGTCAGTACAAGGTGCAAATACTAAATTTGTAAGTGTACACATTATTATGTAATAAATATTTATAATCCTACTTTTATTGTCTATGAAAATTCTCCCATTTGTGGTATTTTCGACCCACTAAAGGAAAGATGAATCTTTAAATTATAGAGGACCATTTGTTTGTAACTAGAGAGAAAATTCAAGGAATGTTAGTCTTTGATTCGGTGTATGATGGGGAGATTCATGAAACCTTTAACTAATTGTTATTTTGAAACAAGACAGTTTCATTGGTCTTGTACTAACACAAATTGGTTTCATTGGTCTTTGTGTCAGTATTTGGTGCAAATACTAAATTTGTAAATGAACACATTATTATATATTAAATATTTATAATCCTACTTTTACTGTCTATGAAAATTCTCCCATTTGTAATATTTTCGACACACTAAAGGAAAGATGAATTTTTAAATTATAGAGGACCATTTGTTTATAACTAGAGAGAAGATTCAAGGAATGTTAGTCTCTGATTCGGTGTATGATGGGGAGATTCATGAAACCTTTAACTAATTGTTATTTTGATAGAAGACAGTTTCACTGGTCTTGTACTAATACAAATTGGTTTCATTGGTCTTTGTGTCAGTATTTGGCGCAAATACTAAATTTGCAAGTGTGCATATTATTATATAATAAATATTTCTAACCCTACTTTTATTGGCTATGAAAATTCTTCCATTTGTAGTATTTTCGACACACTTAAAGATAGATGAATGTTTAAGCTACAGAGAACCACAAAATAAGCAAAAATAAGAAAAGGAACCTTTACAATGATTTTATTTTCCAACATGCAATGGGAAATAACCACGGTTACCGCTCACTAGCAAAGAATTCAAGCAGAACGAAATTATGTAAATTGTCCATTTTGGTGCCACTTTTATTTTTCTCCCGGAAATGACATAAAGAATTGAGTGGAAAGCAATAACACTTATTAAATTATCCGTATAGTTTTCTTCACTCTGTCCGTAACTGGTGGAAACCCTCATGATCTTTAGACATTGTTTTGGTCCCACGGGTTTTTTTTTTTTGCTTTGTGTCAGAAGTTATTTTGATGTATTTGGGTATATCCAATTCTTTTTTACTTCAGATCTGAATCAGAAGAAAATTGAAATGGCTTAAATTTCCGTCACACAATGCTGTGGTTAGTGCAATTTTGCATGTTTTGTCAGAATTCATAAATAGATGTTAGGGATAATAGATTATCTGCAGAGATTTTGTAAAGCGTTTTACAGTTTTTAAAATCATTTCATCATTATAGTAATATAAACATTTTTAAGGTTTTAAAATTTTATTATAAAGATAATTATATTTTCGAGGTATAAAATAAAGGTTCGAGTTTATATATAAAGGTAATTATATTTTTTGAGGTTTTACAATTTTATTCAGCTTAAGACCATCCCATGTGAAAATGAGTGGGTTGACAAGGGAGCCAAATGAAAACCTCTTTTTTTAAGACACTCATACTTGCACGTAAAGTGAAAAAAACAACAACATAAAAAACTATCGTTATATCAACTCAATGGTATTTATAAACTTCCATAGAAAACAAGCCCTTTTGAATAATCCGGAACTTGACATCATTTTAACCCGTTTGAGCCTCGATCACACCAAAATTCACTCAGAAATATCTATTATCAAGTCATCCATTATCTATTATTCCATATTCTAATTGAGGCGCAACAATTTTTCACATGTTTATTCAATGGCTATGTTTTGACGCTGTTGCAATCTCAAAACAACAGCAGTGACTCAGTCAATATTACTTGGCAAAGACCAAGATGCTAATCCTCTTTGCCTTTTTAAAGTAAATATGATTTTATACTTTAATTTGAACTAACTTTTGTATTTTTTACTGTGACCTTTTATATTTTATTAACACTTTGCAAATGATTGCTTTGTATTATTTTCTTGTAACCTTCGTCTGTTAAGCTTTGGATCAAATAAAGAATTGGTTTGCCATAGTATAATCTTCATATTGGTTTTTGCGCTATAAAATTCCAAATCTGTCACGATATAAATGGGTAAAGCAAAAATTCACCGATTACTTCAATTTATTATGACCATCTTTCATCACTTCCGCTACGAATCATTAAAGGATTAATAGTTTCCCGTCGAATACTTTTTCTATTTCTGATTTTATTTTTGATAGCAATGTTAAATCGAAACGTTCCGACTCGGTTCTCTTGAATAATTTTACCTGTCTGTTTATTTAAGTAGCAATCTTTGACCTTTCTCTTTCAGAAACCGCAATTTTAATTTTCTCTTTCTAACTAGAGTCACGAATATTGACATCATATCCGTTTGTACTACAATGTTTCATATGGATGTGAAAGTTTTGGGATCAAAGGAAAGGACCTGGATATATTTTTAAGGATTATAAATTCAAATTAGTTTTCTCTTCCTAACTAGAGACACGAATTTAGATCTCATAACCTTTTGTACTACAATATTTCACACGGATGTGAAAGTTTTGGAATTGAAGGGGAAAAAGACCCAAAAGACTTTTTAGGATCAAATTAATTTTCTTTTCCTAACTAGAGTTGTGAATGTATGCATCAAATTCTTTTCTATTACAGCGTTCATATGGATGTGAAAGTTTTGGAATCAAAGGACAGGGACTAGAGTATACTTTTAAAGGTTTATATATTCAAATTAATTTTCTCTTCCTAACTAGAGTCACGAATTTTGACATCATATCCGTTTGTACTACAATGTTTAATATGGACGTGGAAGTTTTGGAATTACAGGAAAGGACCAGAAAATACTTTTATGGATTATAAATTTAAATTAATTTTCTCTTCTTCTAAATTTTGATTAATATAGAGTCACGAATTTTGACATCATATCCGTTTGTACTTCATGTGGAAGTGAAAATTTAGGAATCAAATGATAAGGGCCAGAAAATGATTTTACGGATTATAAATTCAGCGGAAATCTTACAATTGCCGCAAGAAGTTCTTTTGATGCCATTTAGAGGATAAATTTAATTTAATTTAATTTATCCTCTAAATCTAATATTTTGCCTTTAAATTTTTGAAAGCCTTCTTGGAGCTAATTATAGATACTCTGATCAATAAAGGGGGACAAGCAGTATAAAAGAAAAGGAATGATTTTAGTACACGTCGTTTTCGAAAATTTGGTGACTGATATTATAACTTCCATGATAATAAATCATTAGATTTATTTTCATTGACAGGAGTTTGTAAGAAGATGTGCAATTTAAAAGTTCTACTTTACAGGATATTAAAATACACTTCATTTATTTTCTTCTTGCTTGACTATTTGACACTGCATTAATACATGTACAAATTAGAATGTCGAAATGAGTGATTGGTGCTGTATGTAATCATTTTTTATATATACATAATCACATTTATGACACCATGTAGTACTTGGTTTTGTAAACAGCTTCGCCATTAAACATGAGTAAGTGAGCTCTCGAATTTGTCCACTCTTAACCTGGAGTAATCTATAATTATAATAAAGCTCAATGTGTGTGTGTGTGTGTGTGTGTGTGTTGGCGCTCTACAGGCCAGACTGTTTGACATACAGCTACCAAATTTGGTACATGTATACCTTGGACGTTGGGAATGTGCACCTGGGGTTTCTTTTTTCGAATTTTTAATTAGAATTTTAATTATTAATTAAAAACTAACTTTCCCGCCAAAAAAATCTTCCATTTTCCCCACCGCCAACTTTTCCGCCAAAAAAATCTTCCATTATCCCCAGCGCCAAACGAGAAAGGCTTCAGTTTTTTTTTCTCCCAACAGTAATGAGGCTAGGGTTAAAATTTTTCGGCGGATTATTTCAATCGGTTCTGTTTATTTTCTTAATGTTTGATGCATTTAAAATTAAACATTGTTAATGAATCAATCTTTCAGATTCATTCTGAAGTACTTTTGAATTAAAATAAAACAGAATAAAGGAAATTAAAAATTTCTAATCCGCATAGCGTTACCCCAACTGGCGTAGAAAAAATCACGTATTTGCGTTACGTAACCGGCGAAGAAAATTCACGCATGCGCATTCTGTTCTGATTGTTGCCATGACAACGTTATCAATGGATGATTTAAATTATTTTTGGGTTAGTTGCATGCTTTTGTAAGTAAATTGTATTTATGTTAGTTATATATTTTTTGTATATGCTTATAGTTTTAAGTACATCGTTTTTTAAGTAGTTTTTTTAAAACCTGTTTTCAACCGTTTATTTTAAACGATTCGTTTTATTTTCTTAGTGTTTGATGCATTTAAATTTAAACATTGTTAATGAATCGATCTGCTCATAATGAATCTAAGAAAATTATGTTGACCAACTCTTGAGATATTACATAAATTTAAGAAGATATTCTTTAGTGCCCATAAAGTTTAAACGCTGAGTGACTCTATTTTCAGTAATCAGATTATAAAAAAATGCTTTGTTTCAGTAAAAAATATTATTATATTAATTGAAGATAAATTCTTTCCACTTTAATTTAAAGCATAAATTCTACGGGTGCTAACAGAAAATGAGAGAGATACATATTACGTTATGACTGAAGGCCTTTATAATATTATGAATGAACTATATGATAATCAAAATTTGAAGTTTTAAAATATTTTGATAAAGAAGCTATTAAAGTAGAAATTGCATAAAATATTTAATTATTAAAATTTTAACGAACATTAAGATTGGCGAACCGGCTGGTCGCCAAAGGCGGCTAGTGTAATATATAGGCCAGCTGCATGGAATGAGTCCCCGATAGATGTAGTTACTTAATCATATATTTTTATACTTAAAAAATGCAAATATATAAAAAAAATATATACACATATATTTTTTTATCTATTTTACTATTAATATAATGCAATAAAATTGGAAACCATACAACAGAAATAGGAAATAGCTGAATATGTGGGGGAAAGAATTAGAAGGGCTATATTTTAGAATCGGAAGTCAGTAATTCGATATCTATTTCTAGTGAAGATCCGATTTCGGTGAATCGTGAAAGTTTGGATCTGACACGGTGTCATTCTTATCATTTAAATACGGTTCAAAATTATAAGGTTAATCTAAAAAATAATCCTCCTGTTTTTATTATTTCAGTCCATAACTAATATAATCAAGTAAACAAACTAAGCATTTATGATTAAAAAAATGCATAAAATTAGTTGGGAAAATACTGGAAAATCTTCATCATTATCTCACCTAGATATGCATGTATGATGATTATATTATTAATTTACAGATTTAGACACCATTCACTTAATTGCAGGTGCTATATCAAACAGATATTTACTCATATTTAATATATATTAAGCTATTTTTGAATTTGTCAATTAATTTGCTATTGGTCATTATATTAGACCCTTTTTCTCACAAACCCTGTTGTCATATAAATTATTTATTCATTTATTTATTTGGTATTTTTTCATTTTGCGGCGCAACTAAAAGTCGCCAAAAATAATACAACCAAGGCTAAAAGGATTTTGACTTCGGCGGATAACACTTTTTTATGTGTATACTAAGTGTTGTTACATATAAAGTCTGCTTGGCGAGAATGGAAAATTATCTTTATTTTTTATTTAAATAAATGGATAAAGTTAGAATAAAGGCTATTTTTGAGTGTTAAAATTATACGTTACATTTAAGGTACATTGAGGAAATCACTTAGTTTCCTTTTTTTTTTTCTCTTTTTCTTTTTCTGCTCTAAAAAAACAAAAGAAATTAATCTTATTTTTTAAAAATCACAATTAACTAAACACCTTGAAACAACTTCTAATGAGCTGTGAAATTAGAAATGAACGTGAAATTGAAAAATGTTTGCTTATTCCTAATTTTTTGCTTAACTTTATTTATTTCATGTTCGTAAAAAATAATTCTGTAAATGTTCTGTTACTCACTTTCTGATGCGTTAGATTTTTGCACTTTTATATGCGTGGGCCTTTTAATATTTTGAAAATTGAATTATCAATTAGACGATTAACTTAATTAAATTTTGATTTAATACAAGTGGTGCCATCTAGTAGTGAATTTAAAAAATGATATTAAGATTTCCTAATATTTTTAACAATGCGTTTTGAATAGAACATTAAATAGTAAAAAAACAGTTAAAATAATTGCTTCAATTATTTTATGGGCACATTGATAAAAGGGGATTTAGTAAAAAATGCTTTTTATTCAACATAATTTATCATCTTCTTTCTCAGGTGACTTCATAATAATGACTTTACTTTTAAGCCCATTTTATTTTGGTCTTCTAAAATTTTCACTCTCTCAGGTGCTGGGCGCCATTACCATTGGTCTCGTGGCAGATATGGGCAGTTACCAGGCCCAGGCGGTGCTCGCCGAGAATGAATTCACTGTCGCTGCCTTCATTTCCTTCGGTGAGTCGACGGCTCTGATGATGATTGCCTACGGATGCCTCATCACCACCTTCCTGCTATTGGTCTCATCGATTCTGTCGTCAAGAAGCTTCTATCACGTGCCCAAGTCTCTCTTTGTAAGTAGAATTGCTAAGGAACTCATTTAATGTTCATAGACAAGCACTTATTAGTATTTTTGAGGGTTCACACAGAATTGAAAATTGAGAAACAGTTTAACAATAATATCATTTCTTATTTCTATTCAACGTTTTAAATCTTAAATGTCAGACTTTCAAAAATTTGATATTAAAATGTGTTTTTTTATTTCATTTCTTGAATAAATGTGTGTTTTCTTAATTCTGTTTTATTTATGACAACTAAGCCCATTGCCAGTCGTCAATAATTTGCTTTATCTGAGTAAAAAAAAATTTTTAAAAAAAATGTGAACAGTGATGAATTTAAGGTACAATTTTTAATTTAGCATCGCAGAATAAAATTTGGTGTTCTCAATTGTACAAACAAAATAAAAAGGACAGAAGTGAAAAGCACTGATTTATTTTTACTGTGTTGTGCTTTATGGATTTTAAGTTGATTGATTCTTTGCATTTTCAATATGCGTCCTATTGGTAACAACAAGAATTAAAATTTTTGCAACAACAAGAATTTAAATGATTATTATAAAGATAAGATTATAAAAATAATAAAAACCCTTATTACTATTTATGGAATTTGCATCTTCGATGAATTTAAGAATTTTAAAAACAGGCTTTTTGATACACCATTTTCGCAACTTCTTTCTTATAGGAACTTCTATATTGACACTTTTTTGCACATCTAATTATAATTTAAGTGGAGAAGTTCTCCAGTAAATAGCCTCCCTGTAAAAGTTCTCCTGTATAAAATATTAAAAAAAGAAATATGTAGCATAATCAAAACATATTTTTATTAAAAAGAAATCTAAAAGTTTTAATACAATATATCATGATTCCTTATAAATAATTTTTAAAACCGGCGTTACTATTTATGGAGTTTGCAGCTTCGATAAGAATTTTAAAAACCAGATTTTTCAATATATCATTTTTGCAATTTCTTTCTTATAGTAACTTCTATACTAATACATTTTTGCACATCTAATTACAATTTTAGGAAGGTGAATTTCTCTTGAAAATGGAGGGAAAATCCTATTAAAAAGAAATCTGTCTCAAAATCTAAACATTAATCTATTCATATTAAACAGAAATCTAAAAGTTTTGATATTAAATCATGATTTCTTAAATATAATAAAAAAACTCTTACTATTATTTATGAAGTTTGCATCTTTGATAAATTTAAGAATTTTAAAAACAGGCTTTTTGATACACCATTTTCGCAACTTCTTTCTTATAGGAACTTCTATATTGACACTTTTTTGCACATCTAATTATAATTTAAGTGGAGAAGTTCTCCAGTAAATAGCCCTCTTGTAAAAGTTCTCTTGTATAAAATATTAAAAAAAGAAATATGTAGCATAATCAAAACATATTTTTATTAAAAAGAAATCTAAAAGTTTTAATATAATATATCATGATTCCTTAGAAATAATTTTTAAAACCGGCATTACTATTTATGGAGTTTGCAGCTTCGATAAGAATTTTAAAAACCAGATTTTTCAATATATCATTTTTGCAATTTCTTTCTTATAGTAACTTCTATACTAATACATTTTTGAACATCTAATTACAATTTTAGGAAGGTGAATTTCTCTTGTAAATGGAGGGAAAATCCTATTCAAAAGAAATCTGTTTCAAAATCAAAACATATTCATATTAAACAGAAATCTAAAAGTTTTGATATTATATCATGATTTCTTAATAATGAAAAAACTCTTATTATTGTTTATGGAGTTTGCATTTTTGATAAATTTGATAAAAACAGGCTTTTTGGTATGCCATTTTCGCAACTTCTTTCTTATATAACCTCTATACTGACACATTTTTGCACATCTAATTACAATTTCAATCGAAAAGCTCTCCTGCTGTAAAGGAAAGAAAAATTACTTCCAATATGAGATCAACAGTACTGCATAATTGCTTTTTAAAATATTGGTGCTTATAATTATATTTCCGTGATGTTTAATTTTTTGGACTATTTCAACTTTTATTGTGAAAATAAGCGAAATAATTATTTGTATGTAAAAATTTGATAGATATTGTCTTGTAATATTTTTATAAATTGTTTTCTTAATGTAAATTGTTACAACTTCTTGTAAATTGTTTTCTGTAAAAAGAAGGGATTTCATGTCTTTGGTACCTATATTGTATAGATATGAGAAATTTATGATCAAACTTGATCACTTCACCCGGAAAACTTATTATCTGATTATATGCATTAAGTATGTTTCTGATTTCGAAACAAATACAGGAAAAATACACAGGTGTATCTTTAAAAGTCTTTAAAAAATGATAATCTAGACATCAAATAATTCGTACAGTTTTCTATACAAGAATCATTATTTTTGCAACAATCTGTATTGCTCTTAGATTTATGCAATATCCCATTCACGCTTTCGTTAGTGTGGGATTCCATGCAAAATTTCTTAATTTAATATTAAGCTTAGCTTTAAAAACAATAAATCGTTTATCTCAACTTAAATAAAATTAGATAAACATATTTGTTTATAAAATTTATGTTTTACTTAAATGAAAAATTGAATTTGAAACTAATTATACTTCGTTCATTTCTTCTCGTTGTATTAATGAATATACTTTAAGTATTTATAGATTTCGATTTATAAATCGTTGATTAAGTATAGAAAATCGATAATAATAAATTGAATTATTTAAATTCTAAGAAAAGGATCTTAAGTAATTTTGTTGAGGGGATGCATTTATCGGCCTTTTTTTATAATTGTACTTTCTCAAATGCAAACAAAACTTTTAATTATGTTTCTATTTGCAGCGACCTCATGAAATATTATCCAGTTTTTACACTTTTTAAGGATCCGGAAGAATAGCGGCAAATAATAAGAATTTAAAAACTGAGATAAATGATTTAAGATGACTTAAATAATTTCGATTAATTGACTGAATAAAGTCGGTTTTTGGCTAAAATATCGAATACATTTAATAATATTTTCTGATTTTTCGAGTGTTTTTTTTTTCTTTATAAAATCGTTTGATTAGTTTTCTATTTCATTTTTTGAAAAATTACAATAATTGTTATATTTGAATAAAATACATTTTAAAGCTATTTTAAATCTTCGAATGATATTTCCTTAAATTAAATTTTTTTATAATCTCCTATTGAAGTAAATTAAAATCTAATGGATATTTTTGTTAAAATTTAATATAATGATTTTCTTATATTTTCTGCAGTTTCTAAACTACAGAATAAACTATAGAGAATCATTGAAAAAGGTTTTGCAGTTTTAATGCTTCATAATACGACAAAAATTGAAATTTTCATGCTGTCTACCCAATATTCAAACACTGCCAATAATTACAATTTATTTCTTAGTTCGGGAACTAAATAATGTATTTCTTAAATTATTTACAAAACTTTGAAATAATTTAAATTTAAAATAACTAATTTAAAAAAGATTTTTTAAACATTTCTTGACGGTTAACTTATTTTGTACCTCTTGTTATTCCCCTCTCATCCCCCCCCCCAAAAAAAAAAAATTCCACGTGATTCCCAATTACTCCCAATTTTCAAATTAGTTTTGGCTTTTAACATATTAAAGTTTCCTAAGTCTGCTTTTATCTGCTTTATGTAAAAATACAAAAATATAAAAATTTTATAACGGTTCTAAAATATTCATTCCAGTTGTAGTCACATACTTTAAATAGATAAAAATGCTCAGAAAAAGAAAGGTTAATTTTTTTTTTTTTTTTTTGAAAATACAGTTTATCAATATTATTGATGATTTTGCTCTAAACTCTAGAATTTTCTTCAAATAAATATCCAGTACATATTAATTGCTGATATTACTCTGCCTCTGCAATTACGTTTAATCACTGGCTAGGGGAAGGGCAGCTAAAATATTATGAAATATATTCTTTTAATTTGCTTATTATTTATAATACTGATATGAAATTAATCTAAAAATGCAATAAATATTCTTTTTTTACATGAAATAATTAATTTTAATACCTAATATTATATTTGCGATAAAAACGAAATATTTATTCCGGATTTAAAAAGCAATTATTGCTTCCTACCGAAATATATGTTTGGAAGTGGATTTCTGTTTACATCTTTTACTCCTCGCCCTTCAGGTTCACAATGCAAATAATGTTCATAATACAATTATTATTAAAAAATAATATTAAATATAATAATTTATATAATAGCAATATAATAATTTATAATGAAATAATAATTAAAATATAATAAAAGTTCATAATGCATTTATTATTAAACATTATTTATATCCCCATCTATAGGCGATGACATGGTTACTTGGAACTTTTCTTACTGTTTGCGATAGTATTTTATATCGATTCTCTTTCGCTTAACTCTAACTGCTTATACAGGTGTAATCAGCTGGAAGCATATAATTTTATTAACATAATTTTGAAGATTTTAACAAAATGTTTACATAGGATATCTGAACATTTAGCTATAGGTGTTGCAAGTAATGGAAAAAGTTTATGACAAAACGATAAAAACGAGGTAATATTGTTCTGCAGACAACAAAATGCATACTTGCATCTTATTTAAATTGGTTACATTTAACAGCTAGCTATTTCATTATATCACTTAACAGAGTGTTTTTGTATAGAACTAGTGAATATTTTGTATAAATTTTGATATGAAATAAAAAGCTGTGTTTTATTTTTGTTAACCAAAATTTTGTTACAAACATATTTGCCAAGTAAAATTTGGCTGTTTATCTTAAAAGAATATTATTTGTTTCTCGGTTTTAAGAACTAATTCTTGCCGCACATGACAGAATTCTGAAGAGCACGCATTCTCAAATTTTTCAGCACGCTAACCACTATATAGGAACCCAATCTATCTTATTTAAATTAGTTGCATTTAAAATCTTTTTCATTATATCACTTTACAAAAGTTTTTTGTATAAAACTAGAATACATGTAAATTTTATGTCAATTTTTATATAAAAGGAAAAGTCTTGTTTTATTTTCGTTAAAAGATATATATATATATATATGCCAGGTAAAATTTGGCTGTTTATCTTAAAAGAATATAATTTTTTCTCATTTTTAAGAACTAATTCTGGCCTCATTTGACAGAATCCTGTAGAGCAACGATTCCCAAATTTTTCAGTATTAGTAACCACTATTTAGAAATCGAATCTATAGTGTCTCGCATCATACTAAGCTCACTGAATTTTTTCGTTGATTAGGTATAGAAATTCATTACGTTCTGTCCTTAAAGGATTTTATGGACTAAAATGAAAAAAAAATATTATTACATCTTATTTTATAATAAATATTTCAAACTTCCGACCTGATGAACCTTTTAAGTGCAAGTGACATTTTTGCAAATTCTGGACAGATGCATAAACATTCAAAATCTTGCTGCAACCCACCAAAAATTGACTCATTGACTCAGTCAGAAGTGACCCACAAGTGGGTCGCGACGCTGAGTTTGGGAAAATTTGCTTGTAATACATTGACAGATAATTTATCATTGAAATCATGTTGTAATTAGAAGATATTATGAAATAGAAATCTAAGGGCGTTATTTTCCTTTAATTTATCAATTTGTTTCTTCTAATTATGAAGCCTTTGACATAACTTGAAGAGATTCCGATTTTTAAATTTCCTTTATCCTCTTCTCTTTTGTGCAAGACTTTCCTTTTCTGTTCTTTTAGCCTGATAATTGGTAGTTAACGCTTGATAAGGAAAATCAATGAGCGATCAAATCAGATATTAACATTGCCATTTAAATTTTATTTTCTCAGATCGTGCTTTTGTGTTCTTTTCAGAACTGGTTCTGTTATAATAATTTTTATTTTTATTTGTTACAATTCAGAATTGTGAATTGTTGATGTGAAAGTTCAATTTTTGTCAAGCTTTAATTATTCAGTTTTAATAGCTAAAAGAAATAAAATCAATTTGCTTGCCATTTATATTGCTATTAGTACTAAATAATTATTTTGCATCCAGACTTTTTTTGTCATCATAAGTACTACGATGAGGATCTGAAGATTGAAATTTGAATAATATATAAAATGCTTCTATTCTTTCAGACAATGCGTTTCATTATCAGCGTGTGTAAATAAGAATCATGCAACATGCTTTTTATTGTACATTCTAATATAATTGTAGATGCTTTTTATGGTACATTCTAATTATAGATGTTTCATGCGTTTTATGGTGCATTCTAATATAATTATAGATGCTTCATGCCTTTTATTGTACATTCTAATATAATTATAGATGCTTCATTCTTTTTATTGTATATTCTAATATAATTGTAGATCACCCAGATGCTTCTAAAAGATTATTAAATATATAAACTACTTCAACATGTAAACTTCCTCAGATATGTAAACTATTTCATTCAAATGTTTTGTAAATTACTTGAAATTAAATAACAATTGATTTGCGACTTTTAATTAATAACGAAACAGTGGTTAAAAATAAGAACCCTAACGTGTATTAATTAATAACTTTCTCCATTTTTGATTATTATTTTATGTGGTAATAATTATTTTTATTATATGTGAGGTTCATTTGCATTTATATATCCTTGAGCATTTATACATATGATTGTTGAAAACATAGGTTTGTAATGGCATTAAAGCATTTTAAAATTTTTTTAAAAAAATATGTTCATGTTTCTACATGATCAATATTTCGGTTTAAAGTTAACAAAATCCTAACTAGTTTGTTTAATACTCCAGTTGCGTATCTCGCGATTTCCTCGGGTTGGCAGTCCATTTTCTATTGCATCCCGAGTTTTTAGGAATTAGAATTTTTATGTTTATGATTACAGATTTTTATTATATTATAGCAACATATAATATTAGTTGATTTTGTTTGAGAAATATTTGAACTTATTTGCAAAACTCGCATCTAAATAGTGATTTTTAAAAATGAAACAGTCAGAGGGTTAATTTCATTTATTTATTCATGCAATAACAAATCAATCTATGCAATAGTTGTATCTAGATTATTTGTACTTTTACAATTATAAAGCAGATGCAATTGGAATTGTAAGAAATATTTTCAAATTCATCGTAAAATTTTATTTGCCAATTTAAGGGATGTGTCACGGAGTTCTTGAACACAAGGTTCTTAATCTCTGGATTGAGTCGGTAACATGATATTGAGATCATTTAACAAGTAGTTATGCTAAATAATCTCAAAGTGATCTCTAAGTGATCATCATTTTAAAATAAGCTGGAGACCTCAAATACTGATGTGCTTTTTTCACGAGATAATGTGATTTATAGGAAAGTTTTTTATTATCACAAATATTTTTTTCTTTTTCTTTTATGGATGTGTTACCCACAGAGTTTGAAATCCGACATTCCCTAGAATTCCTCAGCATTTTAAAGTAAAATATAGAATGATTAATATTTCACACATTTCCTAGGCATTCTATGCTATGCCAAATGAAAAATCGGCACAGTTAGAAGTATGAGAATTATTTGATTATCTTATAGAATTTCCTCGAGGCATTGTATATAATACCTAGGCATGCTGCACTTTTGCAATAACCTCATTAATTTTGTTTTTTTCTAATTGACAATGACATCTGTATTTCTGTGCAGTGCGCACTTTTGAAATATAAGTCTTATCACATTTTCCTATATATAAATAGCGATTGTTTTTTTATTTAATATCCAGATATCAAACAAAATGGAAATAATTGAATAACTTGCATCTTGAGGAAAGTATGCTACTTATTAAAATGATTCCATATTTCATACTTTGCCTAAAAATGATTAATCATTCTACAAAATGCCGATGTTTGAAACATTGTATCTAACAAAAATATTTTAATTTGATTTCAAAAAGAGCCTAAAAATAGGCTATTTTATCGTTTATAAAATAGCCTAAGGTAATATGTAAATTAAGAAAAGATAATGTAGATAAGAGAATTTTAAAGACTGAAATTGACTGAAAAAAGAACCCAAATAAAAAGTTAAATGTCTTAAAAATGTTTTTATTTGCAGTAGGGTGCCTAAATGTACAATTATGAGTTAATAAAGAATAGATTTTTGTGTTTACCAAATTTCATTATTACAAAAAAAGAGGTACTTTACTTATTTATTTGTTAAATAATCTATTTTTTGTTCTTCGTTGAATGTTTTTATCTATGTTTTCGGATTAACAACCGCTGATAATGAAGAATTTATTTATGTCGAATCATTTATTTTGAAAATGTAAAGTTTTAATTTGTATTGAATATTAAATAATAATGTTTTTTAATAATTTATGTGAATTTTTTTATTTAATGTAAACTTATGTTGTTTTAATTTCTTCCTTTTTTTCAAATACAGACACTAATTTATGGTCCTTTTTATTCTTAGTAGCTAATTAGAGAAAATCTTCCAAATACCTTTTTAAACGATATCTAACATTTAGATTTTCAGTTCTTTTTCATTCCAGGAATGAAAATTCTCTGTACTATAGTATCAGGATCTTTTCATCTTACGATCTAAATTACGATAAATACTTCCAATATATTTTTTATAAATAGTTGAATATTATACTCTTAGTAATTTAACCATTTAGTTTCATTTTTTTTCAGAAATTATTAAAAATTGCCGTTTGTATCAAATAATTTCCCCAACATTAAAGAATATTTGTAAATGGTTGATTATCCAAATTGAGACGGCTTCTATTCTTCCTAAAGCTCCAAAATAATCAAATTTTCAGTTTCAGAGTTAACACTTTTGCAAAAAATCGGTATATAATTGACATTTCTGATGAATTTTTGAATTTTTTCAGAAGAAATTTTAATGAAAATTTAGAATTGATTCACAATCTCTAATACATAAATATATTTGCCAATTAAAAGAAAATAGCAAATGTCAGTAAAAATTGAGATAAAACAAGAGAATTTCCTAAATCGAACAAACTATTTTATTTAAAAATATTTCGTATAAATTAAATACATTATAATGTCGTTATTATAGAAATGCATAAATAGAAACTGTCTGTGGATTATTATTTTCAATAATATATATAGGTTTTAGTTCAAGAAATTGATCTTCATCTATTGAGGTAGATAGTAGTTGTTATCAGAATTATTGACAATCTAGAGTGACTTCCAATTAAAATTTGACTTTCATGACATTGTCTTCCAGAAGCTTCTTTGGGTGCAACACATGTTTTAAATCACTTATACAAAATTTGAGCAAACTACTCAGACTCATTGTATTCAAATTACGTCATGGATGGCTACGATAAAGAAAGAATAGAATTTACGATTTTAGAACATCAACCCAGCGCGTGTCGAACAGCACAAAGAATCGCTGCCTTTGAAATTTCAGGCCACCCATGTGTAACGCCGTTATTCATCTGATTTTTTTGGCTTTTAATGTCAGATATTTTTTCTTCTTGAACGGAAGCTCCGATAAGTGATAAAAGCCTCCTCCCTCATTATACATAATAGTACCAAACTGTAACCGTTGATTAAAAAAATGGCTGCTTTTGAGAATGAAATGTGCGACATTCAGGAATTTTTAATGAGCTTTTATAAAGAGATAATTATTCATTAATTTGCTCTCTCACGTACCAAAATTCAGATAATAGCAGTTATTCTATTATGAAGGAAAGAGATTATGTTTAATTCTTTTTAAAGTGCCTGACATTATTTTAACAATATTTTTAATTATGAATTTTGTAGTTATACTTGACGCATTTTCTGAAATTAAATCTTATGATTTTTATATTATTTAAGTAGTTAGTTACTCATGTAGTATACTCGCGTCTGAACATCATTCAGTATCTATAAAAAAATCTGTTGAAATCTATTTTCTTGTATCTCTTCATATCGCCAAGAATGCCAATAATGCCAAGTCGCCGAAGTCAAAAATCAAGGTGGCTGACAAGGTGAAAAATACTGTGAATAGGATTGCTAGAAGAACTACTCAGTTTACTTATTTGGGTTACCATATAGGCTATAAATTCAAAAGGTTTTTTAAAGTAGATATCAACAGAAAAAAAAACTTTTTTATTTTTATAGAATAAATTTTCAACAATTTGGAGGAAATTCATTTAGTATTAAAACGATTGATGAATTGTTTTAACATGGGAACTTAACTGGGACATGGACTGGATCGTTTAACTGGGACATGGGATCCTCTATGGATACTATAGGAAACATTGAGATAGTAAACTCGTGGAAACAACTTCAGATGTGGTAGAACACCGTATTACATTGATTCTAGGAACATCTTTTAATAGAATAGTTTTATAGGCCTTCATATCGAATTGTGGTGGTGATAGGTATGGGCCTATCAAGCAATTTCCCACTTATGCTAATCAGGAAGATGTTGAAGTGTGTACCCTGATGTATGTGACTCGCAGCCGAGTAATAAGACCACTAAACAAAAGTAATTACTCGTGTCCCGTAGCTGTTATCTGGCTGCTTATTCGCCACATGTATTATTGATTGTGGATTTTGCAAATGCTTCTCAGTTGCCAATGATGCAATTGACAGCCCTTGAACAGGTCACTCATTTGTGGCAAAAAAAAAAAAAAAAAACGGCGAAACACCCGCGACGTGTTTTGACGATAACCATTGCTGTTAATCGCAATAACTCGTCTAATGATTGTATATTTTGCTTATACTCTCATCTTTCTATAATTTTTAGATTTTGTATTTGTAAATTAATGAAAATTGCTCTGAATCATTTTATATGCTGATATAAATTTTGTTATATGCTGATGTATCCATTTTTTTAATTTGTAGTATTTTATGTACATGTACTTAGGTTTTTTTTTAAAATTCATTTATAGTTCGTCTTGTACCACTTGGTCTCAGCTTCCTTATATCTATCATCAGGACTTTCTGTCGTTATCCTCGGCTACCAAAGACGTTACGAAAAATATTACATAACTGCTGGGGTAAGTAGTTACCTTCCGTGTGCTGATTTTTTAGCACTACAAATTATTTTTGAAAAGTCAATTATTTATTTTTATTTATCCTATTCGCCTTCAGCGACTAGCTGGTTCGAAGAGAATATTGATTGTGTTTAGTTTCAATTAAGTTTCTTTGTATGAATTCATGTCCATGATTCCATCTACAAACTATTTTCAAGCATCGAATGGTTACAAACATTAAAGCCGACTTATTTTTAATTGTCTCATACACGCTCTCTACCATATGTAGATGAATCTTCTTAATAATGACCAATCCCATGATGTCATAGCACTATTAAAAACATAACTGTCTGGTCCCTTTATAATCTAATTTCTGTGATAACTTCATTGATGTTAAACCAAATATTTTTTCTTTAGATCCCTTTAATGAAAAAATATATAGAGAGTAAATATTTGATGAAACAATAAAAAAGGTTTAAGTACAACAATGTTTTCTATCGTTGAAAATTAGGCAAAAAATATTTTTGAAGATTCTAGAAAATTCTATTTTTGAAGATTCTAGAAAATTCTATTTTTTTGATTCTAAAAAATTTCTATTTTTGAAAATTCTAGAAAAAATTGCAGAATTTCATTGTGATCACATGAAAAAGGTAATTCTTTTTTCACGAATAAATTAAAAACGAAACGAAATACTTCTTCCTTTGATTCAATTATGAAAAAATATCGATCAATTAAATATTTAAGTTATCTATTAATTATTGATTAAAGATTACAGCGAAAAACGCCAAACTTTAGTTTTTAATCCAAGATCAATTAAAATTTGAAAAAAAAAAAACCCGCCCCCATATATATATATGCACCAAATTTGGCAACTTTAGGACAAATTGTCAAACTTGTAAAGCGTTGACACACACAGACAGAAACACAGAGATACATATACATTCATCTTATTTATTAGTAGAGATAAAAATATTTGTGTAATGTTATTAAACAATATATCAAATTTTGATCTAAGCATTTATCATAACAGTTTTTCTCTTAGGTTACCTTTAAAGTTGGATAAAGAAGTCAGGTAGACTAGTTTTTCCCTTTTCGTTCATTTTTATTATTTTTAAGATACACGAGGTGCATTTACCTGAAATCGAACGAAGTCAGTATTCCTGATGAACTAGTTGGCCCTCAAAGAGAGCTAATTATTCTGTATTAAAGGAAATTTTTTGAATTATTTTATCATGAAGGGAATTCATTACGCTTCTGAAACTTTCAGGAAATGATGCTCAGTCAATCAAATATTCCAACAAAACATATTGCTGTGATCAGGCTTCTTGATTAATGTCCATAAAAATTAAATTTCAAATTTCAAAATAAAGCGTAATTTCAAGAAACACTTTTGTTTACACTATGTACAATCAAATGCATACTACCCAGACAGAAAAGTCTGTTGCACAATATTGTGCTATATTATATTATATTATTTATTATTTATCAATATTATACAATATTGCGAATATTGTTTAATATTATACAGTATTGTGCTATGTTATATTACATTATTCATTATTTATCAATATTATACAATATTGCGAATATTGTTTAATATCATACAGTATTATACAATATGCGGTGCTACTAGGGTATACATTTTTCACATTAGATTGAATAAGTAAGCGTGAGTTTGCGAGCTTTATATACAATTTATATATCACATTTGAATGAAAATAGTGTTGAAAAATATAAATGTTTGACTTGCATTGTCACATGTTACTTCTGTCGATAGGATGGAACTCTTTTTCAAGTCGAGGAAATCCTGTAGTACTTTACTTGATATTGAGGAATCTCTATTGAAATATCATTCAAATAACTTTCAGAAAATTTTTTAAGTATTAAATTTGGTTTTATGTTAATGTGTGTAACTATCCCATAAGATTTTGCATTATATTCAGTTAGTGAATTGGTCACTGAAAGTACTTTTATATTTTATTATGTTTACCTTATTTTCAGTTTACTTCAATTTTAATTTTCTTTAATATTTTATTTTTACTTTTATTATCAAATAACTAAATGGAGAGCATTTAATGTGTCGATTGCCTCCAAATGAATCTTTAATAAGCGTACGGAATTATAAGTTAAATACCTTTTCTTGTGTTTTATATAATAATTTTTTATTTATAAAGATTATACCAATGATAAAACATTCCTAAACCTTCTCTTATATGTCGCCAAAATTTCATTAAAATTGTTAGCTGATGAACCATTATAACATAAAATATATTAATTTAATTTTTATGAATAAAAATATTTACAAATTTTCTCTATTGATGCTTTAAAAAATGTATCGAAACCAGATTTGAAACATATTTTTGAGTTATTTCTATCAACAGTTGTTTTTCTTTAACTATCTAGAATATTTCTATATGTGGATGTGTTATATTAACGTTTATTGTGTAAATTTATTATCTTTATTTTATTTTAGATAACTTTTTCATTTAATTGTGAGGAAGCCGAACAATAAATTCTGCCAGAAATGTATTTTTTAGTATTTATCGGTAGATGGCGCCACGACTCACTATTCTAAAATTCTAAATCTAAATTCATCTAAAATTCATCAAAAGAGAAAATTTTCTCTCTATCTTTTCTTTTTTTAGTTAATAATTTATGGATAAATAATCTTTATTTCACCAGTTTATAAGACTTTTTTTTTTCTTTCTGATATTATCAATAACGCGAAAATTTTGGGACATAAGTTTACTGTAAAAAATGGCAGATGTCATAATGAATTAGATATTTTAAATGAAACAGATGAGTTTGTATTTATATATATATATATTCCTTTCTTAAAAGAGTGTGATATATTAAAACTTATTATTTTTTTAAAATTTGATACAATTGAAAATTACGAGATGGTTGTTAAAAATAATTTGAAATGAATATACAGATTGAATTTTCGCCTTTTCAATCAATATTAGAGTTCCCTTTAAAAAAAATTCTGTCTTAACAATATAGCTTAGTTTTTTTTTTTTTTTGTAATATCAATTACTTTTCTCATTTTTGTGTGTTTTGATCTATAATAACATATAATATCTATTTGAATATTCTCAACAACATTATTTGTTTATTTTATTTATTTAGTTAGTATTAATCTTAAGCTTACATTTTGAAATAGTTGTTCTCTTTAAATTCCAAACTATAATAGTCGGTTGAATTATAAACTTTTAATTTAATAACTGATTTTATATAATAATCACTAATATTTCAGTATTCAATATGCTTTTTATATATTTTTTCAGGCTCTTGGAATAGTCAACTCGATCCTTTACATCTTCAGTACTTGTCTCGGTCTCCGTGCTCTGTCTCTCAAATGAAAACGATGTCTCATCACCAAAGATTGTAAATCCATGAAAGCGACGTGAGCTTTAAGATACGCCGAGTCCTGCCAAAGCAAATAATCAAAAAACTGAATCAGTAATTGAGTCACACTTTGTGAAAAGCATTTGTGCTACTGAGACACTTCGTTGTGATTTTTTTTATTTCCTGTCGAGAATTTCAAATAAGATTTGTGCATAGGGCTAGAGTCATACGATATCGTAGAAAGCTTCCTTATCTTTTTTGAATGTTTAGATTATTGTTAGTGATATTCCTTTGAAATGTAAATATACTTCTTCGTGGATTTATTATTTCAGTTTTTTTTTTGTAAGTTTCATGATTTTTTTGTGTCATTTTTTTTTATTACTTACTCAGGATAAGATATGCTGATTCTGTTAGATTTTTTTGTTGAATGAAACTATGTGAAGTATTTCTTTGTTGTCATTATTTTATGTTTAGGCAGTTAATTTTTGTTAAAGCATTTTATCGCAACATTGAAGTCGGTTACGCTGTATTATCATTTAAATGTTTAGAAATAAAAGTTGTACTGTATGTATATTTTTTATTCTACTAGAAGCATTATTTTCAATATTTCATCGCTATATGAATTTCATATACTAGAAATTAAAAAGAAAGGTTATAAAATAAATTTTTGTTTATAAGTAGATGAATTATCGACCGTTGTTAATCTCAAAAATGCAACGAAATTTGAATTAGTTTAAATATACTGTTGCGGAATTTCCTCCACTAAGTCCGTAAATTCAACGGATTTCGCTTGTAGTGGGTGTATGTTGTAACACAGTCAACAGGCCTCAATATCAAATCACGACGTTTATTTACACAAAGGCACGAATACACAGACGGAATAACACAGTCGAGACGTATACAAACAACACACAGCAGCATACTTAGAACAAACAGCAGGCCACAAGTAGTAATCGGTGGTAGACAACAACCACACAGCTCAAAAAGCGACCAGACAGAACTCAGCAAGTGGAGGGAATCTATGTAGCTATTCTCTACGGTCTCTTCAAACACCTACTATTATCCATTGTCTCCTCGCTTTAGCAATTTACCAACTGCCAACTCACTACTTTACTAAGCACTACTCCACATACGACTCAATGCTTTTTCTATGATAGACTCCAGAATTCGGTACACAGCTCAATTCACCACTCGCTTGAGCTCCAATCAAAGCTTGCGCTTCTCTGGACTGATCCAACTAATTCTCTATTGACTCGCTATACGACTCTATACCAAATACATGACCTTGGGTTTGGACTGCCATACTTTTATAATTTCCGGTGTAGGGCAGAAAAGATTTTAAATCAATCAAGGATATCTGTGCTCCTATTGGTTCTAACGCCAAAACTCATAAAGATTCTGGTATAATCAATTTGGTCGCTAAAGTCGCCAAAATCGTTGCCAAGTCGCCAAATGAATGCCGAGTTTATTGCCAAACCCGGAGTCACTGATCCGACATCCGATCAGCATCCGATTGAGCTGATCGTAAAACGGTCTTTCCTACGAGGAAACTAACCGTACTGTTAAACAACATCAAAGATTCGTAACAATACGTTATTTAACACAGAAAAGCAAAAATAAATAATCAAATTTTTTTATAAAACGAAATTAATATTATTTAAATTCAGAAATCTACAACTAAGTCATAAGTATGTAGATCTCTACTTTTAGATAAATTATTTTAAAATCTTTTTCATATAGATTTGTACTACTTTTATTTATTTTACGGATAATCCGCGGTTGTCATGTTTTAAATTTTGTGGAAAATAGGGGAGTTTACTATATAATATATGAGTCATTCCTCGAGAACATCATAGTAAAAAAGGCACTACATTCGAATTTACTATCACTCCAATTGACAATGTATTAAATTATATATATTTCCATATTACAAAAGTTTGAATAGTTATTGAATTATATTTTAATATTAAATTGTTTTCTCTCATATATTTTTCTAGAATGCTAATGTTAACATTATAATTATTTTTAAAGGCCTGATCAGCATGCAAATTTCTGAATTATAACAACAAAAAATATTGAATTCTGCAACTACTTTTCTTTTTTTCTTTGGTGGTTTGTACTAGCGCTATTCAAATACTGAGAATACACTGTGATCAAATGAAATAAAAACTTTTGTGCGGAGTAGGTAATGAGGTAAAATGAAATAAAAATTTAAATACTGAAGGAAAAAAAATGAATTAGGAGCTTAAATAAATATTGCAGTAAAATGAACTGAAAAGTTAACCAATAACAGAAATGTTCTCGTTTCAGTTTTCTCTGTTATAATATGATATGTTTTGTGTTTAGCTTCGTCGTTTAATGAAGAGATTCTAAAAGGAATTTTAGAACAGTACTTTGCTTGTTAATTAATTGAATTCAGATTTCATACATTTCTTATGGGAAACTGAAGACGCAAACCAAGCCTCGTCTAGCTTTTTGAAATTTTAAATTACTTTGTTTGCACACACATGGGCAAACAAAATAGTGAAATATGAAGGGTTTTGATCTGAAATTTGACACTTATAATCTTATTATAACTTTACTATACAGATACTAAAAAAAATGAAATTCAGTTTTTTGTATAGTTACAGTTTTTGAACTATCGCGTTCACATCCCTATAAACCGATACACGGAAGATAGTCACCTCTATAATTTATTTTATCCAATTTTTGATACATATTCACACTTTAGATGATTATATGTTAAATTGTTTGTTACATTATTTCCATAAAATACTACCAATTACTAATGAGAACCTTGAGTTAATATGTTCAAGCGCATTCCAGCTGAAACATAGATTGTGTATTTTGTTCAAAATTTGATAACCTCAGTATTATGCATATCAAATTTCATTCATCTAGCTTAGTCCGTTTTTAAATTATTGTATTCGCTAACAGACTAATAAATTTCCAAAATGTAATTTGTGGCTCACAAAGATCTAAAACGTGGATATCAATAACATTTCTGGGCTGATTTTTTTTTTGGGGGGGGGGAATACAATGTCTTCTTTTTTTTAAACTTCAAGTTTGAGGAAGTAAAAATGAATCGGCAATAATT
This sequence comes from Argiope bruennichi, assembly GCF_947563725.1. NCBI lineage: Eukaryota > Metazoa > Arthropoda > Arachnida > Araneae > Araneidae > Argiope > Argiope bruennichi. The sequence continues at coordinate 38,415,236 of NC_079153.1, read as the reverse complement.
AAAATTAGTTAAGCTTTGTATACTTGTAAAATCATCGTTGCAATATATATTGAAATAGCAAAATTTAATAATATCATATTCTGAGGATCGTTAAACTATTTGAACCTTAGTAGATAATTTATACTACATAGAGATAAGTGTTTTTAACAGTATATAATTTTCTTTATTTAATTTTATTCGGTTCTGAAAGAAGAATTTTCGTACAAATCGGGAAAAAAGGACCTATATTTAAGAATTAATTTAAATAAGATGAATTTATTCCTATATTTATTTTACATAATAGATTACGGATCTATTCACTGTGCAATTTTTAATAGAGTATCATTTATACAAGAAGCTGCTCTTTTAAGCAGATACTAATTACTACAAATTTTCTTTTGGGGAAACTTTGATAAAATCAGTAATTTTAGAAGATTTTTTAAAGAATTTATTTATTACAAAATATATATTTAAGAATTAAGTTAAATAAGATAAATTTATTTCTATATTTATTTTACATAAGATATAATGGATTACTGATATATTCACTGTGCAATTTTTAATAAAATATCATTTATACAAGAAGCTGTTCTTTTAAGCAGATACTAATTACAACAAATTTTCTTTTGGGGGAACTTGGATAATATCACTATTTTAGATGAATTTTTTAAAGAATTTATTTATTACAAAATATATATTTTATATTATTAGGAAGTTCTAAGCACATATGAATATCATAATATTCTAGTATTTCAGGAATTAAATGGAACGGAAATATTTCCCACATATATATGCAGAGAATTTTTATTAAGAAAATAATGGCTATATTTCAGAAAAAACAAATTTACTATTTCATGTGAGAACCGGTTTCATATCTTTTATTTATTAGATTAAAAAAATATTATTTCTATCCTGTGATTCAATTCCAAAATTGGTGAGCATGCTGATTTGTAATAGCATTTGATATTTCTATGAGTAATTGTACTTTGTGATTTAGATTCTTACTAAAGATAATATAATATTCCATTGATTAAACAGCGAAAAAAAATCTTTAAACTCATCAACATTAAATGAAATGTTTTTAATGCTAAAAATGTATTTTGTATTATTTTGAAGTTTTAAACACGTATATGAAAATATTCTAGCAATAAGGAATTCAATAGTAAGAAAATACTTTCTACATATTTGCACAGCGAATTTTTATTAATGAACAAAAATTATATTTCGTATGAGAAACGTTATTCATAACATAAAATTGCTAATTTGTAATTCAATTTTGTAACATCCGAACCCACTGATTTGTAATAGCATTTGATATTTCTCTGAATAATTGCATTTTTTGCTTATTAATTATTTCCAGAGAAAAAATTCTTTTTCTTGTTAAATTGTGAATTATAATTATCTAATATCAGTTGTTAAACTCAATGAAAGAAAAGCAATTTTTTAAATGCAAATAATTCATACTGAGCTTCATATTTATTTGGCAAATATATTTTTATTATAAATTTATTGCCACCGAAGTATACAACTTCTATTTCGTCTCGAAGGTGTTATCACTAATTAATAGAAAGAGTAATATGACAAGATGTATTCATAACTGTTTATTTTTATAGGTTAATGTATAGCTTTTCATATAAATTTTCTAAAAAAATATATGAAATAATCAAAAACATACAAAAATGGATCTTTTCTTTGTTTTTTTAATAAAAAATGCCACAATTTTAAACAAAACGAATATTTTGATATTATAAGTTTGTTCCCTTAAAATTTTAGAATGATTTTGCTTATATTATAATAATTTTATAATTAGTTTAGATATATAATTAGAAATGAAAAGTTACTTTCATTTTTTTAGTCTGTTATATTACACATCCTTTTAATTCTTATAATGAAAATTGATTTACATTTCTTGGCTTTTCTCGTGCAATGGATGTGTATTCAACGAAAACATATTTTTAACATTCTTATGAATAGGTTTTTTACAGTGGAGGAATAGTTATATAAAAAACTTATTTGAAACAATATTAGAATTATTTTATCATTTGTAGTTTTTTGCATAAAATTATTGATAGGTCTTGTTGAATTTGTAGTTTCCTCTATTGCTGCGAATGCAAAATTTAACCTATTGTTAATTTTATAAAACATTATATGAATTAGTTTATATCTATAGTAAGATAATTAAGAACTCTTAGCCAAATTCGAAAAGCCATATTTACTTAGTATTCGTTTTATTATTCTTTCTAAACGAATATTAGAAAGAATAATAAGCAAATAAAAAAGCTTTAGAAAAAATATTCTTAAACTGTGAATTCGCTTCAGATCATTTTAATGACAATAAAGTAACTTTAGATCCTTTGAAATAGCCCATTTCTATAAAATTGGCCTGATTTATGTTATTACTGAAATGAAATGTATCTGACTCCAGTTGTAAAAAAATTGCGAGTCCTTAATGATACAAAAAAAAAGATTATAAAAAATATCACATTTTATTTATCTTCTTCCCAAAATTAACAGATGATAAAAAAGAAAAAAAATTAAAAATTTTGAAACAGACGTTTTGGCCTGATGATCATCTGAATTGCCTAAACCATCTATCTACTTTGCCAAGAAATCTCCAGAGGTCTGAATTCATTCTTTGAAGCTGCAATAAGGAAAAAACAACCATTTAAAAATTTTATAAAAATATTTTGGAAATTCTGTATTTAAAATAATTTTAGGAATTAATATTTAGCTACATTATGTATGTTATACTATATGTTATTAACAAAATCACTCTTTGAAAATGGTGCATGATATTTTATTTATATTATAAATTAAAAGTATAAAAATAAGTATAAAAAATACAGGAAAATTATTTAAAAAGTAATTTTAAACTTTATTCTTTAGTTAAAATTTAATAAGGAAAATTATTGTTTACTAAGATATTATAAATTTAAAAAAAATCATTTTTCATTTAAAAATTATAATAAAATGTCTCATTAATTAATTATCAAATTATTGAAAATTGGGATTTAACATAAATCATGCGTAATGTAGGAATTAATAAGGAAAGCTTTCCAATGCCCTCTATAAAATTCAATGAAAATTTTTAAAAAAATTAGACTGTAATATATTTTTTCAAATGGAAAAATTTTATGAAAGTTATTCAAATCCATGTTTAATACACAATATTATTGAGATTATAAATTTTCTTTTTCTCTAAATTAACAAAAGGAATGAACATCTTATGATTATATTCCATAATCCTCAAACTTTCATTTTTTGGAAGGCTTGATTTATAAGTATCTTAAATTTATTTTCAATTATTTTTTTAAATGCATGAAAAATGCTTGGTTAGAAAAAGTTCTAAAAAATTCGAAATTGATTACACACTATTGCTCTAGAAAAAGACAAATAAAATAGCTTGTGAATATTGTTCGTAAATTTATAAAAACACCTCTGACAGCGATTCAAAACAAATAAATGTAGTAAAAATAAATTTAGTTTTTCTCTGATAAAAAATTATAAAGCAATGTTATTGCTTTATAACTAATTTATTGTAAAATAAAGTAAGTATAATTAGTGTTATAGTATATTTTTTATGCAGAAATTCCATCTGAGATGCCGATTAAAAAATAAATTTAAGCTTTAAATAGTGAGAGTCTATTTAATTTTTATTAAAAATTTGTTTTCGGTGAGGACGTAAAATTAATTTTGAAATTATTTTAATTTTGAAAAGAGTTAAAAAAGAACTCTTTTCAACATATTTATCATTCAATTAACTATTTTCTTGATTTAATTTTTGCAATATCAGTTTTGAAAGTTATGAAAATTAAATCATATTCTAGTTTATTTCCTGATTGCAATAGATAAATCAAGTTACATACAAATATAAGTATTAAATTTGTGCTATATTTAAATCTAAGCAATAGATAAATTTAGATTAATTCTCAAAAAAGATTTCAAATAATAATATTTAATGAAATGATTCATTAATTTATAATATAATTAATAATATGCAATATAATTAATGAATAATAAATATAATTAATTATTCATTAATTATATTTATTCAAAGGCAGTTGCACATGAAAAGAAGGATCACACGTTTATAGAATTCTTTAGTTTTAAATATGTTTTTAAAATTATAAAAATAAAATAATTTATTTTAAAATGTTAATGTTACATTTAAAACCTTTTAATTTCAATTAAAATTTATTAATTTAATGTTTAATGTCCAAAAACCTTTTAAAGATTTATATAGAAGGCTAAAGATATCAAAAATTTTAAATTAAAGCTAAAAAATTGAAATAAATACTGGACCTTTTAATTCCTCAGTGCCATTTAAAAACATAGCATTCGAACCAAATTAAACTAACAGAAATTTTTGATTAGGTGAATAGACACCTAACATAATAAGACAACATAATAAATTAAGTACCATTTGTTGATATGATGTCGAAAATTTAATGATGTCCATGGTGACCATGATGATGATGATGTCCGTGATGTTCCATGTGGAAATAGCGTTCACTGTGTCCATGTCCTCCATGATGGTGGTGACCATGATGATGGTGGGGATGATGCTCGATGGACACCTTGTATCCGTGATGATCAACGTATCCATGGAAACCATGTCCATGAATATGATCAGCGGTCACAAGAGCAGCCATGACGACGGCGACGAAAGCGAAGATCTGGAGGGGGAGGGGGAGAAAAGGATGAGTCATATAAAAGCCGAAGTCAGTTCAAACAATTATTATTTTAAGTAAATTTTAGATATGAGATTATGATTATTGTCTGAATATAAAACATTTGTTTTATTTAGATGAAAAATTTATGAACAAAAAAATCCTCCACTTTTACTTTGGTAATAATCTTATTTGATTCAGTATGTAAAATGATGTTAGTTTATAGATTATGTACAAGAAGTTTTTATGAAGAGACTTTTTATAATAAATTTGATGAGGCATTAATAAGAAATAGCTATACATTTTCTGCTATACATAAGACAAAAAACTTAGAAAGAAAACTAATCCCAGAGTAATTCCCTAATCTTATCAAATTTGTCGATGTATTTAGTTGTTAATTGTTAATAGATTTTTTTATTGGAATTACTCAGAAATATCAATTTCAGTAATTTGTATCAAATTCAGAGAATTAGATATACTATAGAATGTATTATTTTTTAGTTTTTCTTAAAATATTTTTTCGAGACCATTTTATAAAATCAATTCAATTCAACTCATATGCAATTCATCAATTTTGTCTGCTAAATTTATGAACCGAGAAAAGAATCATAAACTGACTTTAAAATCTTGAATACTTTGAAAGATTATTAAATATTTTCATATTAATAAAATTTATTAAACATTTGTACAAATAAATAGTAGAATTAAAAAACAATTTTCATGCTGAAAATTTAAATTTAGATATTTTCACTAGATTAAAATGTAAATAAGAAAGGTAAATAATATAATATTCTATACCCTAGAACAAGCCTTCATAATTTTTATGCAAAAGAAAACATTGATAAGGTTCATTTGCATATTGCTTCAATTTGTGGCCCATCAAAGAAAGCCACTCAGTACTTCTAAATCGCCCAGAATAAAACAAGAATAAATAAACACTTTGAATGTCAATAATAAGCTGAATTCAGTTGATAAGTGCTGTATAAGCGTTTTGATTAGAAAACCGTGGGAAATATTTAAGCAGCATTCGAAAACACTTGAACAATATCCACAATCTACAAAATGGATGATCCATAGAAAAGGCTTACCACCAACTTGTTCATGTTTTCTGAAGTGTTAAAGGATAGAGCAATTCCAATCGGAAATAATCCAAAATAAGACAATTGTCAATTGATGACAATCGTGTGTTTACAAAGCGCTTTTATACTAATCGTAAAATGTTCTACATTTTGGCTCGTCACAGTTTAGTAGTTTTTACGCTCGTTTCCTGTCAAAGGTGTCAACTCGCGAAGAATTTTGAAAAATGCATTTCGGCATCAGGCCGTACCGCGCGCCCGTCTCGTGCGGGGTGGAGACAAAAAGAAAACTTTCTCGATTAATCGGGGACTCTGTGGATTTAGTGACCCGGAAGGCATTGTGAAGGCTCCCCAGCCGGAAACGGGGAGGTTGCTTCGATTGAGGAAAAAACGAGAAAAGTCGTTTAATGGAGAGTAGAGAATTGTCTCGAAGGTTGTGTAAGTTGATGTGGTACGTGAGAATAACTTTATGTCGAGATGTACAGAATGAAACACTTTTGAACCTTTCAGATTAGTTGAATCTTCTGTTATTAAATGAATGTAAGCATGCTTATGATAATTAATATAACATCTGTTTGAAGAGCTAATAAAAGAGATTAACATCTCAAAAATTATCAGCTCAGTGTTTTTAAAACTCATTTTAAGGTATCGGACTGGGTTCGGAGATGAATTTTTATAAAATGATGCATAAACTTCTTTATTGCAGGTCGAGTAAGTTGATGTGGTACGTGAAAATAACTATGAGTAGAGAGTTAGTGGATAAAGCACTTTCGGCTGCTTCAGATCAGTTGAATTTTCTGTCTTTACATTAATGTAAGCATGCTTATGATAATTAATGCAACATATGTTTGAAGAGCTTATAAAAGAGATTAACATCTCAAAAATTAGCAGCTCAGTGCTTTTAAAACTCATCTTAAGGTATCGGACTGGGTTCGGAGATGATTTTTAAAAAAATGACACATAAACATTTTTTATTGTACCATTAGCTAAAACACACTTAAAAGGCCACTATTAGAAGGAAAAAAATGCATTCATTGATTTTGGTTTTTGTAAAAAAACTGCTGGTTTAATGAAAATTTAGCAAAATTTTCAATCTTAGGAAAAACAGATTAAATTAAAAAAATAATAGAAATATTTAATTTCTATTTCATCTATACATAGCTCAAACAACATAAAATGTAACAGGCCACAAGATAAAATTTATTTTAATAAATAAGATTTTTATGAGCATTTAAAGTTGCCGTTCATGGGTTTTTGTCAAAATTGGTCTATGTTTTCAACTTAAAGTGCCTGTAAAATATGTCTAAATGGAGCTATTTTAAAATCCATGGTCTATTACACCCTCAAAGAATTTGGATTCATGCATAACAAATTTCATGAAATTTTATTGAATTGATTTGAGATATCATGTTTTCTGTGAATCAATCACAGTAAAATATTCATTCTTCAGAAATGCATTTAGATATTGTACTTGTAAATTAGTTCATTCAAATAAGCAAGAAAATTTTCATGCTTTTTTAATAGAAATGCCAAAACTTATCAAACAACGAATGAGTAGGTGGAGAGTTAATATAAACATATCAAATATTACTTTGAAGAATTTTACAGTAAAAATAAAATAAATCACTCATTTTCGCTTTAAAATACCACTGTTTTCGATTTCATTTTTATTTGTTGTGTATTATTGACACTACTGTATCTATACTTCTGTCTTACATATATTAAAAACAAAGTCTGTTTTAGGATCTACGAAGTGTGGACTTTATTTTCTGATCATAACAAATTTTTCACATTTTTCTGGAAAAAGCATCCTTACAACTTAGTCGGATATCTTCGTATTTCTCTTACTCTTTGATTATCAGTTGACACAACTAATCACTATTCTAACTGATTTCCATAAAAAAAAATTGTATTTTAGCTTAGAGTACATTTTATAGAATACATATTATGTAAGATAAATATGCATAATACGATAATTATTAAACTTGCATAAATTAAATTTTTGTGTTTCAGGTATGAATGAAAAGATTATTAAAAATTATAAATTCGATTTAAGACCTGTCATTAGATGTAAAACTCGATCTTAAATCAGGGAAACAGTTGATAATATTTTCCGTTTATCTTTCTTTTTAGCGACGTACAATGACCATTGAAGAAGACATTGCAATAATGTTAAGGTTTTGACTTCAATTTAGATATAGCATTCATTAAGACCACACATATGGAAATATCAGATGTGTTTAAAGTTAAATGTAATCATCATAGGATGATCTTTTCTTGCTAATATTATAAGATTATTGTAAACTATATAGTTTTTAATAAGATATATACAAAATAAGCTATTGAAAAAATTGAGCGATAACAAAAACTGAAAAGATATAGAAAAATTTTTTAATTTCATCTTTTGTAGCACATACTGTTGAAGAGACAGACATAAAAATAAAGCACTTTTATTTTAATAATTCCTTACAAGGATATTAAGTCTTAAATGTGTCTATAACATAAAAAATTAAATCTGCCCGAATTACTAGTGAACAAATAAAATAATGTTTTATTTTTTAAAGGAGGATTTCGAATTACATTTTATCTAAAAAAACTGACATAATTAAAATGATTTATTGGATTGTGTAATAACTAAGTACAACGCTGGTTTTTGTAAACAACATTGTAATGAATTTATTATTCATTCCGATAACATTCAAGATAAATTGGTTTTTCTTTCTATACAGACATGTTAAGCCTACATTGAAATATCAACTATGCATCGAATTTGTTTTGTGAACTAAAAATTCCATATTTTTACCAGTCAATCTTTAGAGCTGTGTTTATTTACTTTCTTTTAATTTTATTGTCGGACAGATCATCTGATATCTCTCTAATTTTTAAAATTCGCAAGTAAAAGCATTCATTAACATTTATTGAAATGAAAACGTTAATTAGTTTTTCTAAGCTAATGAATCTACTGTGTTTGCTTATTGACCCATAGGTATTCAATGAAGAATCATTATGACATATTTTTTTATTCCTTTCAAAAGAATCTGTTTTTGGTTGACTTAACTTGCTGGTTTGCAGAGTATAAAAAGAAAAAAAAAGATTTTTTTCCCCTTTTATTTTTTTGTATACGAAGTGTAAAGAAATTATTCTAATCATCAAAAATTCGAATTCGAGATTTTGATGAATCTGCTCGTTTCAGAATTCACTGAGCTAGAAAAACACATTTTGGCGTTATAATACAAATTGAAATATATTTACAATAATTCAAAAACGCTTTGAGAAAGACGTCTAAAATCTGGCATATAGAATTTATAGATTTCTGTCAAGTTTGAACCAAATCCGTTCATTGGAATTCTGTCAAGTTTGAACCAAATCCGTTCTTTGGAATTCTGTCAAGTTTGGACCAAATTCGTTCATTGGAATTCTGTCTGTCTGTTTGAATATAAGAGAAATATTTAACAACAAAGTGCAAAGAGGGGTAAAATTTAGTTAAATTATTAAATTTGGTGAACTTTACTAAGTTTAATATTATCACACACAGATATTCTTAATATATTGCGGTGAATTAGCTTTATGTTTTCGATTTGTTTCAAGAACGTAACATAGTTTTTAGCTAGGAAATTTATTTATTTATTTTAAAATCATAAAAGAATTAACGGGAGTTGCCTTCTCGAAATTTTCTCGTATATTTTCTACTAAAAGTATTTGTAATATTAATCGCATGCAATTGGTGAACAATGATTACAGAAGACATTAATAGTATGCTGTAATAGTAATCAAGAACATACAATTTATACAAAAAATACCAGAAAAGCGAATATGTATTTTGGATGCTTTTTACAGACCGTTTGAAACTTAAATTGGACGCAGAACTACAACTGTTGTCACAAGATCGCATACCAAATTTCATTTATTTATATCATCGCATTTCTGAGTTATTGCTTTTATATGCATGCGGAAGTAGAGATCGACAGGCGGTCAGCTCTTTGACAAGTTTGGTTTCAAATTTGATAAGGACGTACACTTTAGATGTTAAATATGTGTACCAAATTTTATCCATCTAGCTCCCTTCTATCTGCCGTTTTCGTGTTAACTTGTATTCGGACAACCGGTCAGACAAATTTCCTTTGAATGGAATTTGTTCAAAATGTGATAGGAATCTATAAATTTAGTGTAAAGCATATATAGCAAATTTTATCCCCCTATTTAAAAGCGTTTTTGAATTATCGTGTTTACAGACAGACAGACGCAATTCCAAAATTTACGTTTTTGAACTCAGGTTGATCTGAAACGTAAAAATTCGCCAAAATCTCGTGCTTGAATTTTTTGACGATTAAAATTTTTTTCTCTTAGTATACTTCGTATGCGAGAAATGAAAAACTATGCAAATATTTATTGTTTGGCTACGTGTAAATGATATATATGTTTATCATTTGCAAAGAATGCATGAATTTTTTTATTTAATTTATTTAAATTTACAAATTTGCTAATGGAAATACATCAAGTAATTTATAAACCCCGTAAGTTTTAATACGGGGAAAGAAAGAAATAAGGATATCTAAGGTTACGAATTTCTTTACAATTTTTAAACCGCATAAACGAATGTCTAAATGGTCTAAGGACAGAGTTTCGATTTCAGAACCAGAAAGTCACAAGCTCGAGACATAGTTCCACTAAAGGGCGATGCGCGTTACATATAGTGGCTTAAATATTTTACAGTTGTTTTATGTTGAGGAAGCTTAGAGAAATCAATATGAAAATTGATGAAATTCTCATCATAGCACAAAATTACAATGCGCGTTTCATCAAAAGCTCTCATGCAACTTTAAATAAGATATTCATCCTATAATATCTACATATTCTAATTCAATTGGCAGATATTTTTTTCTCATATAACAAGGTTTTTGATATTATCAAAATTGCTATTAGAGACATTTTGATAAAATAAAAATTGTATTTTTCGTTATATTTATAGTTTTGTTAAGTTATTGCCTTTATAGATTTTTTAAGTTGCATTTCGTTGTTGTATCTTTCCATATTGATGACAGATTGCTCATCATGATACCACGTTACAAAGTTCATCTCATGAAACGCTCTCTTGCAACTTTGAAATGAGATGTTAATCCTATATTTCAGTTTTAAATCAATATGCAGATATTTGTGCATCAAGTAAAATATATCACAAAATAAGCTGCAAAGTGGATTTTTATTATTATCAGAACTGCAGCTAGTAATATTCTGATAGCGAAATTGTATTTGTATTTTTAGATCTTATTATACAGATGATAGATGGTATTTTTCGCGAAATTCATATACAATATTCCTAAATTATTATTGAAAAGTAATTAATTTTTAATTATATTCAAGTTGTAAAGAAAGGAGAACTTTATATTTATTTTGTTACACTACTTATTTTCACATTATACCTTTTTCTATGAATATAGTTGCATGATTTAGTGAATATACATTTTATTTGTAGCATTAAAATTCTATAAAACAAAAAGAAAACCATATACTATTGGACTTGATTGTGAATAATGTCATTTAAATGGAATGATTAATAGTGCAAAACAACTATCTTCATGCGAGAAAAAACGGAAAAGCTAATCAGTAATTTTGCATATTAATCATTGTAATCATTCTCTAAAAGAAATTATTCGTTCTCAACAAATAGGTTAATATTCACATTCTTTTTATTTTTTTATGATTAATTTTTAAATGATTTTCTAACGACTTTTGTTTCATCATTCAAGTTTTGTAAGTTTCATAATGATAAAATCATAATAATCATCTCTTTTTAAAACAATGTTTGACCGAATTAGTTTTGTTTATTCAATAGTTACGCAGGAAAATAGAAAAATAATCGATTTTTACTTTGCGGAGTAGTTTCATACTTCATCAGCATCCTTTCTTTTTAACAGAACAACTTATAATGTCATTTTTTAGTAGCACTAATGCTAATCTTCAATTTACAATACCATAAATCGTCAGCAATGTGTAATTATAAATGATTATTGTACATTATTGATTAAATTTTTTACGCTTTTATTCACTGCTTTTTTTTCCTTTAAAAGAAAAAACATGTTTAGTCCTTCCTAAAGCACTTTTTTCAGTTTATCTTTAAGAAGTTTTGGTAGATTTAACCAATACTTGCAAAATTGGATAATTTGTATCGGATTACCCAAGATTAGCATTGATGTACTGCAGGGCCAGATTATGAAAGTAATAGGTTAGTGTATATAATTGCGTGGAGGCCGCACATCTTTGTATGGGCTAGATATTTTTTTAAAAACATTTTTATTATATTAATTTATAATGTAGATTTTATTATATGGATTTATTATAAGGATTATATGGATTTATTATATAGATTCAATTATATGGATTAAATATTTATTTTATATGGATTCCTTTCAAAAGCATTTTTTTTTTTTCAGTTTTTCCATAAATACATTTTGTAGTTTTAACCAATACTTACAATCATGAATTTGCATTAAAATATTTTCCTGGACGATGAAATTTGCAAAATTGGATAATTTATGTAAGATTACCCAAAATTAATTTTGATGTTCTTCAGGACCAGATTATCAAAGAAGTAGATTCAATGCAGGTAATTTCTTAGAGGTCACACATCTTTGGATGGGCTGTATATTTAAAAAAAAAACATTTTTATTATATGGATTATATAGATTTTATTATATTGATTATTTGAATTTATTAGACAGATTTTATTATATGGATTTTATTATATATATTAAATAATTATTTTATATGGATTCCTTCCAAAAGCATTTTTTTCCAATTTTTCCATAAGTACTTTTAACAGATTTAATCAATACTTTCAATCATGAATTTGCATTAAACTATATTTTCCTGGACGATGAAACTTGCAAATTTGGATAATTTGTATCAGATTACCCAAGATTAGTACTGATGTTTTGCAGGACCAGATTATTAAAGAAGTAGGTCAATGTAGTTAATTGTCTAGAGACCACACATCTTTGGATGAGCTAGATATTTAAAAAAAACATTTTTACTATATAGATTTTATTATATGGATTAAATATTTATTTTATATAAATTCCTTCCCATTTTTTTTTTACATTAAGTGGTTTTGATGGTAGTGTAGTGTAAGTAATTGCCTGGAGGCCCCACAGTTCTGGTTCGCAGTTCCCACTGGATGGATTCGATATTTATTTTTGCATTTTTATTTCATATAGATTCCTGATTTATTCAATTTTGTGTTTTCAAAAGCCTTTTAAATTCCAGAGCCTTATTCTTATTATTTATCTTCTCATATTTTCAAGCTCATTTACAAATCAATAATTGTAATTAGTTGACTGACTCAAATTACGAGTAAATACAAAGTTACAAAGTTTGTATTCTAGAATTTAGCATGCTTTAAATTTTTTTTATTTTATTTTTAAAGTTTTTAATTTTTTTTTATCATTCCGTTAGTAAAATTATTTTAAATTTTTTTTATACGTAAGATATTGAAACGAATTCTCTCGCTAATAACACGCAATTAAATGTTTAAATTTTTCAATTTGTTGCAAAAATTTGATATATAAAAAATTGTTCTATAAATAAATAAAATTAAAATCTATGCAATATATCGGGGCTCCCGAAACTTGCATTATCTAGGGGCACTTTCAGAGCTTAATTTGATCCTGGTGCACTGTAACTGTCTGATTACGTAATTAAATATCTTCACATGATGATTTACATTATTTTGAAAGCCTTTTGACGTTTGTTGTTTTTTGGTGGATTTTCAAAATCCCCAAAGAAAGAAAGTTTGCTCAATAGAATGACAGATACACCAATTTTGACCAAAAATTTCTCTTACATAGAAAACTAACTAGGTAAAGAAATAATGGCTAAGAGACGATAAATGACACGTAAGGCTTTCTATAATTAACCATTATATTATTCTTAAATATGGATATCAAATGGAATTTTTGCGAGGGTCTTACACTCCTCCAGATAAATTGGGTCGGTGTGGTTTTTACATGAAGTTCGATTTGAATGAAAAATTACGAACTTAGGTTTTTGGTAATGTACTCTTAATTCATAAATTGATAATTGTTTTTCTAAATCAAACTGTTTCCCACCAAATTTGTGAAAAAGTCAACATAATTAACATATATTTCAATAAAGCTAATTTATAGTTTCCCGACTTTAAAAAAGGACAATCTCTGAGGAAAACTTCATTTTTTTTAAGTTCCTTCCTACTTAATAAGTATTTATAATATTCTAATAAAACTTGATTGTATTTCTATAAATTGGAATAGCTTTGCCACATTTTTCTTTTCTTTTAACTGCTTTGAAACTATTGATGTATAAAAATACTTCAAAGGAATAATAAATCATTGTTCTCGACGGTTAATTTTAAAAGCGTGATAATTTATAGACAGTTTTAAAACATGACAATTTAGAAAAAATTTACTTTAAAAACGGGACAATAGTAGAAACATAACAATTTAAGTAAACATTTTTACATAAAAAAAATATTTTATAAAAACTTTGACAACTGTTTTAAAATCAATCAAAATCCCCAGAACACATAAGAGAAAGAGATTTTTTAAACATTAAAAACCCCTTACACAGTATTAATTCTTTATTGTAAAGAAAGGTAAACAAATATATTCAAAACATAAATATTAAATTGTTTAATATTCACAAATCTCAAAGTCCAAACAAATCGTTTGCATTTTTTTCAGAAAAAGTAAATTTACTCCGCTTTTCATTGCTCCTGTCAATGTACACGATATTATGAGCATTTGATAACGATTCCTCATGCAAGTTTAGAAAGTAGGTGGTTTTCCGTCATAATCATATTAAGAAATCATCAGTTGCAATTACTTTAATAAAACCATTCATTTTGCATTTTAGTCGAAAATATTCGAATAGAAACAGATCCGGAAACAGAGATTAGATTTTCAAATAAATCGTCATTTTTGCTCCTTTTCCTGTTTTATCTTTCATCTATGGCATATTGTTTAATAAACAATATTGTTTACTTCTGTTCTTAGATTATGGTTGAGTTATAATCGTATTAAGTAATCATCAGCTGCAGTTGCTTTAATAAAATGATTCATTTTACATTTTAATCCAAACTATTCGAATAAAGATAAATCTGGAGACAAATATTAGAATTTTCAAATAAATTGCCATTTTTGCTCTTTTTCTTGTTTAATCCTTCATCTATTGCCTATTGTTTGATAAACAATGTTAATTGTTACTCATTTTAATTAAATTATAGACGACATTTAATTAAGAGTCAAGCATAATTTAATGATTAATCAAAAATAGCATTTAATTTATCAGATAATAATTAAATCTATCATTTAATTTGTCGAATTAATAATTTTAATTCGTCTTTATTTAATTTGTCTGGCATTTAATTTAATGAAGTCCAATTAAAAAATCTATTTAATTGTTTTAATTAGATATCATTAAATAAATTTTGTAGATTAATTAAAAATATTGTTCAGTTTCCGTTATGCTTTTCTAAGCTTTTGCTTCTTTTGTTACATGTTTATAAATAATTTTGTTTTTTAAAAATGATTTTTATTGCGTTTTAAATTTATGATCTTTAGCTATTTTTGATATAAATACTAATTTGTATAAATTAATTGAAATTATAATTCTATTTGTTATTTATTCCCTTGTACATTTTTTTTAAAGTTAAAAATTAACTTATTGAAAATAGTAACAAAGCAGCTTTGTTTGCATACAAATTAAACAATAAATAACATGTGTTAGTAAAAATATGGAATCGATTAACTTGTCCGACCAATACTATATTTTTATGAACTGTTATGAATACAGTTTAAAACAATAAGAATGCCTTAGCTCATTTTCTTTTGATTTGACTATATTTAGTATTAAACCCATAACAATTTTGGACAGAGGAGGTATCTTTATCCTATTAGCAGAACATATTATATCCCTGATATTGTTCGCTATTGTAAACTGCTCCATATCGTGAAAATATCGAGGCAATATTGTAAAGCATTTTGTGCCATTAGAACATAATCACTTTGTAATGAATGCATGCATATGGGATATTATTTAGAGATTTTCTGCTAAAACCATCTATCAACAATAAGCCATATTTCTTGAATGATTTGTTCTTTCTTTTCATTTGACTATATTTAGTATTAAACCCACAATGTTTTTGGACAAAGGAGATATATTTTTTCTATTTGCACAGCATATTATCTCCCCGATATTGTTCGATATTATAAACTGTTCTATATCGTGGAAATTTCGAGAAAGTATTGTAAAGAATTTTGTGCAATTAGTAGAACAATCAAATTTGTAATGAATGGATATCATAAGGGATATTATTTAGAGATTTTCTGATAAAACCATCTATCAACAATAAGCCATATTTCTTGGGTGATTTTTTTTTCTTTTGATTTGACTGGGTTTATTATTAAACCCACAATGTTTTTGGACAAAGATGATATCTTTTTTTTTCCATTAGCACAAAATATTATCTCCCCGATATTTTTAGACATTCTAAACTGTGCCAAATCATGAAAATATCGAAGGAAAGCATAGGGAATATTATTAAGAGATTTTCTGATAAAACCATCTATCAACAATAAGCCACATTTCTTGGAAAATTCTAAAAGGAAGGGAAAGAGCATTTTCCAGTTCACTGAAATTTTATGAAAATTAATTGATTGTGCAATATGCATATTGCCCCTTAAATGGCTGGTTAGAAAAATAAAAGCTTGCATATTAGTGGCTTGTGGTACGACGCACGTAAACAATCAACGGAACAGTGATGTGCTCCATTTGTTTTTAGAAAGAAATAAAATTCGAAGGAGCAAGCAAGGGCAAGCAAAAAACAGCTTTTTTTCCTCAAAAAGGAATTTCGCCATTGTTTCGAAAGAATGACAACTCAATGTCGCTCCTAGGCATCATTATCGTGCCTTTTATAAAAACGATATTTGTATCGAAACTGATGACATGTTTTAGAAACATTCTGAAACAATTTATGCTGTGATTGCAGAGGAAAAATGTTACAATTTTGATAAATGTGACTCATAATTTGTGTTAAAAATTGATAATATTATAAAAGCTCTTTCCTTTTTTTCTAAGCTGTCTTAAAACTTCTTAACTGCTTCCTTACTATTAATTCTGTGTCTAATATGGCAACAAGATTATTTTAAAATACTATTTTTTAAGAATTCTTTCTACAATATCAGTTATTTTGGTCTATTTTTTAAAAAATTAAATTTGTTTGGTACTTAGAGAAGTTACATATTTGTTTTGCAGATAATATCGTTTAATATGTTTGAAATAACAAAATGAATAAATTCAGCTTTCAGCTATAAATATTAAATCATCTATCTATTAATAACCATGCTTCCTTAATATCGATTTCAAAAGAGATTAATTCTTCCTCTAATTCGCCAATGAATAATAACATCATAGTTCCTGATGAAGGTGCTTCATCCATTCGTTTCGTTTATAATAATTATCTCTAAAGATGCCCTTTAATAAAATAAATTGAATGTTTAAAAACAATAAGGAAATCAGTGCTTTTGAAACCATTTTGGAATACATCATTACTGAGGAATTAGAGAAAATATCTTTAGATGTTAATACTCCTCTTCTACTTCCTAATAAAGTACCTAGGCAAAAAATATATCACTCCAAAGAAATACAAATATTTATGGTTTGTGTTTATTTCATTTTACTCTTTTATTATGACAAATTTTTAATTTGAATTCATATTATTGAATATTATATTCTTCGTCTTCTTTGACAATTCATTTTAGTATTCACGATTTATTTTTAATTTTTTAATTTTTTGTATTTCATTCGGCATTTTTATTAATTGCAGTTTATAATTTTACTTGTGTGCTTTATTTTTTCGTATACGTAATATGGAAAAAAGCACTGTAGTCGTTAAGGAATTTGAACTCAATGTTGTTCAAGAATTTCCACATTTTAAACCTGCCTGAGTCCAAAAACACGCTTTTGGAAAATGTCTGTCTGTCTCTCTGTCACAAAGATAACACAAAAAATGCTTTGAACTAGATGGATGAAATTTAGTATATGGTCTAAAAAAATTGTATATATATTTCAAATTTTGAGCAATATCTATACTTAGGAAGTCTGTCTATCTGACTTCTAACATAAGTTAACTTGATAATTACAAAATGAAAGAGCTAGATTAATAAATAACATTCAATGCACAGATTTGACATCCATAATGAAGATAGCTATCAAATTTGGAATAAATATAACACATTGAATGACTGCCTATCTATACTTTCAAAAGTATGCAAACGCGATAACCCAAAAAACGCAGAGTTAAATATATCAAATTTAGTATGCGATTTTTGTGGCTAAATTTGCAATTTTATGATAAATTTTGGTTACAACCGGTTGAGAAAATATCTGTTTAAAACCAAAATATTCACATTTTTTTAAAGAATATGCAAGAAGTTTTGGAAATACTAGCTAGATTTATCAACCACTTTATACCAATTGGCAAAAATTTAAAATATTTTACATTTTATATAATACCGTCTATTTCGCGCAATATGGTCAAATTTGGCCTTTGAGTAAAAAAAAAAATACAATTACCCAAATGCCTTATTGAATGAATTATGAATCCGATATCATCCCATGAATTATGCATTTTAAATTTTTGTACAGATCCTCTATTTTGTAAAACATATTTAAGAACTTAATATTTTAAATAAAGTACATACATTCTTTTGCGACTAAACTGATCGAGTAATGAAAATTCGAATATTTCTATTCTGTAAAAACGCAAAACGTCCCATCGACCGCCTTGAAGAAAATGCACCAATCAGCGCCTGGAGATTTCTCTAGGTTGATTGGTGTAAAATAATGAAATCGTTGATTCCCTAAAATAATGATATTCAAAGCTATATAACTCGGTCAGATTAACCACAAAATATTGAAAAGCTCGATTGTCAAGATTATTTTACTGAATACGATTCATAGGATCGAATGTCTATAAAATTTAGTATTCGTAATTGTTTTCAGAAATATGTTTAACGACTGATATAAAATAAAATATTGCTTACAACAATAAATCAATACAACAATTGCTTAAATCCTTTTGAAAGTGAAACTGAAAATTGAATTTTATGAGGAATCAGAGAATTTTTAATTGAGTAATTCTTTAAGATATTCAATAAATTACATTAGACTTCAATGATGAAAAATTCGATTTTTTTGCCGACATATTTAAAAAACATATTTGGTTTCAGCAAAAAAAAAAAAAAAAAAAAAAAAAAAAAACCTTCTTTTGCTGAAAAATTGTACAAAATATTATTTGTAAAGTACAAAAAAGTATTTGTTTAATCAATTCCTCTTAATATTAAAAACTTTATAAAAAAGTATTTTTAAAATTTAATCAACTCCGCTTCATCTTTAAATTTTATGCAGAAAATTAGGGAGATGCATAGGACAATGAATTAAAGAGCGTAAGAATAGTGTAATATAGGGATTGCAATACCGGACCAAAATTTCAATACCGGTATTCGGTATTTTTTAAATCTTAATACCGGGATACCGGTTTTAATACCGGTATTAGAAATTTTAGAAAAAGAAAGAAAACACAGGTGTTTCTTTATTTTATTTGCCAGTTTTGTTAGAGAGTATAAATGTCACAAAAAATAATTTATAACTTATAAATTATAACAGTATATAATCACAAAAAAGTAAAGAAGCATCTTATTTATTTAAATCACAAAAAAAGTGTAAATATCACTATTCAGTCTGTGGTACTTTTACAAAGTTTTGAAATGTGATCTTAAAAAACATAATGCATCAATTGTACTGTCATTAAGCCTGAAAACTAATTTTGAGTAAAAATGACCAGCTGTCGAAAACGCTCTTTCGGCATCTACGCTAGTTTGTGGTACTGTTAGCAAGGCGCGATATATTTCCAAGTATTTATCTCTAAATCCCTTATCTTCAAATAAAATAAATCGATTTCTCGTCGGATGATTTTGGATATAGCTGATTTCTGTATTGTATTTTGGTTCGTTTAAATTTTTTTATTTATCGCTAATTCTAATTTTTGTTCAAGAGACAATTCCGTTTCACTATTGACAGTAGTGACATCATAATCTTCGATAATTGAACTGAATTCTTCTGAATGTGGATAGGTTTGTGGGTAAAAAGTTTTAATAAAATTTACTCTAAACTTAATCAGATTTGAATTGGTTATTTTCTTTTCTTCATTTTCATTTTAAAATCATTATAATTATGTAAATACCATAAGACATTTTCTATTTCGGTATGCCTATCTTCTGTGCGATTTTTCAATGTAATATATAATTCTTCAGATAGTGATGTGTGCTGTTCTTTCAATGACTGCAACATGAAATTTATTGTTGCATTAGCTGTTAATAAATTGGAATCTCTCAGACATAATGCCTCAATAGTCAGTTTTATTGGAAGTAGAGCTGATATAGTTCTGGATATTAAGTCGAATTCACTATCTGAAAAATTAATTTACAGGTTTAAGTCGATTATTGGATAGATTTCTCAGTTTCAAAAATCGTTCCATCATTAGGAGTAAACTGTTCCAACGTGTTTTAGAATCTAATATTAACATATATTCTGTTTTATTTTCAGTTAGTATATATTTTAGTAATATATCTTTTTTATAGGGGAACGTTTAAATATCTTAACAATTTTTCGAACTTTATAAATTATAGGAAGCATTTCTTGATAGGTTAATATTTCATCCTCATTAGCAATATCTTCTTCAACAATTACATTGTCATTATCTTCATTGTCAATATCACTCTCACTCTTACTATTTTCAAAGTTGGAATCCGAAATTTCTATATCCACAGTATTTGGATTCTTCTGTTCTTTATTTTTTTTATATAATACATCTATTACTCCTAAACTTTTTTCATAATTGTTGCCCCATCAGTCGTTATGGTTACAACATTTTCTTTCAGGGATAATCAATGTTTCACTTATTTAGATTTAAGCAATTAATTAAGCCTTTAATTAGCTAATTAATTTCGCCCGTTAGGGAGACATAAAAACAAAAACGTATACTATTTTGCTATGTTTCGCGATACCTGAACATATAGTGGAGACAATTTTAAAAATTTCTAGTAAATACCGAAAAACCGGTATTTAAACTTGTGAATACCGGTATCACGAAATTGTACAAATGGCTCGAAATACCGGTATTCGGTATCCCGGTATACCGGTATTGCAATCCCTACTGTAATAGTATGAGAAATAATTATCAAAAATAATTTTGCTGATTAGTTTCCTAAAATAATTTAATAAATAATACGAGACCAAGTTACCTAATAAGAGACCTAAACTAAAAGAGACTAAGTTACATAAAACATTTCAATGAGAATTTTAGCCGCTACGAATCACTTTCATTCAGCTTGTCGCCACAGAAGGCTAATCTATACTTATAATAAAGCTCAATGTGTGTGTGTGTGTGTTGGCGCTCTACAGGCCAGACCGTTTGACATACAGCTACCAAATTTGGTACATGTATACCTTGGAGGTTGGGAATGTGCACCTGGGGTTTCTTTTTTCGAATTTTTAATTAGAATTTTAATTATTAATTAAAAACTAACTTTCCCGCCAAAAAAATCTTCCATTTTCCCCACCGCCAACTTTTCCGCCAAAAAAATCTTCCATTATCCCCAGCGCCAAACGAGAAAGGCTTCAGTTTTTTTTTCTCCCAACAGTAATGAGGCTAGGGTTAAAATTTTTCGGCGGATTATTTCAATCGGTTCTGTTTATTTTCTTAATGTTTGATGCATTTAAAATTAAACATTGTTAATGAATCAATCTTTCAGATTCATTCTGAAGTACTTTTGAATTAAAATAAAACAGAATAAAGGAAATTAAAAATTTCTAATCCGCATAGCGTTACCCCAACTGGCGTAGAAAAAATCACGTATTTGCGTTACGTAACCGGCGAAGAAAATTCACGCATGCGCATTCTGTTCTGATTGTTGCCATGACAACGTTATCAATGGATGATTTAAATTATTTTTGGGTTAGTTGCATGCTTTTGTAAGTAAATTGTATTTATGTTAGTTATATATTTTTTGTATATGCTTATAGTTTTAAGTACATCGTTTTTTAAGTAGTTTTTTTAAAACCTGTTTTCAACCGTTTATTTTAAACGATTCGTTTTATTTTCTTAGTGTTTTATGCATTTAAATTTAAACATTGTTAATTAATCGATCTGCTCATAATGAATCTAAGAAAATTTTGTTGACCAACTCTTGAGATATTACATAAATTAAAAAAGATATTCTTTAGTGCCCATAAAGTTTAAACGCTGAGTGACTCTATTTTCAGTAATCAGATTATAAAAAAATGCTTTGTTTCAGTAAAAAATATTATTATATTAATTGAAGATAAATTCTTTCCACTTTAATTTAAAGCATAAATTCTACCGTTTTCAACCGTTTATTTTAAACGATTCGTTTTATTTTCTTAGTGTTTGATGCATTTAAATTTAAACATTGTTAATTAATCGATCTGCTCATAATGAATCTAAGAAAATTTTGTTGACCAACTCTTGAGATATTACATAAATTTAAAAAGATATTCTTTAGTGCCCATTAAGTTTAAACGCTGAGTGACTCTATTTTCAGTAATCAGATTATAAAAAAATGCTTTGTTTCAGTAAAAAATATTATTATATTAATTGAAGATAAATTCTTTCCACTTTAATTTAAAGCATAAATTCTACGGGTGCTAACAGAAAATGAGAGAGATACATATTACGTTATGACTGAAGGCCTTTATAATATTATGAATGAATTATATGATAATCAAAATTTGAAGTTTTAAAATATTTTGATGAAGAAGCTATTAAAGTAGAAATTGCATAAAATATTTAATTATTAAAATTTTAACGAACATTAAGATTGGCGAACCGGCTGGTCGCCAAAGGCGGCTAGTTACTAATAAACATGCTACCGACTTTAAATCTAAGTCTTCCGAGTATTTATATAAAAGATAAAATATGGAATGCTAAATTTTACAAATATTCAAATATTTTGGCAAATAAAATAGTTACAGAAATGAGCATGTTGTACAAAAAAGGAAAATGTATTTGTCGAATTCATTTTCCTAATTTTCCTACAAAATAGTTTTATTTAAAAAATAATAAGTTTATTTCGAATTTTATTTTGAATTTACTCGTTTTTTTTCAAGAAGAAATAGGTCATTTAATCAATTTTTGAATAATTTATTTTAGTTAAATTCCTCGTTCCGTTAAAAGAAAAAAGTCGAGTTCGAAAAAAGTTTGGTTTCATACTTATGATATTTCCTGCTTACAATAATATAGTTCAAAACAATATTCTTTTTCAGGATTGTAAAAGGAATGAAAAAAGTTACATAAGCGCATTATGATTTTTAAATAAATATGAACACTTTATTTTGTTTATTTTCTTTATGTTTTATTTTCATTCCCTTACTGTACATTAGTATTTGTAGTTTTCAAAACAATGCATTTCCTGCCTTAACGCCGTCTATTCTGCATACTTTTTTTAAATATCATGTTCAGATCAAATTTCTGTTAAAGTCTAGTAAATTATTTTTAACCATTATTTATTTTAATATTCTTTAAGCACTTATATATAATTGCACAAGATCCGTGCGAAATATCCATTTGTCATTTTGCTATGGTTTATTGCCACGCATGACTGAAGAAATCTTTGGCTGATTTCAAATCTTAGAATAATTACCAAAAAAACACCGCTTGATTCCATCACAACTGTTTTAAGGAAATTATTCTATTAGTTTTACGTCACTGAATCGTCGAGTTTTCACAAAAATGGATCAAACGATTTTTTTAAAACCTGTTTTTTGAAGTATTATTAACTAAAATGAAGCATATATAATTTTTTTATGCATTGAAGCATTGCTTTGTAGGGAAAATGGAATACTTGATCATCACATTACTGGAGGTCATAAGTCTTCATACGAAACAAAAATTTGAGAAATCGGATCAGTATTTGAGACTGAGTGATTGGTTAATTTTATAAAAATTAAAAAAATATATATAGATTGCATTATTTGCAACAAAACTTTATAATTTCATTATCTCGTTCTCTTCTCCTAGAATGTCGTCATTATTTTATTATTTCAATTGCTAACGTCTATAATTCACAAGCGATACCGTTATCATAAGGGGGGGGGGGAGAATACCAAGCAAAACCACAATTATTATTATCATCATTTTTGCTTCCTTTTTATAGTCTTATTTTATGTTTTTCTGGTAATAATTTCACCAACATTCATCATATCACTGTGTAGGTGCAACTAATCTATACTTATAATAAAGCTCAATGTGTGTGTGTGTGTGTGTGTATGTGTGTGTGTTGGCGCTCTACAGGCCAGGTCATTTGACATACAGCTATCAAATTTGGTACATGTATAACTTAGAGGTCGGGAATGTGCACCTGGGGTCCCTTTTTTAAAAATTTTAATTAGAATTCTAATTATTAATTAAAAACTAACTTTCCCGCCAAAAAAATCTTCCATTTTCCCCACCGCCAACTTTTCCGCCAAAAAAATCTTCCATTTTCCCCACCGCCAAATGAGTAAGGCTTCAGTTTTTTTTTCTCCCAACAGTAATGAGGCTAGGGTTAACGTTTTTCGGCGGATTATTTCAAACGATTCTGTTTATTTTCTTAATGTTTGATGCATTTAAAATTAAACATTGTTAATTAATCCATGTTTCAGATTCATTCTGAAGTACTTTTGAATTAAAATAACACAGAATAAAGGAAATTAAAAATGTATAATATGCATAGCGTTACCCCAACTGGCGTAGAAAAATTTTCGCATTTGCGTTACTTAACTGGCGAAGAAAATTCACGCATGCGCGTTGTTCTGATTGTTGTCATGACAACCACTATCAACGGATGATTTAAGTTATTTTTAGGTTAGTTGCATGCTTTTGTAAGTAAATTGTATTTATGTTATATATTTTTTGTATATGCTTATAGTTTTAAGTACATCGTTTTTTAAGTAGTTTTTTTTAACCTGTTTTAGACCGATTATTTTAAACGATTCATTTTATTTTCTTAGTGTTTGATGCATTTAAAATTAAAGATTGTTAATGAATCTATCTGTTCATGATGAATCTGAGAAAATTTTGTTGACACATTCTTGAGATATTACATAAATTAAGAAAGATATTCTTTAGTGCCCATAAAGTTTAAACGCTCAGTGACTCTATTATCAGTAATCATATTATTAAAAAAATGCTTTGTTTCAGTAAAAAATATTATTATATTAATTGCAGATTAATCATTTACACTTTAATTTAAAGCATAAATTCTACGAGGGGTAACAGAAAATGAGAGAGATACATATCACGTTATGACTGGAGGCCTTTATAATATTATGAGTGAATTATATGACTATCAAAATTTGAAGTTTTAAAATATTTTGCTGAAGAATCTATTAAAGTTGGAATTGCATAAAATATTTAATTATTAAAATTTTAACGAACATTAAGATTGGCGAACTGGCTGGTCGCCAATGGCGGCTTGTACCTACTAAAATAATACAAGAATTGAAAAAATCCTTTCCCCTTTTCTTTCCTTTCTTTTATAAAACTTTAGAATTTTCAAAATCCGTGTCTTTTCAAAGTATGGTTTTGCAAGACATTCTCCCTTCTCCATCTGGATGCAGAATTAATTTGAAAGGTTAAATTATAAAGTATTCTTATTATTATTTTCTGTTCTGTTCCATAAGTATAATAATATATATGACACAAAAATATGCATTTTAATTTAGAGCATAAGAAAAGTATTTCTCAAATAAACAAATTTATATAATTAAGTATTATAACTTGTCAATTAATGCGACAATAATTATTTCTTGAAATATACATGTATGCATTTTTAATTGATAAAGTATGTATCCATTTAATTTTTTAATTTAATAATTTTATCACATTTATGCTTGAAAAATTTGATTCGATTTATATTTTCTAACTCCTACTAAACATAAAACTCTAATAATCTCTCTCTCTCTCTCTCATACTCTAATCTAAACATAAAATATTTAAATGATTTTACATGGTATCTTCAAATAACTATGAAATCTTATGGTTCAAAATTAAAATAAAATAATTGTAATTATTTTTTAGGCTTTTTCACTAATGACAGCGATGGCTGTAGCATTATTAGCAAATTGATTAAAAACTATTGTTTGTCACATAGTTTTAAATAAAGAATTGCAACTAACAAATAATAAATAAAGGTTGTCGATTGATACCTTCTATTTCAGCATCTATATATCAAAGATAAAGAAATCTAATCTTTTAATAGCGGATATACGAATGATATATATGCTAATATGAATTTTAAAATCGTTCCGAATTTCTTTATCATGATGAACATGAATCACGGCATGTTTCATACAAATCTAACCACAAGAAATATGATTTTATGTAAGATCATAAGCTCATTCGTGTTTGTAAAGAGACTGATATACTCAATTCACACTCTCCGGTATCAATGTTACTTTACTCTAATTTGCTCACTTTAGTAAAACTTCATGGACCGCATAAAATATAACAAAATCTAAAACAATTTCATGTTCAAGATGATAATTCGTAAAGCACGGCAAGCAAATTTGCTGTAAAAAAACCCATAAAAAATTACATTTCAAGTAAAAATTGTGTTTAATCAGAAAATAGCTTTAATATTGCTGCAATTATAAAAGGATTCTCTTTCTTCGTCGGTAAACTTATCTATAATTCGTCGTAGGATAAAAAAAAAAAGAAAAAAACACACCTAAATATTAAGTTTTAATGTATAATTTTTTTTTTATTTATTATACATTTTTCATTGCACTCAGTGCCCGGCTAGCTCAGTCGGTAGAGCACGAGACTCTTAATCTCGGGGTCGTGGGTTCGAGCCCCACGTTGGGCGTTGTTCTATTTTGTTTCATCTGCGGTCTTTAGTTGAAGATCGTGTGTTTCAAAGCAAGTTTTTTATTAAAAAAATTTTTTTTTTATTGTTTTGTAATGCTTTTCAAGCGTTATTTGCGATTTCTTTTCGGATATTTGCAGGCACCGTTAAAATATAATTTGAGCTAAAACTGATACTGCAGTTCACGCGTAAATATACTGAATATCTACTATCAAAAATAAAAAGAAAATTAACAGAGGATATCAACAATTTGCTTTACTGAGCCAAACGATATTGAAAATGATGTTCCGAATCCGACCATGTTTTTGGTAGTCCATTTTTTTTATTTTTTATTATTATTATTATTTTTTTTTAGGTTTGTGATTATGTGCGGGATGAATTTTTGGAAAATGCTGTAAAATAAGTATATTTTTTATCGAAATATATTAGTTAATTCCTGAACTAAAAAATATAAGCTAGCAAATAGCATGATATTTATAGTTTTACTTTCGCATAGTGAAGCATTAAAATAACTGTAGAATATTTCTAAATGAATAGATAATTTATTTTCTTGTTCAGGGACTTCATAACATATTGAGACATTATTATAATTATTTTATGAAAATATTGCAATCAATTTATTTTTAATTTATGAGGTTTTTCGTAAAATTTTTTTCCAAAATTTAAAATGTAGGCACATAGCATTTAAAAATATAAAGCTGTAAAAAAAATCCTGCATAATGTAAATATAAAAATCAGTGTAACTTACAAAAGAATGGAATCTCAAAAAATGGAAATATGCAAACAGTTTACGAAGGAGACAGATCAGAAATTAAGAATATTAATAAAAATTAATGCAAAAATCGACTTTTTAACATCGCCACTTATTTAAGTAATAAATGGCTACATGATGGCGCCACTGACGTTTTCCCTTGCAACTCTCTAGTTATAGCTCTGAGCAATAGATGGTGCCAGGAGCAATAGATCTTAAAAATACTCTTCGACTCAATAATTTTAAACTGATGGGTATTTATTCACAAAGCATTGTATGGGTTGAAACTTTTTTGGGAATGAACAACAATATATAAAGCAAAATATAAAATATTGAAAAAAAAAAACTTTTTTAGCGCACAAGTATGATTTTACGGAATAATGTTATTTACTTCTCTTTTCCGTAGAAATTTTATCATTCAATGCCTGGGTCAAAATCTTGTATATATTCTTAAAATGTTTCGGAACATTTAAATTAATTCTAATCAATTTTAGATAGATAGAAATTATTACATTAAATACATAGAAATGCTATATTGCTATTTAAAATTAATTTTGTCAATTTTTTTTCTATTAAATTTATTTCAAATATTTTTCTAAAAGCAATGAATTGTGTTGAAACCGAAAAATACTTCCAAGAAAGATCTTTATGGCATAGACATATTTTCTGATTTAAAAAAATAAAGTTAGATTGTTGTGCGATCTGCTTTTTGTCTAAGAGAAATTATGAAAAAATGTCTTCACCTTTTTCTTTAAACTTTCATACTGGTAGAAAACTTTAATTTTTTTTTTCTTTTTTCTTTTTCTAATAACAAAAATGGTTAATCTCAGATTGAGTAAAAATTCTCATTTGATAAATTGATCTCAAATTAATTTCTATTATGAAAATATATATTTAGAATAAAAAATTTTTTCCTATTTACAGAAACTCTTGATTTTTTTTTCTTTATTCGTCACACATATATAGCTAACAAAAAAATAAATTTAAAAAAAAATTGAAAAAAAAAAACTTTACACCTAAATATTCTATAAAACAAATGAATAAATTAATTAAATTTTATCTTTGCTCATACATTCATAACAGCTTTCTGTGTGCAAAAAAAAAAATGTTCTTTCATGAAAATTTGCTCTGATAAAGAAATTTCTTCAATGAAATAATAAATTTTTTTAGAGATAAAATTACAGTAAGCTTCTTTACATTCAAAGATTTATTTTTATATTTTAGTGCCAAAATGCCAAAGACAATTATCCTTAATACTTTTCTATATCTTGAGCTTTAAGTCATGAATGGACTTTATTTTTTGCAGAATGAAATATTCTCAAATAATGAATAATTTAGAACAATAAAAATGACTGTATGTTCTTCATCAAGATCTAAATACGATGATATTTTAATTACAAAAACGATCTACATAAACAGTTTTGATATCAAAACATGTACTCTTAACATAAGTCAAATATTAAAATGCAATTTAAAGAAGAATTTTGATTATTATATTCTAATGAATCATTTACTTCAACGCATGGTGACACCATACTTTTCCTTTCTATTTAGCCAACGATTATTTTGAAAACATGACATGTAACTTTTAATTAGAATCACTTCCTACTGGCAAACTTTATTTTTTTCATTGTATGCCTGAAATTTCATGCAGAAAAGCATCGATCTTTAACTCATCAATCAAGGACTATTTTTAGAATATAAATTTTTAACAGAATCAATCGAGGCCTGAGGAAATGATAATATTATATTATTCCTTTCTGTTAATTATTCAGCCCTATTTATTATTCTTTTCTATTAAAAACATTTGTTTTGAAATATAAAATGCTAACTTTAATTAAAAATCCCTTTCTATTGACAAAGTGTTGCTATTTTCATATTATTCCAGTGCAATCACATTCATTCAATCTTAATCAAGAACTATTTTTAGAATAAACACTAATCTTCATCTACCTCGAAATCTGTAGAGAAAATCTGAAGAGATGATGATATTGTTACAATATTTTATTATTCAGTCCAACATTTATTTGGAAATATAAAATGCAACTTGTAATTAAAATCACTTCCTACTGACAAAGTGTTGCTATTTTCATTTTGCGCCAGAACATTCACTCAAGAAATGCGTCAATCTCAAGATCATCAATCAAGAACTATTTTCTGAATAAGCATAGGTCTTTATTTAGAAATCTGAAAAGAAGGTCGCAATCATTCTTATCATTACAGCTCGCTGCATTTAATTCAAAAATGTGGCAATGCATTTATGTAAATACTGAATTAAAAAATTCTTTTTAAATCCTAACGAATAGAGAAAAATAGGAAGGATATATTGTACCAAAAATTAAACAATATATATATGATATTTTAAAATCTAAATTAAACCCTAATTAATTTCTAAAGTTTTATCTTAATTCAGTCCATATTAACTTCATTCTAAAATGTTTTCTTATTTCCTGATCCAATTCCACTTTTTTTTTATTTAATCAATGCAACAGAATCTCTATAAAAATATTTAAATCAGCGGTTCCCACGCTTCAATTGAAGGAATAAAAAATTGTCAAATTAAGAGAATTCTTTTTAAAAGGTACCTAAATTTCCTTATCCTAAATCAACACGTGTACAGAAATCCCAATCAGAATCTCACAGTATATAATCATCTGGATAAATATTTCTGCCTCTTTTTCTCTTCTTTTCGCTCTTGTATCACTTGTGAACGGACGTCAGTTTTGTCGGCGCTTTTTGTACATAAATTATGCCTCCCGGGATGGAATAAAAGCGAATTTTAAAATGACTGGTGTCTTCTCTCTTCCACCACGGAACTGTTTTAAAATGTGTTTTACATTGTGAGTGTGCGTGCGCGCGCTAGTGTATGTGTGTGTGCGTATGTTATTTTTAAAAATATGCTTTTCATATTTCATTGTTCGTCAATTATCTTAATTTGAGGAAGATGTATTCTTATATTAAGTCGTATCATAAACCCTATTTAAATATACACACACAAAATGACCTCATTTTCCAACCGAAGACAATAAAAGATGTGATCTAGTAAAGGACAAGCATGTTTTTGAAAAATGGTTAAATATTTTCAGTTTAATTGAATCACTCGATTTTTAAAATTTATGTTTCTCACAGTACTAATTAAGAATGTTTACATTTATCCAATGAATGTTCTCAGTACAACTACATTCATGACTAACCATGGATAGGAGCTAACAGTTCCCTCATTTGGATGCTCGATGATAATTAGCTTGTGATGGGATAAAAAACAAGTATGTGTTTTGAAGACTCAGCAGAATTCCAAATACTTTCCTCATAGCTCACAACTTTAAAAACTCTATTTCTCGCTATATTCGCTTTAAAGTACGTTTACATTTTCCCATTGATTGTTACCTCCATTGACGTACGATGGTAGTATGATGCCCTATATTATCTCTACATTATGTTCTAATAACTACATTCATGACTAACTATGGGCATTGGCAAATGATTGTCTCAATTGGATTTTCTACGATAGTTGATATGTGGTGGGACAAAAGACAGACATACGTTTTGAAGACTGATAAAATATTTTCAATTTGATTATATCACTCGAATTTTAAAACCTTTTTTTCTCACTATATTCATTTAAAGGTACTTTTACATTTATCCAATGTTTGTTCTCAGTAGGATGGTAGTACGATGCCTCCAAGACATTATTTTATTCTAGTTACAAACTACATTCATGACTAACTCTTTGTAGACACAAGTACTTGCCTCATTTGGATACTCTAGATATATAATATAATATGTGATATATATTTATATACAAAAAATTAAGTAAATTAAATGAATGCATAATTGATTCAGTGTTTGGTTCAGTATTTTTTATAACAACAGGTTTTCATGGATTTCACGTAATTGTAGGAAGTTTATTTTTATTTGTCATATGAGTCCGTTTAACAAAGAGTCATTTTAGAAGAAGTCATCATTTTGGAGGACAATATAATATGAATGAATATATAATTACGAGGGCATAATTCAATGAATACATAAAAACAATATCCTAGAAAATATCCAAAATATATGTATATTGAAATTTTGGGGATGCCTTAATGTTGAGAGGACCATAGTTGTTTTACTTTTTTCATAATCCGATTCTGTCCCGAATTCATTAAAGGCACATTAACTATTGGAATTTGCGTTTTTATATTTTGGTGTAAGTAACAAATCAAGATACATTTAAAAAAATACCGAAACCATAGATCCATAGATTTATGCAAATATTAAAAGTAGATTGATCCAAATTAGATAAATTGTACGGTAGGCCTTTAGTAAGAAAAAGGTAATATATATATATATACTACTACGAATTGAAGTAGTATATATATATATATATATATACTACTTTAATTCGTAGTAGATATTTTGAATAAAATTAAATTAAACAGAATCTACAAAAAATTGATTACAGCGAAGAATTGGCCTTTAGCTGAAACCTAATCATAAGGTGTTTGTCAGCAGCGGTGATGTCAGAGGAGATCCAAGAATTGCCCTGTCTCCCTGTCAGGAATGATGCCCCACCTTTCGGGACAAAAATGTTATTTTGTAGGGGAAATTTTCTTTGATTTCCTCCCATACGGGAACTTTTCTTTATTTCCCCCGAATCATTGTAATAATTACTATGTGCAGATGAATAATTTAATTCTGCACGTTGTTAAGCATAAAAGTTGACTACCATAATCACCATTATTTCAAAGACAGAAGATATCATCGCTTTTACTTAATTTTACTTCGTAAAAATCACAAGATTTAAAAATCAGCCTAGGGAATATGGGTCGTAATATTGCAAGGAAGCAAGATGCATCTGAACCGAAACTATTATTAAAAGAGCAACACTGCATTTCTGGAATTGCTGATGCATTTTACGAACTGAATACATATAAAAAAACCTGCATGCACTTAATCAGTATGAATATGTGCCGGCGTCCTGGCATAGGGGTAGCGCGTCTTCCCCGTGATCTGGGCGTTCCGGGTTCGAGTCCCGGTTTGGGCATGGTTGTTCTTCTGTTGTTCTATCTGTGAGATGTATGAATGTGCCCTCCTGTAAAAAGGGGTTGTGCAAGCGAATGAATGATGCGTGAGTGGCAAAGTCGTACTCTTAGCCCTAGTTGGCGCTGCTATAAAAAATAAGAGAGGTTCCCCTCCGGCTTAAACTGCTGTCTTCGTAACAGCGGGCTTGTCAGTGGCAAGTGCCATAAGAAACAAACAAAACAAAACAGTATGAATATGTGCATGAGAAAAAATTGCAATACATTTTGAAATGACAAAAAACCCCATGATGCTGAAAAGGCTTCCAGGTCTTATAATTTTTGGAGTGCATGATAGCAGGTTAAGAGAATTACATGTATATCACTTAGTAGCTTGATAAAATGTATTCATAATGCCTAATCCAACAGCCCTAATATCATTAGGACCTGCCCTGTTTTCACCAGGAGGTAAATTGTTATATTTTCTAATAAAACATAATAATTTTGTCTATTTGGGGATATGCCTTTTTTGCAACACTCTATTTATTTATTATAATTAAAATTTAATTTTTGGTGAAATATGAAATGCACCATTTGATATATGGTAATGAAAATAAAACTTCATTTTCTGTATATAAATATTTAAATTAAATAATTTTTCTCATGTTTAAATAAATTGCGTGTATTCAAATATTTCTATATGTAAAACCTTTGTGAAGAAGGCTGTAAGAAAAATATTTAAATGTTTTTTTAAAAATTACTGAAATATACAGAAAACACATGTTATCGTAATTCAAAGATTTTTAATTTGATTGTCAGATTCCATTTCTGTATTTTGATAGTTTCTAGGTTAAAGTTAAAATAGTTCTAGTTAAGAAAACATAATTACACAATTTGAAGCCGAGTTTGACAATGATGGATGATAGTAATAATTATTTTTAAAAAATATGTACGATCAAAATAATACGATACATAAAATAATAATAATAAAATTCTAGAGATTTTGGCAATACTTTTATTTACTCTTAATACAGCGGCCCTTCAGCTAGATGATACTTAAAAATCTGGCAAAAATTTAGGAGAGTCATTAGACCTCTTACCCTCGCCACCCCGACAGCAGGTCATGGGCGTCCGTGGGGAAGATTGCATGCACCCCCTTTCTCCCTCATCGGGTAGACAATGACCTATCGTAGGAAGAACTCAACCACCAATTTTTTTTTTGTCTGCTTGTTTCCTAACTAACCATTTCCAGCATTCAAATAAATTTCTTGTATTTAATTCAAATCAACTGTTTTTACTTGCTTTACAGGACATTAAGTTTTAAAAATTTTATTTATGTACTGAGGCTTTTCGGTTTTATGTCAGCATCTACAAATCTTTCAAAATTAAGGCGCATTTAAAAACACATGAAAAATATGTCTTAGACACAAAATCATGTAAATTCATCAAATCTTGAAATGTTAATAATCTTTTATTATTACAAAAATTTACAATGTACTAATTCTTTTGCTTTATATTCATGCATTTTTCACTCAGTTTTGGACAACCTGCTCATTCCTTCTTAGGGATTATTCCAAAGGGGACCTTTGGCGAATTAAGGAATTCCATAGCTGGCAAGTCAAAGATTTTAAAGAGCTCTAATATCGAAGCAACTGCAGCTGCCTCTTTAGCAACTGGTTCTGGATATTTCCTGATGTCATAGCGAATACTTTTACCGACGCCAAGGCCGCCTTTTTTCCAACCCCATTCTGGAACGTGGTTTATGGCAAGAGCATAACCTGTAGGCTTTCCAGCAGCAGTAGCAACACCAATCAGAATTGAAAAAATTAAACCAATTGTCTGAAAAAAATGAAAGAAGAAGTTTTTGTATTTGTCGAAATATATTAATTACAAGTATAATAAAAATACTTCAAAATTACACAAATATTACAAATAGTTTCTACAATGACTTTGTAAAATGCTAGTAAATGCCGCGCAGGATCATGCTTGTTTGATTAAATTTGCAATTATTATGCTATACTCTGTACGGAGATGATATTACTGCGTGAATATTAGAAGTTGTTCAATCAAGAGAGAATGAAACCTTATATCATACTCTGTAAGGAGTTGATATTACTATGTGAATATTAGAAATTGTTCAATCAAGAGAGAATGGAACCTTCGCATGTGTGCAGATACACATGTGATCCAAAGTCTACCAACTGTTAGTTCACAAGATCTCTTGGTAAAATAAAGGGCCAAGCCTTAACAAAGGTGCAAAGCCATTATCTTTGAAAACCAGGTCCTGCTTAGGATGTATTAGGTTATTGCAGAGCTTGCTTTGATATATTTTTTTGTCATGCAAATATATTATTAGCTTTATTAGATGAAAAAACAAACCAAAGTTTCAAAAATATAGCTTAACCGATTATAGCTATTATTCTTAATATTTACATATATGCCCATACACATTCACACACAAATGCACACAGTCATTTCCACAAATCCCTACCCTTGGCCCGGATACTATATCTTAGAGTATAAAATTGTTCAGAAATTAATTTATAACTAATTACAATATATTACAAATTAGTTTAGGAATTTTACCAAAAAATTAGCAAAATTCGCATTAAGAACTTAACGTATATAAGCTCATATATTTTTCTCATCTATCAAATTTTCTTTAATCATTCTACAGAGTTTTCATAAATGAATATCCCAGCTTTGCAGGGCTGTTAAAAAAACGAAGTGCAATATTGTTGTTCATTGGAAATAAAAAATAATATTTGAAAGTTTAAGTTCAATTCTGTTATAAGTATTGAAGTAGTGAACTTCTCCAGAAACATGAAGGACATCGAAGCAGTCCGATAATTCACCCCAGAATGTTTTCGGCATGCCTGGAGTGAAGCTTTGGGAGGCTGCCGACGTGAGTGTGACGATAGTCGATCTTTTCTTCTTTTTCCTAAAGCTACACCAAACAGCAGGTGTTTTTTTCTCTTCTACCAACTGACGATAATAAACGTAAAACACGCAAATCTGTAGTCTTTCAGAGCGTTACACCAGACATGCTGGAAAAAAGTGTGAAACTATCGTATCGCCTTGACATCCTTTGTGTTCCTGGAGGGGCTCACATTAAACTTTCAATTATTATAATTTTTTAATTTTGATGAATAACAAGGTTGTACTTTGTTTTTTTTTTAGAAAGCTCTACAAAGTTTGAGTATTCAGTTATGAGTAGTGTGCATAAAAACACTGATTTTTCAGCAATCATTATAAAACAGTGTCAGTGTCCTCCTCAAATTTTTCTCTTATGTTCTCGGATAAATTTGTCATGCCAGAGAACGCCTTATATGGCATTGGTGTACAATAGTTACAAAATATTAATTTTTGGTGCGAATTTAGTGTTTTTACTGAATTTAGCGTGTCATCATTGGCGAGTTATTTGGCGATGAATCCCTGACATATAGTTAATAGCATCCAAAAATAGGATTTATCTTTTCAATACTTTTTTACCCACAGATGGAAACAAAAATTTGATACAAAACTGCACTTGTAGTCACAAAATTCCATACCAAATTTCATATGTTCAAACCCCTCCGTTGAATAATCGCGTTTGTTTGTTTTTGAAAGTCAGCCCACAATTGGATTTGGTTCAAACTTTGAAAGATGTCTATATTATAGATGTTAAATCTGTGTACCGAATTTTATCTATCTAGCTCAGATCGTTTTGTAATTATTATGCTGACTTATATTCGAACAGCCTAACAGCCGGATTCCACTAAACACATTTTGCTGAAAATTTTACAAAAATCTGTAAATTTGATTAAAAGGCCGTATACCAAATTTCAATTATCTAGCTGGAAGCATTTTTGTGTTATCTTTATCTCAGACAGGTAGACAACAGACGGACATTTTCCAAAAATGTGTTTTTCGAACTCAGAGAAATCTAAAATGTGTGCATTCGTCAAAATCTCGAGTTCGAATTTTTAGACGGTTATTATACTACCTCTATACTAAATATACGAGAAAGTAAAAAAGTATCAAATGAACTACAGAAAATATAATTTTGATAAAATAAATCAATTATAAAAAAAGGTGCTATGAAGTATTTAACTATTAGAATGCTGTTTTGAAATGGATTTCTTAATACCGAATCATTGTCAGATGACGAAACCTATGACAGTTTCAACAGTTTCCTCCAAAAGCCTTTATGCCTAATTGCATGTCGAATTGATGTTTTCGTTAACATTGCTTAGGAAAATAAGTCTCAAATTAGAAACATGCTTGTTTTTTAATATTATTTAAAACATTTGAAACAGTATCAATCATTCTACAATCTAGTATCCTGAAGCGGTTTATACATTATTCGTACTTATTTCAGTTTCGGATGCTTCATGCTCAAAAGCCTTGCATTTGAACGCTATAACAATATCGTTTAAAGTAGATTTTAACATTCTATTTTGATGCTACTGTAATGTTATTTTGAGAAGAACTACATAATTTCAAATGAATGCATAATTCATGAGGCATAATTTAATGCAAATCTTGAGTTGAAACATCATTTTTGTTATTTTTTTCAATATTATTTATGGCAATTGAAGAAGTATCCTACCGTCTATCGAAAAAATATTCTAAAGCGGTTTTTACACTATCCTAAGTATTCTTATTTCCATTTCGGATACTTCATGCTTAAAGGTTCCTGAACTTTAGCGCTATAACAGTATAGTTTAAAGTAGCTTTTAAAATTCAATTTTGAAGCTAATAGAATGCTATTTATCGATGAACTGCATAATTTGAAGCCGTGGTCAGATATCGAAGCGATTTAATCTGTATTCTGAAATAATGCTACACATTTCCGAATTGTTTCCGAAGCGTGGCTCAGGTTGAAATGTTCAATTTTGCCTTCTTACTTTTTCGTATACATAGTATAGAGAAAATGTAACAGTGGTTAAAAAATTTGAACACGAGATTTGGACAAATCTCCACGTTTTAGATCTTTCCTGAATTCGAAAAACTCATTTTTGGAAAATGTCTATCAGTCCGTCTGTGCCAAGGAAAACTCATAACTGCTTGGAGCTAGACAGATGAAATTTGGTATACGGTCTTTAAGCCGAATTTATAGATTTCTATCAAACTTGGAGCAAAATCTGTTCAGAGGAAGTCTATTTGTTGGCATCTTCGATTATAAGTTAATACAATAACTACAAAGCGAAATGATTTTGACAGATAAAATTCGGAACGCAGAATTAGCATCTATCCTTTACACACCAATAGAATTTTGAGCTAAATCCAACAAGGGTTTGATTTTCTGTCCGTCTGTACTTTTAGAAACATGTAAACACGATAATTCAAAAACCGTTTTATTTAAATACATCAAATATGGCATGCGATTTTGTGGATACAAGTGTAGTTTTGGGTCAAATTTTTACCTTAATCAAGTTGGAAAAACGCATCTAAAACTTAAATTCGAATTTCGGATGCGCCGTGGTGGCCTGGTGGTAAGGTCTCGGCTTGTGAGCCTTACGGATTCAGGTTCGAGACTCCATTCCGCCGAAGAACCGACGTGCAAGGGGGTCTATTGCGCGATAAATCCGTCAGGGCCAAACGTCCTCCTGTTGGTGTGGTATGGTGTGGAGAGGGGGGTGCCAGCTCAGGTGTCGCCTTCGTCATCTGACCGCGTTTCAAAATTACGAGGTTCGTCCCAATTTAGCCCTAGTGTTGCTTTAAACGGGATGTTAATATAGCTAACTAACTAACTCGATTTTCGGATACTATTAACTGTACACCAGGGATTACTCGCCAATTATGTCACGATGGATTCAATAAAAATGCTAAATTCATGCCAAAGTTTAATGCTTTGTAATTTTTGTTAGCCAATGTAATGCAATGCGTTATTTGAGATTTAATCTCTTATTATGGTATTTCTTTTATCTACAATTTAACACTTTTATTAGAGAATAAGCGAGAAAGTTTTGTGAAGAACACTCAGGATGGTTATAATATTATTTATAATGGTCAAGTTAATATATATCCCCTCCCTCACTCGTTATTTAAAATGCAAAATCAGTGTTACTAATTAGTGTTAGTATTAGAAATAAGTTATACAAATCAACTTATATTCATAACAATAATATTGTATTTGTTTGTATCCAAAGAAACTAGGTATTTATTTTTTTATCAGCTTAATTATTTTATATAGCTCAGTTTATTTACATTTCATGTTTTTAAACACTTCATTAATATTCAACTTAATTAAAAATTCTTTGTTTTACAAAGATGTAGGCACGTTTTTTACAACGATGGTCGCCCTTCAAAATGAAATAAAAAATAATTTTTTTGATGCCGCCTTAAAAGAAATTTAAAAGAGCCATTGGTCTTTTTTCTTAGAATGTTTCTAAGGTCATCTTTAAAAACAATTGAAAGGAGGGGATGATAAATGGTCATCCGAGGTCCGAAGAGTCATGGGCGTTGGTACACTTTGAGTCATCTCATTGAGCGTGGAGAAGCTAATTATTCAAATGAAACTTTGTCGTACCAGTGTGCTCAATGCCATTACCATTAAGGATGATCCATTTTCTTTTAAATGCTTCATTAGAAAAAAAAATTGTTTTCCTCAAACGGAAATTGTTTTTTAATTTTTTTAAACACATTCATTACATTTCATTATCTAAATGAAAAAGCAATGCTAAAGAAGAAATCTAATTATAATGTTTAATGCATGTTGAGAAAATGTCTTGTGACTATTCTCAGGAATAAGAGGGAGACGTTATGACGTGGGTTGCTCAAAAAATAAAAATAAAAATGTATCACTTTTATTGTATTTTATTATGCAGAGGGCATACCTAAGAAATAAATGCAATTATAGAATTAAATTAATGGTTTATGAAAATGTCTTATAATTATTCATAGAAACTTGTGTCTACTTTATGGCTAAAAACCGTTAAATTGTTTCTTTTGTAACTTCTTAAAGGATTTATCAAACTTTGAAAAAAAAAATATTCACTCCATCCAAATAGGAAAATTTCTGTTTATAAAAAGTGAATTGCGTTATATACGTATGTCTGTTTTTAGCTTTGTGTTATATATGGGACCGGCTTTGCGGAAATGAGAGACAATTCTTTAAAAATGATTTTATAATTCGAAATAGCTTTTGAATTAACGCTATATAATAAATTCAAGCTTTGTTTTACGTATTTTCGAAAATTTTTCTCATATCGTCTTATTTAGCCACTTTCCCGATTTTTAATGAGTTTTTTTAAAGTTGGTTGAAAGATTTTTTTAACTTACTTTCTCGTACACGAATTATAGAAGGAGAAAGTATAGTAATAGTAAAAAAAAATTACTTTCTTGTATATGAATTATAGATTGAGAAAGTTTAATAATAGTAAAAAATATTACTTTCTTGTATACGAATTATAGATTGAGAAAGTTTAGTAACAGTAAAAAATATTACTTTCTTGTATACGATTTATAGAAAGAGAAAGTATAGTAATAGTAAAAAATATTACTTTCTTGAACACGAATTATAGAAGGAGAGAGTATAGTAATAGTAAAAGATATTACTTTCTCGTATACGAATTATAGAAGCAGAAAGTATAGTAATAGTAAAAAAAATACTTTCTCGTATACGAATAATAGAAAGAGAAAGTATAGTAATAGTCAAAAAAATTACTTACTCGTATACGAATTATAGAAGCAGAAAGTATAGTAATAGTAAAAAATATTACTTTCTTGTATACGAATTATAGAAGCAGAAAGTATAGTAATAGTAAAAAAATATTACTTACTCGTATACGAATTATAGAAGTAGAAAGTATAGTAATTGTAAAAAATATTACTTTCTTGTACACGAATCATAGAAGGGGAGAGTATAGTAATAGTAAAAAATATTACTTTCTTGTACACGAATCATAGAAGGAGAGAGTATAGTAATAGTAAAAGATATTACTTTCTCGTATACGAATTATAGAAGCAGAAAGTATAGTAATTGTAAAAAATATTACTTTCTCGTATACGAATTATAGAAGCAGAAAGTATAGTAATTGTAAAAAATATTACTTTCTCGTATACGAATTATAGAAGCAGAAAGTATAGTAATTGTAAAAAATATTACTTTCTCGTATACGAATTATAGAAGGAGAAAGTATAGTAATTGTAAAAAATATTACTTTCTCGTATACGAATTATAGAAGGAGAAAGTATAGTAATTGTAAAAAATATTACTTTCTCGTATACGAATTATAGAAGGAGAAAGTATAGTAATTGTAAAAAATATTACTTTCTCGTATACGAATTATAGAAGCAGAAAGTATAGTAATTGTAAAAAATATTACTTTCTCGTATACGAATTATAGAAGCAGAAAGTATAGTAATTGTAAAAAATATTACTTTCTCGTATACGAATTATAGAAGGAGAAAGTATAGTAATTGTAAAAAATATTACTTTCTCGTATACGAATTATAGAAGGAGAAAGTATAGTAATTGTAAAAAATATTACTTTCTCGTATACGAATTATAGAAGCAGAAAGTATAGTAATTGTAAAAAATATTACTTTCTCGTATACGAATTATAGAAGCAGAAAGTATAGTAATTGTAAAAAATATTACTTTCTCGTATACGAATTATAGAAGGAGAAAGTATAGTAATTGTAAAAAATATTACTTTCTCGTATACGAATTATAGAAGGAGAAAGTATAGCAATAGTGAAAAAAAGTTAGAACACGAGATTTGACGTATCTCCAGAGTTCAGACCTTCTTGAATCAGAATAATACTTTTTTTTGGAACATGACAATTTATCTGTTTATGAACATGGTCACTAAAAACGCTTTGAGCAAAATAAATGAAATTTGGTATATAGTCTGTACTAAAAATTTGTTGACTTTCTTCAATTTTTGAATTAAACCCATTCAGAGGAAGTCTTTCTCTCTGGCAGTCCGAATATAAGTTATCACAACATAGCAGCCAAACGAAGAAAACTAGATGGATAAAATTTAGTTCACAGATATAATATCTGAAGTGTAGATATATATATAAAGTTTGAAATATATACATATCAGTCGTATGCATCAAATTATGTATTCTATCTCCTTTGCAATTTTATGACAGTGGAGAAATAACAATTGTTACCAGAAGGTTGTTGCACTATCATTCGGATACTGCAAAATATTCATCTTCAGATTTTAAAATAAAAAGATTCATTCAGATTTTAAACAACAATTTTATTAGCAGCTCTCATTTTCAAAGCTCAGTCGTACCGGCATAAAAATGGAATTATTTATTTTTTCGCTATCCTCGTGTCTGAATTGCTGGCACAAATTCAAAGGCAGGCACGTGCGTGGAGAAATAGGCTTCAACATAAGTGTGTCTTCCAGTTCAGCAAAAAATTATTGGATTAATCATATCTTATTAATGTCTCATTTCACATTTTAGGAGAGATAATAATGAAACAAAATGAAGCGCATAGCAAACAGAAATATGCTTGACTTCTAAAATAGTATGAATTAAATGTCTATTAAAATTTTAAATTTATAAATAGTTTGCAAAACAAACAAGACCGATCTCAGAATAAAATATTTAATTGAAAATTTTCGAAACACATAATCACAACGAAGCAGCTGATGTTCATAGGCGGCTAGTATTATAATAAAATTCAATACCATAACAATATAAACTAAACACACTAGCCAGAGAAAATGATGGATGGTCCAGGAAACAGACTAACTTCTACATTGTGTAAATTAGACTTTGTGTAGCTGAGGCCGTAAGGTGATAATTAAGTGCTTAATACAATTACATGCAATTTTTTTTACTTATGTTTTTATTCGTTGAAGAAATTCAGTCATTAAATGGATTCAAAGCTCTGTTGGTTGGAAAAAAATTATATGTTGAAGATATCCAACAAAAAACATTCTTGACGTTTCAATTGGATTTAATGATGGCTGCTTGTTAAAAGATTTATAAGGGATTGCAAACGTATAAATCAATTTGGCCATCATTCAATCTCAGAAGTACTTTCTGGTCAACCTAGAATAATAGAATAGAATTGGTAACACGAGAGCTTGTTTTGACACTGACGGCCACACCTGTGACACATTTATTCGCCGAAACCCTCGATAATGTTCGGAAAAAAATTCCTTTCACGCAACTCCATTTGTAGACAATCCATTACAATCGCAATCACGACATTATGTCCGTTTTGTGTCAGCTCTTTCAGACCAAAATCCCTGGCAGTTTTCACAACGTCAAAGTTTTTGTGAAAAAGTGATAAGAATACTGAAGTGATGAGTTACACAAAACATATAAATCTATATATACAAAATAAAACTTGTTTTTCAGAAAAGTTTTTAGAAATTTTCGATGAAATAGTTTTTTACGTCTCGTATTTTGTCTTTATTACTTATTCGTTTAATTGAATCAGACAATAATTAATTATTTCATAATTTTCCATTTAAATATAAAGCTAAGTACAATTTGACAAAATTTCTATCTTCAAGATACAGTTTGATGTCAACTTTACTCGGCGATATTCCTTAAGCAAATTTAATTAGCTGTCAAATGCAGTTGATTATTTTCTGCTTTTTGCATGGTATTTGCATATTAGTCACATAGCAATAAAAATATCCTCAAAAATATCATGCTTATTACAGTCATCGAGTAATCAGCAAGAACAATCGCCAAGATGTCTTGATAGTCATATTTAAACTCTGACTGTTTCGCCAATGACCGTATTAACCGTACGTTAG
This sequence comes from Argiope bruennichi, assembly GCF_947563725.1. Lineage (NCBI taxonomy): Eukaryota > Metazoa > Arthropoda > Arachnida > Araneae > Araneidae > Argiope > Argiope bruennichi. Next base: position 38,372,076 of record NC_079153.1, on the reverse strand, counting down.
TGCAGTTGTGGTGGGATAGGCACCTCACTTCATTATGCAACGGAATGCATCCTTACAATCTCCTGGCATATGAAAAAACCATCACCAAGCCATGAACAGGAATGGCTGAAAAGAGTCGCCAGCAACTTCCTTTCCAGGCAAAAAATCCACAGTATAATCACATTTATAAGTAAAAATAGAGATCTATTCCTGCCTCCATAGCTTTCAACATCAAGTCTCATACCAAAAAAGACTAAGGGAAAAAACAAGCACTGCAGTCTCCTGTCACACATTTCAATCAATCAGAGATTGTCTTCATTTCTATTTCTCAAATTATTTTCTATCTGATTTTTTAACTGCATCCTGATCTACTATATCATAAAAAATAAGTGAACATAGATTATATGTATATTTTTACACATTTTATCTCTCAGCACTATATTTCTAAGTTTATTACTACAAATTATATTTTTAAGTTGAAAAATTATGTAAACGGTCTCATCATAATATAATTTCTTAAATAATTGTAAATTCTGTATATAGTTATTTTTGTTTCGTTTTCTTACTGTAAATATTTTGATAATTAAATAAAATTCCCGTAACATGCCCACCAAACCATTAAGTGACCAGAATAGTCACGGATACGGGGGTATGAGACGGCGTTCTGTTCTGTCTGGCGCAGTATGATCAGGTATGGCTTTTGCGCCGCTAAACCTCACAATCCATCCATCCATCCGCCAATGATATTCATTTAAGCCGAAAGTATATCAATGACATACAATGAACACAGAAGTGCCTTTTGTTTAAAACCAAGTGATATTTTATTATTAATTCAATATAATACTTGTTATGAAGCTAAATGTACTTTCAATATCAATTGTATTTTTAAAAATAAAAAACGATAAAAATGTAAAAATGGCATTTCTCATTATATCGCATGGAAAACGAAAGTTCAATTTCTATATTCTTCAGGAAGAACGATTCATAAATGATATTAAAAATACTATTGAAGTTAAGTATTCAAGTTCTAAAAGCAATGTTTTCCTTAAAAATGTATTACGAGAGGTGTTCCAAAAAAAGTTTACAAGCAGCAGCATTTGGAAAGTAGAAATTATGGATGGGAATATTGTGATCCAGAGCGGAGACAGATGGCCCTAGTCGTCTTAGACCGGTCGTTCGAGCAGATAGTGTTAGCTCTGAGACCCTGATACAGCGACAGTAATGGCAAGACGTCTAGAGAAGTGGTCTCGCACAGAGGTACGAGGCATGATACGATTTCTACGAGCCAAGAATGTGTCCCCTTCGGACATTCACAGACAAATCGCTGAAGTGTACGGGGGCGAAGTAATGAGTAGATAACAGGTGGCGAAATGGCGTTATTCTTTTGAGGAGGGCCGATAGATTGCTGAAAACGTTTAGGTGGGAACTCTGGAGCCACCCTACATACAGCCCCGATTTGGCTCCCAGTGACTATTTTCTTTTCCCGGTATTGAAGAAACACTTATCCTAAACAGGGTTCATATCAGACGGTGATGTTCAAAAAGGTGCAGAAAACTGGCTCAATAGCCAGGGACCTGATTATTACCAAGACGGGTTAAACAAATTGATCGAGCGGAGTGATAAATGCCTCAACAGGTTTGGTGATTATGTAGAGAAGTGACCGCAACAAATGTCTCTTAATTACCATATGTATCCTGTGTCTACTGTTGATGAAGCATATTTCCTTTGCCTTGTAAACATTTTTTGGATCACCCCTCGAATATGCGTCTTTGGAATGAAATACAAAATATGTGTACAAAAGCAAATATCAGTATGCCCCATTATGGTTACAGAATCTTTAATTGAAGTTTTATTGTTTTGGCATTTATAGATCAGGAATGCCATATAACATGTTACTGGTAGAGAAAAACCAAGCTCTAGGAATACTCTAGAGTTGAAAGAGTTCATAATATCTGTGAAATGCTTACCCAAATGCTTATTACCGAAAGTTCGAGAAACCCAAGGATCATTGCTTCTGTATCAAACTAACCAAATATTACATATAGTGTGACATTATTTTTGGGACCTGGGTATTTATCGCATGAAATAAAAAAAAAGTAAACTGATATTTTAAACAAATAAACTTGTATCGGTTAGTTATTTAATAATAATCTCAATAAAATAATTGCATCAAATATTGCAACCATATTAATAGCAAAAATGTTTTGTTTTACAAACATTTTTTTATGAATAATTTGGAGCATTTATTGTCTGAGATTCGAAAGAAGTTTCTTTATTTTAGAGGATTACATATTTTCATGCTGGTATAATATGATATTTTCAAATAAGCAGTTTTCATGATATTCGGCTATAGTTTGGAAACTACCGGGTCTTTAGTAATCCAAAATCCGCAACTTGACCAACAACGAATCCAACAACTTGATAAAATTCACTTGCTCTTAAAAGGCTTACAGCTTAACTTTTGAAATATACTCAGAGTAAGTTTTAATAAAAAAAAATAGGAAATAATCATAATTAGATTTCTAAAAAAGATATTTTCAATGCAATTTAAGGAATTAATCTGGAACAAAATTATTTTTGGGAAATTTCAGAGAACTGTTTTTAAAAAGATTTGAAATTTAACTATTGTCTTGGGCATTTTGGAATTCGTTTCCTATTTAACTCCTCTCAAATTTCCTCAAATCAAAATTTTCATCATAAAAGTATTTTTTAAACCTGGTAAATAAATGAAATTTCTTTTTAATGTAGAATATTTTATCAAAAATTTCCTTTTAAGAAATGTCGAATGAATTCAATCTTTTAATTTCACTATGTTTTTGACACATAATGCAAAATTCTAAAATAATATCCTTTAAAAAAATAGGATTTCCTTTTATTCTGTGGAATCAGTTTGAGCCAGAAAACTTCATTCGGTTTCAAACACATAATATATGATTCCATTTGGGAAAAGTAAAGCCTTCGTAGAGTTTTACAGCTCTCAAATGTTTTACAAATGTTTTAATGTTCGTTAATTTTTCGTTCGAAATATCATTAAGTAAAGCAGTTTTAAAAGAAAATCACCTTTTGCTTTATTTATAAGAAAGTCATATCAATTTTGTAAACATTAAAATTGCATTCCTGAGGTGTTGTGTCTTTTATTTGTAACATTTATTTAAAAACTTCTTAACTTAGGACCGAACTCTATTCTGCCATACATTATTCCATCGGATTATATTTTTCAATACCATATTAATTCAAAGATGTATAAAAATTGTACGAAAAACACAGAAACAGTATATGTACGCAACCAGCCCCGAGATTTCCCAGCCTAATGCTAATGCTTTCATGGTAATTTGAAGATCAGACTTCATGGCAAAACAATGAAGTGAACGCAAAATAATCTCCTATCAAGCAGCAGCACATAAAAGATACAATCCCACACAGAGACCACCCACAAAGAGATACAATCAGACATCAGTATTTAGGCAATCCGTACAACATTATTTTATACCCACCGGGAAGCGAGAAACTGCTTACTTATGCGACAACTTTTCATCCTCATATCCGAGATACCTCTCCAATGGGATAATATATGTACGCTTAATTATCCTTTATTATATGAAAAATATAATATGTAACAGCATGCATCATAAAAGGAACTAAATTTACCCATTATTTAACAATTTTTTTAATATTATAATTTACAAGTTCTAAGTTAGAGACAAGGGGAATACCATTAAAAATTTTAAAACCCTGCAAACATAATTTAATATACATATGTTTTTATTTATATTTTATTTCAAAGAAATCCATTTTTAAAAAGAATAAAATTTCTGGAAAGATTATTTAGTTTAATTCTCATGATGATTGCTTATAAGTTCTTTTTTTAAGAAAACGTAATGAATGCTTCATTTAATTTTTTAGGAACTAAACAAAAAGAATTAAAAATAGTATTGTCAGAAATATACATTTTTCACGGTATTACACATTTTATTAGATGCAAAGTCTGATAACTTTCACCAATTATTTTTAATCTGTTATTATCATGACAATAAAAGATTAACGTGCGAACTTACGCACGATTAACGTGCGAACTTACGATTAAGATACAAATCTACGTATTAATATAATAGAATTGACAAAACTTGTTGAGATTAAAGTAAATAAAAGCAATTAAAATGCTTAAAAAAGCAAAATGTTTTTAAGCAATTCTAATCAATTTTATTTGTTCTAATCTATACTTATAATAAAGCTCAATGTGTGTGTGTGTGTGTGTTGGCGCTCTACAGGCCAGGTCATTTGACATACAGCTATCAAATTTGGTACATGTATACCTTAGAGGTCGGGAATGTGCACCTGGGGTCCCTTTTTTGAAATTTTAATTATTAATTAAAAACTAACTTTCCTGCCAAAAAAATCTTCCATTTTCCCCACCGCCAAATGAGTAAGGATTCAGTTTCTTTTTTCTCCCAACAGTAATAAGTCTAGGGTTAACATTTTTCGGCGGATTATTTCAAACGATTCTGTTTATTTTCTTAATGTTTTATGCATTTAAAATTAAACATTGTTAATTAATCCATGTATCAGATTCATTCTGAAGTACTTTTGAATTAAAATAAAACAGAATAAAGGAAATTAAAAATGTCTAATCTGCATAGCGTTACCCCAACTGGCGTAGAAAAATTCACGCATTTGCGTACCGTAAGTGGCGAAGAAAATTCACGCATGCGCATTTTGATTGTTGCCATGACAACAGTTATCAACGGATGATTTAAATTATTTTTAGGTTAGTTGCATGCTTTTGTAAGTAAATTGTATTTATGTTAGTTATATATTTTTTAAATATACTTATAGTTTTAAGTACATCGTTTTTTAAGTAGTTTTTTTTAACCTGTTTTCAATTATTCAAATTATTTTTAGGTTAGTTGCATGCTTTTTGTAATTAAATTGTATTTATGTTAATTATATATTTTTTTGTAT